>NC_087212.1:6799116-6866616 GCF_015104395.2 Macrobrachium nipponense
CCTTACTCACTGGACTATTGATGCACACTTGAGTCGCTCTCTTAGCTCAGCTCAGCTGTTTTCTCCCCACCCTAACCAGTAGAGCTCCTGAGTTCGCCAGTTTGTATTTTAATCGCCTTAAAAAATACGGTTCGGTTACGACGGCACTTCGATTATGATCGTTCCAATATGGTTCCAGATTATTCATTTTACCGACATTATGAAATTTAAAGCAAATCCTACATTACTAGGTCGTTTCAGTGTTATAAAACTAATAATTCACACATTTTATGGACATATGCAGCATCGTTTTGAAATCCTCGACTCTCGTCGACAGAAGAAAGAATCAATGAAAAAGTTATTCGATCGTCGTTTATCACGATGGATAACTGTTAACTTTTCAAACACTGAAGATGATAAAACTCTTATTTCACATTTGGCACCTGAATTGCACAGGCGCTCATTGAATGCACCCTCGCCGCCTGTCAAAACTGATGCCAGAAACCGCCTTAGCTCTCCAGGTTCGTAAACAACACAGCTGAAAGGAATGCCAATGGACTTCCCATATAATAGATCTCAATTGACCGTTCGTATTATTTGTGTATTTATTTCTTGTTGTTTTCTTATAATAAATAGTCGCCCGCTCGGGGGTGGGGGAAATATACATACTAGGCAACTCGCCGACGCAGACTGACCAAACCCAAACCAAGTGAATGAGTTAACCCCATCTCGAACCTTTGGCTTGGCTGAGGCTACAGAAGTAGTTGAAGATTTAAATGAAACTGTCAATAAACTCTCATATATTGCGTTGAATCGACAACTAGCTTATAGGTATATCATACCACTGTATAGCAAACAAACCCTTGCGGGCAACCAGATTGGGAATATAAAAAAACCAGGGGCTTAATTATGGATTACGTAGGTTGAAAAAATAGCGTTTGCATAACAAATTCTATATACAAATAAAGCATTCTTACTCTTGCAATTCGAGTGAATTGATTATACGGTATGCATACCTATAGCGAGCACCTCGCTCATGCGTCTGCTTCAGTGTTCACTAAGTCTAGCACTTTATGCTACCACCAATGCCAATTGTTCAACTACCAGCAAGTACAAATTCAATGCCTAGATCAACAAACACAGAAAGGGATTTATCAAGTGGGCCTGAAGTGCTCAGACTCGCCCAAAATCGAGCATTGGTCCTTTTGTTGGCGAGGTGAATAGCAGGACCAATGACCCAATAGACCAACATTTCGAGGCTTAGCCTAAATTGAAGAGCACCTCACGACAGCAAATAAGATTGATTGGAAAGAGCTTATAACTCCATGAAAAATTTAAAATCTGGCTTGCTTTTGTAAACTACGTCCCAGTGACTTCGATAAGTTTTATGTTCTTGAAACATCGGGTCAATTATATACCTACATATATAATAGCATCACCGTTGAAAGAATTAGAGCTTGATTTTAGAGCCAAATCATCCATAAAAGACCAGGATAAAGGTCCTGCAAGCCTAGCTGAGACCATTAGGCGTGTTCGGTTATTACTGCATAGGCTTAACACCAGACAGTGAACTTCACCGTACTTCTGTGGTGGATTAATAAAACTCTTCTAATTGTCACAAGCCTCTCTCTCTCTCTAGAATGGAGAGAGAGAGGCGTCACCACGGCCACTGTCACATTCATATTTTAATATCTAAATTGAACCCCTGAGCAGAAAACTTCGCTGCATAACTGCTTCATTCACTATGACAATTATTCTTTTATCAGGTATCCCAGTCCTTCTTTCAGCGGCTTTATGCCTGCTTATGTGCTTGTATTTCTTTGAACCACCTGCTTTGGGTTGACGTATTAATTTCTATCCCTAATCCAAGCTTAATATTTTAGCCCTTCCCAACTGACCAATTCTTCACCCCATTCAACGCAAATGCAGCATTTCCTCCACGGCACCTTTCTCTTCCTCTTCTGAGCGGGTCAGGGCGCCCTTAGTGAGGTTAGGAAGGTAATGTACGGTTTGGTTAGGTCAGGACTTGGCTTTCTAGGAAAGGTTATGTTTGTTTTCGTCTCTTCAGTAAGTAGAGCAGAGGAGAGGACCATAGATATAGTAGAGAGGACACATCAGGTGCAACGGTATGAAAACATAAAGCAAACTACAAGGATGCTTTAAACGACAGGCGTTGCTGGCTTGTTTACTTATAGAATTTATGTTCAATAATTCATTTGCTGTTTGGCAAATGTTAGCTGACAATAGCCTTGTGAAGTTGGAAGCCGCTAGTTAAGAAGTAAGCGACCCAGCTTCTCAACACAAAGGGAAGGAAGAAGAAGAATAAGCCAAGAAGGCCGTCGTCCTAATTAAAGTACATTTAGCTAGGGTAAGTTTATTATGAGTTGTCAGTTGTGTCATTGTAAAATATCAAAGAAATTACTATGCAAATTTTAATATTTATATGGTTTCGATTGATAGACTATATAGTAAATACCACGGAAATGATCCTGTAGGACCTGATTGCTGAGAGGTCCTAGGCTACTAGCCTGCCATTTACGGTACGAACCTAAGGCTGGGCTACGCCAAGTCTTATCAGGCTTTAGTACCTAGGTCCTACTGCTGAAAACTTATCTACGTAAAACACTTAACAATGTATAATTTATGTATTGCCCTTAAGTACAAGAACCCTTACCAACAGGCTAAGGAGTCTGGCCTAAGGTGGTTAGGCTACTACCTATCCCAACGGAGTTGAGGTTTAGGCTAGGTAGGTATGCGTGAGGTCTCCAAGGAGCCATGTCACAAGTCGGTCCCTAGACAGAGATGGCTAGGCAAAACTGCATAGAAAAAAAAAACCTCACTGCCATAGTCAAGGCCGCCATGGAATACCTAGTACTATCTTAGCTAGATCTACTAAACTAAATAAGCTTACCAAGGTACAGGATGGGCTATGCTTGGATGGGTCTTCTTCGTCCAGCCGCCGTAATCCCATCTTCTTGTGGGGTTGGGCGCTCGAGTCCTTCCTTCTCCATATAGGAAAGTCTATCTTGGGTGCCTGTGTACTACTACTTACTACGCCCAGCGATTTCATGTCACTGGGGTAAATGACCAAGCGGCAACATAGCGGCCACCCTTCTTGGAATGCGGTCACTTGGTGTTCCTGAAAAAGATCTTAAATTATGCCATTATTTCGCAATCTAGAAGACAACACTTTGAGAGGAGCACACAGGCCTTGGTGTGCTGCCTGGATGGGCCACAACTCTTGAATGATGTTCATGGCAATGAAATTCAAGTACTTGGTAGATCTATACTGGTATTCCGGGATCGGTGGCTGCTACGTCACCGTTTCAGTCGTTTACCCTTTACGTCGTGCCACCTGATTTTCTAGTAACCCTTCCCTACTTTGTGTAACCCTCCACGGCCAAAGGCTTTCTTTTACCAGAGATTCCTTGTCCCTGCAGACAAAGGCTAGACCACCGCATCCTAATTTTCTGTGCCTTATCCGCTATTTTACAAATACCCACCCTTTTTGCTGATTTTCACTCAGTTGTTTCCAACAATAACTTCATACCTATAGCCTGCTTACATTGTGTAGCTAATTTCACAATTTACCATAGTGGAGTTCTGTATGGAATTTTAGTTTTCAGAGATTTTGCATGTTATTTTTATTAGTTTGCATTGCTTTCACTGCACATTTCCTATCAAGTGCAACCATAACGGGGAGTCCCTTAGGGAAACTTGGCTTTTGGGGGGAGCGCCACAGGCGTCAGTTGAGTAAAACAGAGAGAGGAATTGTAACCTACCTTAACGCCCTTTATATTCTTAAATGGTGCAGGCTTTGTCCCTCTGGACCTTTCCGAACCTAACCTGACCTAGGATGCTATGAAAAAGAAGGTAATGGTATAGTACTTTACATATTTATATATGTACTATCATGAAATTGTATAATATTGGGTACCAGTATTTGCCACAGTTCCAGATGGGAATTGGTAAATGTAGAAGAGATATGAACTAACAAAGCATTTCCCTTCCTCATTATTATGACAGGGAACAGCATTTCTTTATGGATAAGCAACATGTCAGTCAGTTGAGAGATTATGCTCCCTAATAGGAAGTGTCTCCAAAATTAAAAGGTAATGATTTGTATTTCTGTACTAATAAATACCAAATTTTAAAAGTAATTTGTGATTCCTAGGTATACACAAAACAAGAGTTTTGTTATAATCATACCTGAGTCAGCCGACAGATTCCCTGTGCAATAAGAAAAAGTATTGGCCTATGGTAGGTTGATGGGAATTTAGATTTGTGTTGTTTTTTTTTCTTTCTGTTTGGAGTTTAGAGTAATATAAAACTGATGTTTAAAAATAGTTTTTTTGTATTTTCTAATGATTTTGATTGTGTATTTTGATGAAAATTTTCTCTTGCTGTATTTACAGAAGCAAATGATGTTACCAAGGATATTCAGAAATGTGCTGAATGCATCAAAATACTAACTACACTACTAAGGGCTTATGTGGATGGCTGGATTTGGTTATACTTAACCATTTGCAAAGGTAAATATATTTCTTTTCTTGATTGTCTAGTTATAAAAGACTGCAGGCTATGCCGAAATTTGGAATTCATGGATACATGTTCATACAACATACAAACCACTGTTTTCTGCCTTGTTACCTTATATGAGATATGTGTGAGATTTGATTATGTATTTGAAGCCGTGGTTGATATTTGGATAAACAAATATGTAACAGCCATGTGAATAATATTTGGTGTGAATTTCCTAATCCGAGCAATTTCCTTTATCTGTGCCCCACAATACTTAATTCAATGTGCTGTCGAGCCTTTGTTAAGTGAAAATTCAGTTAATACTGACTGCTCTTCATTCCTTTGATATCATCCTTAGTAATTGTTATAGTTTGTTCATGAAACTTAACCTGTCAGATATATATATACAGTTAGCGCCCCTCGTCATTTCACACCCCTACGTTGCAATATGAAAAAACATAATCCAGAAAAAAAAATGCATTAAAACTTTATGTGAACACTCACCAATTAATCTTCTAGTATTTGCAAGGTAGTCCTTTCCTCTTGATAACTTCTGTGACCCTATTTGTATGCTATCAATGAGGTACGGCAGATTTGGGGGTCAAGGGCAGCCCAGCACTCTTCAGGGCCTCCTCAAGTTTTGGCACTGTTGACGTGTCCTTGTTCCGAAGTTGGCTTTCATTATGGCCCAAAGATTTTCCCAATGGGTGATAAGTCAGGGAGTTGCCAGGCCAGTCTTTATGTATTAACATCACAATCCCCAACACATGCTTAATAATTTTTGCAGTGTGGCAAGGGGCACCATCTTGTTGCAGGATTTCAGTGCCAGTCTTCTCAAAAGCGTCGGGCAAGTACAAGTTCAGGATCTCGTAATACACGTTGGCATTCACAGTTTGTCCCTTTGGTAAAACAACAAGATCAGCAACTCCACCATATCCAAATGCACCCCAGACCATCAAAGAAGCGGGGTACTTGACCGTCTTAGCAGTGGCTTTGGGGTGATAAGGATCGCCACCCTTCTTGACCCAGACCTTTTGCCCTGCGGGGTCAGAAATGTAGAATGCAGCCTCGTCTGTGAAAAGGATCTTTCGTACCCCCTCTAGCGGCCACTCCCTAACCTTCTTACAAAAAACAACCCTTGCCTTCCTTTGTTTCTCTGAGACGAGTGGTTTCTTCTTTGCTTTCACTTCCTTAAATCCTAAATCTCCACTTATACGTTTCTGAAGTGTCCTAACACTCGTTTCACCAAGCATTTTTGGGTAGGTTTCCTTCAACTGTTTAACTGTTAACATGGGATTAGCTTCAAGTTTGTTTTTAATGAAACGTAAGGCACGTGGGGACTGCTTCTTGGGAACACCGCCACCATGTTTGTGTACAGGAATTTCCTTCTCCCCACTGGCTTTGTATTTGGCAATAATATTACGCACTGTACGCTTCTGTACATTCACTTGAGCACTTATTTCACTTGAACTCAGGCCTACCTTATAACACTCAATGATTCTTATTATGTTATCACGACTAGTATGGCCCCAGGCATGGTTACAAAAAAATAACTAGCGAAATAGCGATCTCTACAGAGCCCCCTCAGACGTGCGACACTCCCCAACAAAGGTCAGAAGGCAATGATCATAACTGGATCGATAAATCATGAGTTTCCCCCGATTAAGTGGAAACATTAAGCTTTGAGGTGGCCATATAGTCAATTTTCTCTCTCGATTTTTTTGCTCGATTTCAAGACCACTCCCAAAAGCGACAGCTGTGATTTCCCGAGGGAGGGTGTGAAATCACAAGGGGCGCTGACTGTAACTGTATTTCTGAAGTCCGACAGAATTTAAAAAGCTTCCGACACACGCAGTGGTCGGCCAGGTGGGGTTAGTACCCATTCCCGCCGCTGGGAGGCGGGTATCAGGAACCATTCCCATTTTCTATTCATAATTATTCTGTCGCCGGTGCTGAAAACACCTGTTTTCAGTACCTCCGTCTTAGGATTTTGGAAACTTCATTGCCGCTAAGTATCCTAATTTTCTTTTGATTTATTTACTTGGATTTGTGGCTAGGCATACGCTATCTTAAATTGATTTGAATTTGATTCATTTTTGCATAAGATATCTGAATCTAGTCAGGCTAGTTTCAGAGGGGGTTGTCTGCAAAGATAGGGTGTGGCTACCGAAAGCTTCGGTAGATCCGCACTTGGTATGCACGAGGGGTATGGGTCTTGCTTCGTTCTTGAGATTTGTCATGTAGGAGTGTGAGACTTTGTCTAATTCCGTAAGGAAGATGTATGATTCGTATTTGACGCAATTAATCAGTAAACATGTCTAATTCCGTAAGGAAAAAGTATGATTCGTATGTACGCAATTAATCCAGTAAAACATGTCTAATTCTGTACAAGGAAAAAGTTATGATTTCGTTATGTACGCAATTAATCAGTAACCAAAAGTCAGGGTAGTGAAACTGCTAACTTCCTGTAGACTTTATTTTGCCTAACCCTGTAGTATGGCCGGGCTACGACTACGGGGGGGGTTATATGAATGTCTGCGAGAGGTGATCGCTCTCCTTCATTGTGTGAAGAGTGCTACTTCTGTTATTGTTACTCCTAACCCTGTAGTGTTGCCTTCGGGCCCTAAAACAGTGTCTGTAGAGGTTATTGCCCTTTCTCTTATACTCTTTCGATTCGTAACTTAGAATCGAAAGTGCTTGCTTTAGAGAGCAATAGTGAAGTGGCTAAGTGCAGTGACAGTGCCCCTTGTGTAGTGGAGGGTGCGTCAGATCGGCCTTATAATGCCTCTACGTCTAGGCCTCTGTCGGACTCCCAGGACCACAGGGGAGAGGGCATGTCGAAAGCCGAAGGAGGGTTACGAGGAACCCCCACCGATCTGGCGTGCCTTCGGCAGTTTCTGGTAAAATCCCCAGACTGCCAAAGTGCGTGCATGTGCACGAATCCTGAAGGATTGCTTCTCGTCCTCCGAGGCGTCCTCCCCGCGCAAGGGTTGGAGCTCTCGGAAGGACTCGCGCCCTCTAAGAAGCTTTATAGAAGAGGACGCTTCACGTCCCCTCTCTCTCGTTATGCGTTTCAGTGAGAAGTAAGAAGGCGAACGTCGCCTGATCACGTGTACGTCTTTCCACCGAGAAATATGAAAAAGAAGGCAGTTTCTTTCGCTTGTTTTGACGCCTGTCACGAGCGTGACGCTTTTCTGCACGCTTCTTTTGACGCGGCTTGAACGGGACGCTCGAATGGACGCCAGGCGCGCGCCAGCGCACGCCAGGTTTGTCTCCTGGCTGAACGTTTCTGTTGAACTCTTCAAGCTCTTGTTTAAGATTTGAGCCTCAAGAATGTGAAGTAAGCAGTGCTTCGGAGGAAGCTTAAAGTGAACAGACAACTTCGTCTTCGAAACCTAGCAAGACCTCGGGTTTCGTGAATTCAAGAGGTCTCTGTCAATATTATATTGCTTTTCGCAAAGGTGGATGGAGTTAAGGAAAGCTCAAGGGAAGATCTCGTTTTCTCTACCGCAGTCAAGACTTTGCGATAAGGCAGTTACGGGTTATGTAAAGGCTCGACGTCCTGCACGTCAGGACTCTCGGCAACGTTCAGTAGGATTCTTGCAAAGGCACTCATCAAAAGGACGCTCTTCAGGAAAGCGCAAGACAGGACTTCCTTTGCCATACTGCCAATAAATTTTAAGCTTTAGCAGGCATTTGTTGTGATACGGGAGAGGAAGCTGGTTGGAGAGTTTCTTCCTCTTCCCAGGATAATTTTGCAAGCTTTTTAGCCCATCTGAAAGGGTTTTTCAGATGATAGTTTTTGTTAGTTTCTAGTCGGGACTACACTGCCGAATTGAACATCGTCGTTCTACCTGCTGTAAGCCCAGTCTCTTAACAGGATTCTTGCCCCTTCCTCGTTTGAGACGGTAATCGGAAAAATAAAATGCTCGACTTCCTGGATTACGTTTTGTCAATTCAGTGACTTTCCCCCATTGACAATACACTATCGTTTTGTCAAGTAAGTGGGTATCCCCTCATTGACAAAATATCTCTTTGTCCCGTAAATGGGTTAGTTCTCATTGACAAACATCTCATTAACTTGATATTGCATAAGCGAATAAGCTCTTATTGACAAGATTCGGAAGAGCTCTCATTCGTCATTCGCAGACTCGTACAAGAAATAGACTTGTAGACTACGTCAATGAACGCTTATGTCCAATAATAAGAAGCTTGAGCTGTCTGCTTCGATTCTCTAAGTTTTGTTCATGAAACTTGCCTGTCAGATATGTATGTAGCTGTATTTCCGAATTCAGCTATATATATATGTCTGCCAGGTAAGTATGAACAAACTTTATTGTGATATATCATATTTTGCCTTGCGTTATTTTACTACTGGTTGGTTCAAGTCATATACGCTTGCTGTAGTTACCTCTTCGGATGGCAACCGAGAGGTCTGTTGTCTATTATTTTAAGGACATTTAATCGTTACTCCCTGCAGCCTTCCAGGAGTTTCTGATTTATCTTTTACCGTTGTATGGTAGTGTTCTGACGACACAAACGCATCTATATATTTAGCGTTTTCTGTTTCGCTTAAATATACCAGCTTTGAGAGTCTCTTTCTGCTCAAAAATAACGGACCTATTTCTTCGTAGAATAGGGTAGCTGGCAACCCAGACATAAAGTTAAGAGACGACGTTCGTAAGCTGCTGGCTGCTGCTGTGTCTTTCCTCCAGTCCAACCGAGCCAGTAACAGATCGTGCGCTGTCATGCGCGGTAGGTTACGTTTCTCTCTCCTGCGGGATTGACTGGCTAACCGTATCTCTGTGCTGGCGGTTACGTCTCTCCTGCGGGATTGACTGACTAACTGTATCTCTGTCCTACAATCACGGACTTTAGCCTAAGATTGAGGGGATTTCTTACGTGAATGAATAAACGTTGCATTCGTTTTGCCTTACTATGTTCAACAGAGTTATCTCTTAATCCTTTCGGTGCTCGTTACTGCACGGTATAGAACTACGAGTCTACCGCAACATTGCACTTTATATGCTCTCCTGCATAGGCAAAGCGCAGCCTTATTAGGGAAGTAAGCATTACTCGGGGAGGGAATGGATGAGCTTGCTGGGGATCATTTCCTTCCTGAAGAAGTTTGTTTCCCCTTTCCCCGAATAGACTGCAATTCAGACCTCCACAGTTTTTCCTACCGGGAAACTGAAATATTATTCAAGATCTAGGAATGATTCTGAACATCTCTCAGTGCGTCTATCACCTGAGGTGATAGAAAGAAGGTGCCGGTCATCTGGATAGGGTTTCAGATGTCCTGGATCTTAATCTGAAAGAGTAAAAGCAATTCGGTCGTCCCTCCAGTCCTCGAAACGAGTTTTTGGAACCAGTGGTCCAGATCAACTCTGATATTCCACAGCTCTCTCATATCTTAAGAAGTATCTTCTCTCGGTCCCTGTTTGAGTTTACGAGAAAGAGCCTATTATAACGACAGGCGTAGAATGTAACGATCCTCTAGAGGTTCGTTACAGGATTGCAAAAGTCCGTACGAATCGTCTCGATCGACTTCCGAGTGGAATCTTTCTTTAGAAGTAAGTTGAGAGTTGTGGAGACTTTAGGGACGCCCTTTCATTCTTCTCTTCGATATGTTGAGGACGAAGAGGCTTCTTCTCTGCTCCCCCTTATTCTCGATCCGGGATCGGTACCATTAAACGCCATCCTATGATATTGAACAGGGATGGATGTTTAGTCTTTTCCCCTTTTTCAATCGCTTAGGAAATGTAATAAGAGGATTTATGACGTCACAGGGAGCGACAATGACGCTGATTGCCCCATGTTGGCCTTCAGGATCCTGGATTCACAGAGGTCACATCCTTCCTAGTTCACCTTCCAAGGACCTTTTTCCGAGAGAGTCGGTCTACTCTAACTCGAAAGGTACCTATAACCTCTCCGCTCTGAGTCTGACTACGTTCAGACTATCGAGATGTTGACAGGAATAAGATTACCGTCTTCCATTTCCGTCTGAAGAATGGGATAAGCTGGCAGTCACAACTATTAAAGAATACGCAAATATGTTGTTGACGGCCTTTGGGCTCAGAGATTTGCGTCTGTCAAACAACAAAGCCCTTCACGATCTTTGAGTTCTGTGGAATCTCGAAACTCGCTCACCATCTACTTTTTGTCTCACCTGTTTTCTCGGAGTCAGACACTCGTGCGAGATCAGGCGACATATAGTAGCCCTGAGTTTCTTGTTGACGAAGTCGGTTGCGTTTATACACCCCCGATGATCGTGTAACATGAGACCAGGTTGGACTGTCAGGCATTCTTCCTTCGGGACTGAATCGCCTTTTTGCTCCTCGCTCCTTTTCTCCTGGCACCAAGAAGCTCGAGTCAGGAGTTCGAGTCGCTGACGACGTTGGGTTGCGTTGATACACCCCCCCAATTGTTTGCTTAGATTGAATCACCCAGGCAGTCCAGACACAAATCCTTCAGCGAAGAATAGTGCCTTATGGTCTTCAGGGTACAGCCTTGCTGTCCTTGATTCGTCTGACTGGTCAACTGGTCGGTCACCTGACTTTAGTTACAGACGGACTGACTGTGCATGTCCAGATCGAAGCTTTCAATATGGAACTTAGACGTAGTCTGAAGTTCTTGATGTCAAAGCATTCGAACCTCTCCTACCTGTTAACTTCTTGCATGTGATCAGGAAGGCCTTCTTCTAACCACCCTAGATACGTCAAAGAGGGTTAGTGAGATTTTAAGCCATCGTCACAAGTTTTGGCTTTAGAGAACACAAGGCGGTGTGCTCTCTAAGCCTTCCGTTGTGGCCTAAGAATGGAAAACCCGTTTGTCCTTGGGCCAGGAGCTTGGAAGCAAGGATGGCACAAGTTAGTGGGCAGGAGCCAGAGAGAGTCCTGTGCCCTGTCGTCTCTCAAGTTTTATCTACATAAAACTCAGAAAGTCTAAGTCATTCGGGCAATCTGCAGTGTTCCGAACAAGACCAGACTTGCCCACATCGAAGAACACCCTGGCTTTAGTGTAAGGAGTTCTTTCAAAAATGCTCCTTCATTGTGTTTGCACAAAGATTTGAAATCTTTTTATGAATGCTCACGAGGTGAGGGCGCGGCCTCGGAAGCATTTCAACAGAGCATGGCACTCAGCAACATCCTGAGTACCATGTTTTAGCGAAGCAACTCTGTGTTCACTTCACACTCCCTGCGAGATGTGAAGATGGCATATGAGATCTGCTGCTCGCTAGGGCCATACACAATCTTGGGGCAAGAAGTACCGTATATTTCGGCGTATAAGGTCGACCCTTTAGCCCCAAAAAATAACATGCCAAAATTAGGGGGTCGACTTATCTAACAGTAACAAAAAGTGAATCTTTATTATTTTGGCATATCGTACAGGAATCCAGGCTTTACAGTTGGCTATTAACAATGACAGCCTTGTTGAGGTAACTATGTATGTAAATACCAGTATTAAAAACATTTCACACTGTAATACGACAATAATAATACATTAGAACATCCATTACCTTAAATAAAATGAAAAAAATCTAAGTAACTTGAAGAAACCCTAATCGCATAGCAAGCGTAAACATTGCGTAACCATTTGTATTACAGTAATTGAGAAGGATGCGTTCACTCTGACAGTTTGTATTTACCGGGTATTGTTCAAAAACACTTATGGTATGAAATCTTTATTTATCACTTTATGAAATAAAAAAAATTTGTAAGTAATAGTAAATATGTATTTAAAATCCTTCAAAATTACTTGAGTCATCGTCACTTGAACATAAACAATTCATCAAAACAAAATTATCATTCACGGTTTCAGCATAAGGAATTAAGGATCCCAGGTTTAAATCTGGTGAGAATCAACTGCATGGTTCGTTTTGACCTCAAATGAGCCTGTTTATGACATAGAAGAACCAATGGTCAAGGAATTTTCCAACACAATAAAATACGGGACGGTCGTTTTAACTACCCAATCAAAATATTAACTGAGTGGCAGTTTGTAACATACATAGATCGTAGGCTGTTATGCAGCGTTAGTTAGCGCTTGTTTGTTTACATTACACTCGAGTAACGTATCTTTCGTTTTGTCATTTCTAATCATATTTGCCGGTATTCATCTTTATATATACACAGATTTGTTAATATCCGAGTATATTTCATGTATTTCTTATGGTAAGTAGAGCAACATATGTACCGTAATTACATTCAGGTTATTTTATATACGTTTTACCCTGCTGCTTATTTTGAGCGTACGGTTGGCCTCACATTTAGTTTATAGGTCGACTAATATACCCGATATTAGTTAAAATCATACAAATTTACTCAGAATTGGGGGGGTCGACTTATCTTCCGATCGACTTATACGCCGAAATATACGGTACCACTCATCCTATCCTGTAGAAAATGGTTAGGAAGAGCTCTTACATTAGTTGTTGAGTCGCCGACAACGGCGACTTCTTAACTCTTAAGCCTTAGTTAACACCTTAACTTTGGCTAGGTTGGTCAGGTGGTGATATATATTTATATATATATATTTATTTTACTTCTTAGCCCTCATGGTATGGTCAATATGGTCTAGTCACATTGTGGTCACGCCCCCGTTGACAGATCATCTGGAGTGCACCAGCTTTATAGGTCTCTACCTCTCTGGCAACTTTAGTAAAGCAGAAGCAGACTTGGGTGACAGTAATCACGAAGTCAGCTATGCTAACAGGTGGAACCAAGATGTAAATCATCTGCATGCATTTGTTTCCCAAAATCCTTCTATTCTGTCCCTTCCCACCTCCAACGGTGGGATTCAGCTATATATATATCTGACAGGTAAGTTTCATGAACAAAATGATATTGTTATGATAAAATAAAGTTTGTTCATACTTACCTGGCAGATATATATAATCAAGTACCCACCCACCTCCCCCTCATGGGGACAGTGAAAATAAAAATTATGAATAGAAAATGGGAATGGTTCCTGATACCCGCCTCCCAGCGGCGGAAGGTGGGGTACTAACCACCTGGCCGACCACTGCGATGTGTCGGAAAAGTTTTTTTAAATTCGTGGCGGACTTCAGAAAATACAGCTATATATATATCTGCCAGGTAAGTATGAACAAACTTTATATGTATCATAACAATATCATTTTTAATAAAACCACTTGTTGGGGAATATAGGCACAATTACTAATTATGCAATTGCTTTTTTTACTTGAATTTTTGTGAATGTAGCTAACTCACCTGACATTCTCTTAATTCCTTTTAATCCTGTTTATTTAATTTTTGTATTGACTAAACTTTGTTTAGGTAGTATGTTTGTTTGTTTTCACATTTAATTTTAATGTATATTTACTCAATTGTCTTTGAGCATTGTAGCAATAATTTCTTCTTGTTAATCAACATATTAAGAATGGTTATGGCTCAGAAATATAGTTTTCTAGCCAACTTTTCTTAGCAGTCCTGTACAATCTTCATTATAACACCGTCCTTTGACTTTCATGTGGACTGTTATTATTAGGTTCTCTGCATTCAAGCAAGGACTCTTGTCCAACACTGATTGGCCACTCCTTTTGGTCTTGTCCTTAGAAGACTTCCTGTAGAGCTGTCTTCAGTCTTCACATTACTCCAGGAACACACTGTTAGCAATTTCTTTATGGGAATGTGATTATATTTCTTGCCTGAGGATTTCTTCTGTTTAGCTGGTGATCCCATTCCTCTCTTGTAGAGGGATCTTGTTGTGTGTCTCCTCAATTCCATGAGGTGTAGCAGTTGACTGAATTAGACGGTTGAGACTCTTGGGTCCCCTTTAGCTTTAGAGAAGACTGACTAGCCTTGAAATACATTGGGGATTTGCCCATGTCATTATTTCTTTAGCTAGACAGAGGCAGGTAGGATATACCCTGTTTTGTTGGGAATTTCTTCTTGCTCCTCTATTTTCCCTCTTGCTTTCCTCTTATGTAACCTATCAGAGAATCCCTATCTTCAAGGTGCAAGACGTCTGGTTTTCTAGGAGTAAGATATCTCTTGGTTGACATGATGAAATAGACTTCCTCTCTAGGCAACTACTGCAGGCGCTGCATCAGTGCTCCTTAACTGATGTGAAAAATGTTCCCAGTATGAACTCAAATTCTCTGTGTCCTCTGGCATTCTCAAGGAGATTGTTATGTACGTAGTTATCTGTTATGTACATTGTTACCTATAGTCTGTCAATGACACATGCAGGTGTACTTTTAGGTAAAGAATACACTTGGGATTTCTGCAGAAAATAGCAGAACACTACGGTGTTACTTGCTTGCTTTCAGTGAAATAGGGAAATTCCCATTTTTAGAAAACAGAACCGAGATATAATGAGTAACTTCAATGTGCTGTGGTGATTAAAACCATATGCAGATGACTTATTGAAATTTGGACAGCCCTAGGTATTGTTCACAAGTCTTGGGTCCTACCTAAAACTTTTTCTGGAGTTAAAAACAAAAACATAAATTATAAATGTGATAGTAGTGCTTGATGAAGCTGTAGTAGTAGAAATAGTATTACTGTTATATATATAATATATAAAGGTATATATTTTTCTCAAGTCAGTAGTACTGTCTGTCTTTGTGCCACTTTATTTATGTACAATTTGCCTTGTAAAATATTTTAAGTCAAAACAGGAAATATTTTAGCAAATAGATTGTCATAAAATTGATTCAGTTTTGTTGTCCTTACCAGAGGAATACTAATAGGTGGATATTACTACAGCTGTGTTTTTGCTTTTGCTCACTGCAGAATATGTAATACATTTCAATTTAATCTTATGTTGTTTTAAGACTAAAATTAATTTTTTTATACAAAACCATCCCTTGATAGTAACCTTTATGTGCAACAGCTCATTTTTCAAGAATAGAAGAGAGCTCCCATATAGTGTGTGCATCCTGGGTCAAAAGTGTCCTTCATTGGCAGTAACAGGGCATAAAAAATCAGTTTTAGTTTCAAACGATTCGATGAGCACATCATGCTCATCACTTCATAAAGGTATTTTTATAAAAAAAGACTTCAGGGTTTGTATATCTAGGAAGAATAAAAACTAACATCAAATTGGATTGTTCATTTATTTCTAAATATATGTAATATTTGCAAGTGATTTTGTATAATTTCATGTCAAGGATATGAGCTAATGTATTTCTTGAGTACATCATGTAAATTGCATCAAGGATGTGCAATAGTTTTCATTGATTGCACTAGTTTCCATTGGTGGAGCAATAGATCAGTGCTTTTATAAATATTTTTGGTGATCAAACTGCCTGTGTTAATGTACATTCAGATAGGAAGGGAGGGCCTGTTTAAAGATATGAAAATATCATGAAGATATTTTTAAATGCTAAAGTAGACCTTTTATCTATTTCTAATGTAGGAATGAACTTAAATTTGTTAAGTCGGTCAAGTTAAAAATTTTATGTTGATTCAGCATGTGCATTAGGTTGGTATTGCCAAACTATGAAAAATTATGAAGTGGTGAAAAAGTTGATTTTCATTCGGGTATTGTTTTGATATTGTTGACCTTTGTGATTAAGACTATATAAAAGTTTTGTGGATGGGTTAATTTATTGTAAAGTTAAAGGTAGTGTATTGTGTTGTGGTGCCTTTATTGATGTATGTAATTAATAGTACGTATACATTGCCTGATGTATTACTGTACCTTTCACACAAAATTAATTATAAGAACACAGCATGTGGTATTTTCACATATTCTGCTTTTCTAACTGTGGTTGTACCATTGCAGCTTGTAATGCAATAATGGTAATGATAAGATCTATGACACTAAGGTAAGGATTAGAGTTGATATACTAAACCCTGTGGGCTATAGCCAAGATGTAAATTTTCTCATTACAGAAGAACTTTAAGTTTTAAGGACTCAAGGTGTGAAAGATCAAATACTAGTGTCTGTTTTTCAGGTTCCTGTCTTCATAAGTGAAGCTTTAATGTGAACAAACTGGAACAAGATTCTTCCTTCCCAAAAGAAAATAAGAAAAGTTGGTAAAAGGTTTATTCATTGTATGATTGGTATTGAGAGATTTTATTTGTTGGTGATTAATGGATGGGAAAATGAAGAAGTATGAGTGTGAAATATGTGGAAAGCATTTCATGCTGAAAAGTAGTCTGAAAGTCCATGTTTTGAATCATAAAAGTTATGGAATGTTTTGGGATGTAGATAAAAGTCATGTAAAGCCAATTGAAGAAATGTCACCACCTTGTTGGAGGCAAGAGGATGATTTAGTAGCTTATCATAGCCAAGATAGTGTACAAGATTTTGAAAATGCTGATTGTACAGAGAAAGACAAATTTTACAAGTGCCCATTCTGTGGGAAGCTGTATTCTCTTAAAGATTGCCTCAAAACTCATGTGGTCAAGTGTAAAATAGCAACATCATCAGGTGCTGGAGAGAGCACTGAAATGTCTCCTTTAGGGCATCAGTGTACTACTACTGAATCTAATAGATTGGACCCAGACCTGAAATCATTAGTTCCAGAGGACAAAGAAAAATTCCATGTAAAACAGGGTGATTTAATTTCAGAAAGTATACCGATAGGTATTTTTTCACATAGCTTAAATGCAAAGAGGTTGTCAGATAAAGAACAAGATTTAAGCACATTTGATTATCCTGGCAAGGGTTTAGAAAGAAAGAAGACATTAGTTATTGGAGAACCAATGAATGTGAATGTTGCATTGTCATTTGATAATGAAAGCATTATGAAAGATGTAGAAGTGTTCAGCATCCAGGATACAGAATCCAATACAAGCAGAAATGCTGGGAAATGCTTAAGGCAGAGTAACCTTGGCAATGAAGAGAAACATTACATGAAATCTCATCCAGATTTAGTTTGTCCTGTTTGTGAAAGTATATTTTCATCTAAAGCAATGCTTTCTGAGCATAATGAACAGAGATCTCATGTTTGTAAAGTATGCAGTCAGAGTTATTTTTCTTGTAAAGATTTAGCCAGCCATGAAAAATCTCACTATAAGTATAGTGAAGTGTGTGACATTAATTTTGCTTTGTATGAGGATGCTGTTATTCATAAAAGGTCTCACAGCAGTAAGCAAAGGTGTTCAACATGCAAAAAGTTATTTTCTACTAGCAGCGTCTTGCACAGACATTTAGAGCAAGAATCTTACAAGTGCAATATATGTAAAGAAATTTTCTCATCCTGCAAAGATGCAAAAATTCATAGAAAGTCTCATTTAAAGTCACAGTGTAGAACTTGTCATAAAACTTTTGCAGCTGTAGAAAAGGACTCCCATACCTGTCATGACTATAAAACCCTCTCAGTACATAGAGGCACCCGCTGCAAGAATTTTTGTCCAGCTTGCCAAAAACTGTTTCCGTCTGAAGATTTGTTGAGGGAACACATGCAGCAGGATTCTTACATTTGTGAAATATGTCTGAAAGATTTCACAGGGTGCAAACATCTGAAATCTCACATGGAGAGTCATAAACTCAAGTGCAAAATATGTAAAAAGCAGTTTCTCTGTCCTGATAATTTAAAAGAGCATGAATTAAAGCATTCAGATGAAGATTTAACTTGTAAGTACTGTCACAAGAAATTCAAAAGCTTGGGAAATGTCAAGCGACACATTGAGAGGTCACACTATGGTATTAAAGATGTGCAGTGTGACATCTGTGGAAAAATGTTTCATAAAAGTCTTTTTAAGATTCACAGACGCATTCACACAGGTGAAAGGCCATTTCAATGCATACAGTGCAATGCAACTTTTGTACAAAAAGCACATCTCACAACCCACATGAAATCTCACACTGGGGAACGGAATTATCCCTGTAATTTGTGCAGTAAAACATTTATTTCTAAGGAAACTCTTACTATTCATCAAAGGTATCATACTGGAGAGAAGCCATATGAGTGTGATCAATGTGGGAAGAGATTCAGATCAAGTCAGTTGCTGGCAAATCATTTTAGGACCCATAGGAAGGAAAGACCTTTTAAATGCAATATTTGTCTAAAAGACTTTAAATTTCGGACATCCTTATGGCAGCACACAAAGACTCATTTTCCAGATCAGCTGCCTTGCTGTAAGGTATGTGGTAAAAGATTTAACTATAAATATATGTTGCATGCCCACTACAGGAGGCATTCAGAGGAGGAGCTACAAAATGCTGGCATGGAAAGTTTGAGCTTGGAGTTGGAAGAAAAATTTCATAGACCTGAGTTCAAAACTTTTGATTGCAAATACTGTGGCAAACATTTTTATTACAAAGCTCGTTTGCAAAGCCATGAACGGCTCCATACTGGGGAGAAGCCTCATAAATGCTCATTTTGTGAAAAATCCTTCCGGCTTCCAGTTAGTCTTAAGAATCATGAACGAATTCATACTGGCGAACGGCCTTACAAGTGCAATATCTGTGATAAAACTTTTGTTCAGCAAGTACACTTGAAAGTTCACATGGTCATGCATACTGGGGCGAGACCTTATGAATGTTCTTTCTGTGATAAAACTTTTGCTCACCAGAGCAACCTACTGGCCCATAGAAAAATCCATCTGAGAGTAACCAATGCTGACCCTGTTTCTGCCTCTTAGAAGAATATTTTTGATTAGGATTTATTTTTGTAAATTTTTATATATTTGTACCAAATTTAAATGTTACTGAAGCTGATGTAATTTTGTATATCCAGGTTTCTTTTAAATAAACTATCTTAAGATAACCACTGGTTTTACTATTAGATATTGAAAAAGGTTTTCATTCATAAACTTTTTTACGTGAGATTTTAATGCTGTGGCTTAATTCTGGGTGTTTAATCAGTACACTGTATCATATTGTACTGTTGAAAAATGAATGTTTTCGTAGTGGCAAGGTAGACAGACACTTAATTAACTGCCTTATTACCTCTGTGAGTAGCAAATGACCAAAAAATTGCCTTATTTGTGACTGCAAGTATCAAATGAGGCAATACTGTGCATTTTTGTTAAGGTGTGTTTTTGTTTTGAACGTTGCTTGCTGAACAAGGTCAGTTCATTTCCGTGCTCTTCTTCATTTAGTACATTCTGTAAATAATCCCCTTTCTTATGTAATTACTTCCCTTTTCTCCATTTTCATCACTGTCATACTAGTTCACATCTCTTTCATCTTCCTCATCTACTTTACTGTGCAAAACATTTTCTTTTTACCCTTTGCTTAGTCGAGATTTTTATTCTTTTCCTTGCTTTCTATTTTTTGCCTGCATCTTCTCCCATTATAAGCTTATATTCTCTTCTCTGTTTACCATCTGCCAACGTTTAAACGATTTCTTTTCTTCAGTTGCCACCATTCTCTCTCTCTCTCTCTCTCTCTCTCTCTCTCTCTCTCTCTCTCTCTCTCTCTCTCTCTCTCTCTATTTGTTTTTGGTTTTCTACTCATATATTTTATGAACACCTATAAGCATTTTGTTTAGGCAGTACCACTGGCAAATAATTCTGTGTTAGATGGTTATATAGTACAGTAAATGTAACAAGCTTTTTATTAGTATACTGTCAAGTGTTCCATCATTGCTGTCTTCTAATGTTTAGTATACCTTACTTGAATTTGAGAGCAAAGGTGTAGAAAGCAAGCTAACCTATGCTAAATTTTAATCAGAATTGAGTAAAAATTTTGTATGAAAACTGTTGACTGAATCCTGTGACCTGGGTATTACAAGTTTCACACAAGGATGTTGAGATGCAGCAAGTAAAGCAAAAGTAAAACTGGATTTGCCAGGTTCTATGGTAGTAGAGTCACATAGGCATCCAGTGAAAATGTTCACTATTTTGTCAAGTCATCTTTAGTTAGTATTTTGGTTGTGCCACCAATTTTAAGAAATAGTGCATCTAATGTATTGAAGTAGGCATAATGAATACATTTCTGCTTGGAAAAGGTTGGAATCACATTACGACAAAGTTATACATTTCAACTACAAATCACTTCAGAACTTCCTTGATATAGCTTGTATCTTCAAGTTGGGGTTTTCCCCTTTTGAGGCTTGTGATGAGTCTGCTCAGTTCTTGCTTATCTTTTACAGTTTGTATTTGAATCCAGTTTTGTCAAGTCCTTATCCTGGTAATTATTAAAAGAGCAAAAGAGTTTTAGGGTTTAAAACAGGGGTTCTTAACCTTTTGATTACTCCAGACCCCCAATGAATGGCCCAGTATGGTTGTATACCCCATTTTGCTAAAGTCCACAAGACCTATTTTTAAACAGTATAATTTAATATACTTAGTCTGTTACATACTTTAGGTATGAATAGCTAGGACTAGAACTTACAAGGAAATCAAAAGCATCTATAGTTTTATATAGTTATTTATTTATAAAATATACCCATGTATACAATGACATTAAAATAAAATACTATACACAAATATCCAGAGATCAACTTTTATACCCACAGCATGTGATGGATACCCCCTGTTAAGAACCCCTGGCTTTAAAGATTATTTTAAGGTAAGATGATGTAGCAGACTAGACAAGATTACTTAATTCTCAGCATAATTGTTTTAAAAGGTTAGTTGACATGTGGTTATAAGGGAAAAGAACTCAGTCCTCCTGCACTTTTCAAATGCATTTTGTTTTCATGCCATACCAGTCATGTAGAACCCTCATTCTCAGTCCAAGTATCCCAAGAAATGTATATTCTGGTATTTTGTAGACAAGCAGCTGAGTAACAGAACAACTGTTCTTGCGTGTGTGACCATGAACCATTATTAGATAAGTTTCTTCATTGTTTGACATGTCTCTGGATACTACATACCAGCTTTTCTTTGGCATTTTGGAAAACACTGAGACTTAATAATTTTCTCTTGATCCTCTCAGTTCTTTTGGTGTCATTGTCTAATCTAATTCCTTTATCTTGGTTTTCCTTGAAAAATTTCATTCTTAAGTAATTATTACTATGTCTTGTATGTAAATATTTCAGTCTAATTTTGCTCATGTGTATTGAATTTCACCCTTTGTGTTCTGTGTTGTGAGTAATTCGTTAATTCTGTTTATTTCGGGTGTGATTTTGATAACTTTTAATGATTGTGATATACTGTTACATATTACTTTATGCTCTTTAACAAAATCACAAGCAGGTTGGTAATTAATGATAAGAAACCTTCATTAGTCATGCCTTGTTTCTTGTGTGCAAAATAATATTGTTACTTTTTATATTATTTCTTGTCATATTTACCTAATTTTTATATTAGGAAATTTTTTTTTACTTGAATATCATTTGTCTAATTGTACGTACTGCCAGTAATTGGTATCTGTAATGCTTGCCTTTCTAGCAATGTAAAGTGTTTGTTGTGTTCTGCATTAAAATTGTTGGCTGGTTTTGCTTTTTGTATGTTTTAAGCAAAGTTGTCAAGGTTAACCAAGTAGGGTCTGCTTTATTTTCATGTTCTTACTGGAGATGGATGCTACTTGGTTTCTACTTTTAAGGATGATGTTGCCCTCTTGGTCTCTTTTGCAATGTTTGTTGGGGACTGGTTTCCTGATGTGCTTGTTCCCTAGATCATGCGCCTCTCATGTCGAAGTTCGTGTACTGCATGTCTAGTTAAAGTTAAGGAGAACTAGTCATCAAGTGATATACAAGCCGCCTGCTTTGCTGATTAACTGAACTTCTTAACACTGGCTGATCTATATAGCGCCTCGGTGGCGTGGTTGGTATGGTGTTTGCGTTCCACCTCGGTGGTCGCGGGTTCGATTCTCAGCCATTCCATTGAGGAGTGAGAGATGTGTATTTCTGGTGATAGAGAAGTTCACTCTCGACGTGGTTCGGAAGTCACGTAAAGCCGTTGGTCCCATTGCTGAATAACCACTGGTTCCATGCAACGTAAAAACACCATACAAAAATCTATCCTGTTGCACTTGCTCTTCCAATACTGCATCCCATATACCAGATTGCTGCTGTGTTACAAGAGATACTGATGTTGGACTCTGCTTTTGGCCAACCGTAGAAGAAAAGTTTTGCTTCGAGTTTGGTCACCATCTCTAGGTTATTGCATAAGCTTTATATGCTTTTACTCTACTCTACAGTTGCCTACTGCACTGATGGTTGCTTCTACAATGCCTCCTTTGCCACTGCTACACTGATGGGTGCTCGTGCTGTTTTTTGTCTATGGTGAACTTGCATTATGCTGGCTGTTTTGACCATGTTAGCTCTTTTGGTGTCGCTGACTACCTATACTGGATCTCTGATGCTACTTACTCTTAACAGTGCTTGCTGTGCCTTCTGTATCTGCTGCACTTCTTCTTCTGTTACATCCTTCAGTAATATCTTTGGCATCTGTTATGTCTTCTATGCCTGCAATGTTAGTTGCATCATTGACTCCTGCCATGTCTGCCATGCAGCCACAGCTTACTGTGCTGGGTGTGTCTGCTGTTCCTCGAAAACTGCTCAGAAAACAACTGAGAATGGAAAATAAATACTGTACGGAACACTAACAGCAACAAGAAAATAACAGTGTTAGAGAATAATGTCAAATTAAATATGAAATGGAAATGATTTTTTATATAACGGTAACAAATAGAGATATAAACTTGAAACTTATGCAACAAAATTACTAGGGCTGACTCTGCCCAGATGTTCAATGATAACTGCTCTAAAAGTGTGGACTAGACATTTATGCCATGAAGTAGCTACCAAGGTGATCAACATACAGGGAATTAAGGTTCAATAGAATAAACAGTAAGGGCAATGTATTTTTGTAGGATAAATTACCTGCGTTTGATGTTTACTATTTCAGTTAATCCTATAAAGTAAGCTTCATTTATATATATTTTGAGTTAAACAAAAGCTGCTAATTGATAGTTGCTCACTTCTACTAAAAGGTTACTGTCAAAATAATTTTTAGATTTTCACAAGTTACTTTCAGGTTATAGAGCTTTTTAAGTCGTGGAAACTATTATTGTCAAGGGGGAATCATTGCCATTTTTATTTATTTAAACATTAACCAATAGAAATGCCAGTTTACCCAATAGAAATGCCAGTTTTATACTATTTTCCTATTTAATCTCTGTTTTTATGTTTTGCAGTGCTAAGGAAATTGATCTTTTTTATGCCCTTGTGTGCCTTTTACTTAGAATAACTTTCTTCTTTCAGGGATTCTCAGGGACTTGCTCATCTCTTGGTTGGTTCTTTTGGAAAAGGAAATGTAAATGTCAGATGGGGTAAACTACTTTGAAAGCAGTAATGAAAAGGTTTTAACTGTATACTAGAAATATGGATGGACTAGGTAAGTCACACAATTGTCTCTTTTGCAAAAAGTCTTTTATTCTCAAAAGTAGTCTCAAGATTCATGAGTTAAAGCACAGCAGACAGGTGAAAAACTTGAAGCATAAATTAAAAAGTGATTTGATTACATGTAGATCTGCTCTTGAGGAACATAAGGAAAAGCTTATTAAATGCTGCTTAAAGAAAGATAGTGAGGAAACACACAAATGTATCAAGCCACATCATGCATGTACGTTGTGTGACAAGATTTTTGCAAGTTTGAAAGCTCTAAATTTCCATTTAAAAAAGCATTCATTAAGGAAAAAGTTAAAGTGCCCAAATTGTGATAAAGGTTTTCCTTCACACAAGACCTATGCAAAGCATACTCAGCATGGTGAACTGTATGGGTATTCCTGCAGAAAAAAATTTAGGTGCCTCCTTTGTGAAAAGATTTTTTTTTCTGAAGCACTTTTGAATAAGCATGTTAGTCAGAAGTCTTTTCACTGTGGAACTTGTATAAAAAAATTTGAGTCTTGCAGTGAAGCAGAGGATCACAAAAAGACTCATGTACTTAAGTGTCTTGTATGTTGTGAAGTATTTTCCAATAAGAATGAATTGAATCGGCACAAATTGAGCCATGACATTGGAGAACTAAATTGTTCAGTTTGTTCAAAGAAATTTACAAGTTTGGGAAGTTTATCAAGACACAGATACAGAGTACATATGGTGAAAAAAGATGTTCAGTGCAAATATTGTGGAAAACGCTTTCATAAACGTACCTACAAGGCTCATTTAAGGACCCACACAGGTGAAAGACCGTATAAATGTGAAGAATGTAACGCAACATTTGTCCAGAAAAATCATTTGGTGAAGCACATGAAAACCCATATTACTGACAAGGATTTTAAGTGTGATCTTTGTGGCATCACATTTAATACAAATCAGTGTTTGCGTTTTCATGCAAAGATGCACACAGGAGGAAGACACTACTCATGTAATATCTGTATGAAGAGTTATGAAGATGTCTCATCATATAATGAGCACCAGCTTTCTCATCACCCCAAGGAGTGTCATGCTTGTAAGATCTGTGGAAAGGAGTACTCCTTCATCCACCTTATATATTCTCATTATAGAAAACATTCCCAAGAAGATCTTCAGAAACTAGATAAGGAGACTTTAAATACAATATGGGAAACAAAAGCTGGAAATAAAAGGAAAATGAAGTGTAAATTCTGTAGTAAAATATTCTATATTTTCTCTGGACTCCAGGAACATGTACAACATTACCATTCTGATGAAAAACCACATAAATGTTCAACTTGTGGGAAAGTGTTTGGCTTGAAGCATAATTTGAAACTCCATGAAAGAATACATAATAGTGAGCAATCTTTAGTCTGCAAGCTCTGTGGGAAAACTTTCATCCGAAGTGATCATGCTAAATCTCATATGGTTGTACATACTCAAGAAAAGCCTTACGAGTGCAATGTATGTGGTAAATCATTCACTAGAAAAAGTTACTTTTTGTCACACAAAAAGATCCATGCAGTCGGTTTACAAGAATCTCTCTCTGTAGTTATGAAAAATTATTTTCATTGTTCAGGTTGCGGCAAAGGTTTTAAAGTAGAAAGAAAATACTCTAAACATCTTGAAACATGCTCTCAGATAGTTGATGTCTCAAAGGTAGAGTTGTTAAACTCTTCTAGTGAAATTTTTGAATATATGGAAAAAAAGGAGATCAGTGATAAGACTTTCAACAGAAATGTTTTGTTTAATGAGATGTTTGCTTTGGAATGTTCTGACATAGTAGAAATACAAGTACCTGATATTGAGTGCATAAATGACGTTTCACTGGATAGCAAAGAAGAATTTATGGTCCACATCATTGAGGAGACAGAAAGTGTTTTCCCAGCAATGTAGTGAGCAAAGGAACATGTACAGGATCAGAGTACAAATATGTGTAAATTTCAATCGTTGAATCTGCCCTGTCAGTACCATTTCATTTTACATTATATTCTTTGGCTGCTTACACACTTATAAGGGTTTTGTTAAATATTTTAATTTGAAAATTATTATTCAAGTAACAGTGTATTAACATACAGCATAATTACCTAATTCACAGTTCCTTTCAACACCATTGACCATAATTTAGAGCAGGGGTGTCCAGCTGAAATCCTTTCGAGGGCCAATTATGTACTACTTGGTTATGGTCTCGAGGGCCATCAGATATTTGTTAATGACTTATTCCTTATTCCTTATGACTCATTTATTAAGATTTGCAATAAAAGAGCCTTATTGCCAGCAATTATAGTAGGAAATAAATTAATCATTTATTGTCATATGAATGAAAGGTAAAACTTATGTCTCGTTTTAACAGTTTAGTAACTTTAGTTAAATTTTCCTCAGTTCTAATAGTTATAGTAGCCCAAGTTCAAAAATCTCTTGGCACATCGTGGGCCACTAAAGACCATCCTGCGGGCCATGAGTTTGACACCCTTGATCTAGAGGGAACTACTTAGTAGTGCTTTGTGTAAAATCAAAGTTTGGATGTTTTAAAGGGGCATACATTATGATAGTTTGTTAGTGAAGCTCTAACTAGTTAACCTCCTGAACATAATTTTTGAAATGTATTTTATGATTAATGCAATTTGAAATAATAGTTATTAGTTTTTTATATAATATAGTATTTTTATTTATTGGTACCTCATTTCACCCTAGGTTGAAACAAATCAGTTGTAAAGTAAAATTGTGATTTATTTGAAGTTGACATCAGTAGCCAGACTGCTGGTACAAAAGTTCACCATTAGTAGAGAGAAAGACCTTATGGAAGTTACATAAGGCCTATACTCTTCTGTAGAATGGAACCTTTGGCACTGACAACGAAAATGGAGATTGGGAAGAATCCTAAGATTTATGGAACGAAGTGTTGATTGAAGATTGTAAAGCATTACAGATGAGGAAAACATGTAGGTATGTGATGTCAACGGGCTGAAAAATAGATATATCCCAGGAAATCATGGAAAAAAAGGAGTATATGAAGACCAGATCACTTGGGACTTTGGGTAGAAAGTGCACAGGACAGAGATGAGTGGAGTCAACTCATATCATGTCTTGCTTTGATGAAGGATGAAGCTGATGGAGAAAAAAACATTTATGCCATCACTTTAGTACTAGATGCTCAGCCTGTTATGCTTATTAGGAAAACTTACATTCAGTTTTGCTGACCACCAGTTTTGTTTTCTGTTGTAGACTATTGTATGCAGTATCTGTACAGTGGTATAAAAGAAGCAAGAAGCGCAACCATGTAAATGGCGAAAGAAGAAAATGGTTAAAGGAAAAAAGAGACGATAATTCAGTTACTGATGGTAAATTAGTCACTAAAAATTGTGGGGATGAATAACATAAATTTATATTTCATTTCATTTTGCCAGTATTATTTTAAGTCCCTTTGTAAAAACAAAATTGGAAAATAAAAGAAACAGGTAAAGCCATTTGTAATTTGGTTTATGAGGGAGATAGGAAGAGATTTTAAAAATGCTTGGTGGAAGTTTTAAAGTTAGTAAGAGTAGTTCAGTGCAATAGCCACATACTTTTGCAATTGCAATGATAAAATAAACCTTAAGGAGAGTAAACTTTTATGTAAAAGCAATATTTGGAAGGCCCGCAGGTTTGTGGGAGTGTGTCCCCATTATTTCCACACCAACAGTGACTGGAAACAAATCTTTTAATGCTTTAGATGAGGTAAATTCCATCCATGTTTATAAAGAAACTAAGTTCTCCAGGCTTTTCAGCAAAGCTAATTTATGTACATGTAAATCGAGGAAAAGCTGGTACATCATAGCTGCTTCAGTATTCAGAGGAGGATTTAGTATACCAGCTTCAGTTCACTTAATTCTTGGAGTGCAGTGTTGATGCCTAGGGATTTCCTGGTCCCAGTTACAGACATGTTGGTGGATCTTAGTATTGGCAACATAGACCAGTGGTGGTGAGAGATCTGCTTGTTCTTCCTGACCCAGAAATTCTGATACTTTCCAACACGTGGACTTTTGGCTTGGGTGCCCATCTGGGCCCTCAAGTACAGGGTACTAGGCCATTTATCTAGGCCTTCAAACTTAACAACATAGGAAGGATATGCAGTCATGTTTTCCTGCTTGAAGAACTAGGTAAGCACTCACTCAGAGTTGCTATGCTGGTTGGATGTGGAAATGTTCATGTAACCAGATTCATTCCAGGGGCCTGGAACATTAGTTGTTGATGCCTTGATCGAGAGGTTCTAACTTCTACCTTCAGAATGTTTGATTATTATTGTTTCCCGACCCCTGGCATGTAGGGAACTCCCCATAATTTGATTGCCCCATCCTTGAACTGCTGCTGTATTTTTCTTAATCAGATATAGCAACCTTTAAGATGGAAGTAATGATACTTATGGGACAACTGGGATGTCTACATATTTCCCCCTTCAGCCTAGTCAAGGATGTCATAGTGAAGATGCATACATTGTTGAACACCAGGATGGTCCTCATTTCTCCACTTTATCCCCAGCAGGAGTGGTTTTCTTACCTTCTGGGTATTTACAAGCCTAGGTTGACTGGAGTTGCTGCAGGCTCTTGGCCTTTTAAGCATGATATGTAACCTGTTGCAAAGACTTATAAGTACACAAGGCCTGTTGTACTCTGTATAGTAAAAACAATGGCATTGACAAGGAAAATAATGTTATGGGAAAGGTGTGACCAGATAATGTCAAAATCTATGGACAACGACAAACAGCAGATATGGTGTCCAGAGGCTGGAAAAAAATAATGAAAGCTCAGTGATTGAGATGGTTTGGATGCACTGTAATGGATGAGGAATAGTTGGACAGAAAAACAGTAGATATGGAAGTAGCAGGACGAAAACATGTAGGCAGGCCCAGAAAATCATTGAGAAAGTAGGTAAATGAAGACCAAAGAGATCAGGCAAAAAGTACTCAAGACCAACAACGTTGGAGATAACTCATGTCACATTTAAACATTTAACCCCATGAATGGAGATAACTCATTTTACATTTAACCCCATGAAAGGAAAACCAACAAGAAAATTTTGTTGATGCTTGTAGCTTGCCAATCTACCTCCCTCAGATTCTTTTGAGAAATATAATTTTAAACACTTGGATACAATATTGTAGGGCCCAATTGTTGTGGCAGGTCATGTGTCAGAAGTGGGTAAAGAACAGGCGACTTCAGTTACCATTAACAGCTTCAAAAATTTCTTTTACTCATATACTGTTCTGTTATGAGGGGTGGCTGTTTGGGCCTAACTTTGGTGTGTCCTGTTGCTGGTGAGCACACTGTCACATTTATACTTGCTACTTATTGGATACTACCAGTATTTTGCTTGCTCATCTATATTCCTGAGCATTGACTTTTTTCCCTTCTGTCCAGTAGTACTGCTATTTTTGTGGATGCACCAGTGGGATTGTGGAACCTTTCTCATTCAGGTCCTTCCACCTGAATGGCTATTCGGGCAAAATATATTAAATGGGGTTGTTATGTAACAAAAAATTTTTAGAACTCAAAAAATGCTTTTCCATACAAACCCACTAATCACAGTGCCCTCTTCCCTTCCATTCCCTGCAGTCTGGCTGATATCTAGGCACACAGATGGGGAGATTAAGGCAATGTCATATGCAGGATTGGGTATGTGCAGTAGGGGCCAGTCAGTCTTGACTTGTATGACCAGGCATTACAAGGTATTTTTTCCATTGGAGAAGGCAATAGATTTCATGAGCGTATTTGAAAAAAACCTGAATACTAAATACAATGTAATTTTTAAAGTTTGAAATAATTTACTCCCATGAGAATTTGTAGCTAATGGCCTAAAGTTTTCAATTACCAGTAGCTGGAAAATTAATTTACTTATGGTCAATCAGTAGCTGGAAAATTAATCTACTTGTGGTCAATCATCCTACTTAATTGGGTTTGCTTAACAGTTCTACGTTGAATAAGCTAAGCATAAACATTATTATTGAATAGAAATGAACACATAATTTGTAATCTTATTTGAATAATAAGTATGTTAATGTTATATGTTAAAGCTTGCATCAACACATAGGTTAATTTACCTTTACTTGGAAATATGTCTCTTTCTGCCTATAACATTGTTGTAAATTAAATTGCAAATTGCATACAAAATGGTATGTACAACTGCATATAGTACTTTATATGCATTTGTAGAATTTTATCCAAGGTTTTCATCGTAGCCTATTACAATGTGGCTTATTACCATGTAGAGTAATTCAATTCTAGTAGTAAAACCATTCTTCATTAACTCAGTTTGGTTTTTTAACTTAATGTAGTGGTTTGCTACAAGAGCCATTGCTCTAGAGTCTAAGGCAGACTCATTCATGCCTTCTTATATCTGTATGGTCAGAGTGGGCTTCACATTATTTTTTCTCAAACCTATAGTAGTAGTAGTAGTAACAACAATGACTATCAAAAGGTATGTGAGATTATTTTAATGAATACCACCCTTTTAACATTATTGCAGTCCATAAGCTTTCATGTTTATGATACTCTTCAAAATATTGGTCATTTTCAAAAGTATGTAGGAAAAATTAAATGATGTACTGTATTTACTGAATTTATTTAACATCCAATACAAAACGACTTGACTTAGTATTTACACTTATACACTAAGCAATGGTAAAATGGCACTCTTGATGAACATGATATTTCTTGCACTCACTCATTCAAAATCACATTTTTCTCATTCGCACATGAAACTTGGCTTTAATTATAAAATAAATATTATGTTGACATACATACTTTCAGGGCTAGGCACAATAATAAAGAATGCGTTTATGCACCAGATTTTTCCCCATGAAGTCATATGAATGAGATGATCTTACATGTAATAATGATTATTCATACTAAACTGTAATGACAGTAAAACATAATATTGCTTATGTCCAGTGTATTGTTAATACCTGATATGTATACTTTACCAGCGCACTAAATAACACTTGATATGTATACTCTAAGTTGTTCAAAAAGTCCTTCAGCAATCTAGCTGCACAGTTGCCAAATTAGACAGAAAATATGCCCATATAACTTTGAAAATAGCTTTCATTTTCCCAAAGACAGCTTTCCTTGAGACAAGCCATTTCTTTCATAAAACCCTATGACTTATACAATGTTTTCTTCTATTTTCCTTATTACAATTGAAAAACAGGATACATGGTATTCAATGAAGCAAAAAAATATCAGTTATGCACAAAAATCCTTTTGTTCATTTAACTCATATATGCAAAATTTCTTATGTAAACCCTTTTATTTTTATTTTTAATAGTCCCAATCAAGCTTTAAGTATTTGAAAGTTAGTGATATACTACCTCACCTAAAAGTAATCTACTTAGTAAAATACTGCTTAACCTCATATCTGTTCCCTTGACATAGGTTTTAGGGTATTGGAAAAAAAGACTTACATTTTTTAACCCTAACATTTCTTCAGATATTAGACAAAAATGGTTTCATGTTTCTCATTATTCTTTCAGGGACCCACTCCTAGTATCTTTAAATGGAAAAGTTTTTAAGCAGCACAGTAGTTCCAGTTATGAGAAAATAATAGCAGTAATTGAAGCTTCATATGCAAAGTTGAATTTAAGCAAAATGTTTTACAACAAATAGCTAAGTACAATCATTTTCAGTTGAATAGCTCAGTAAAATAATTTAAACAGAACATTTCATCACATATCAAGATGTTGTTTTAATTAATTTCTTTGGAGTAGGGAAAGAAACCCATGCTACTTTAAACCTTAATGAGCAGTCTACTCTGAATTGACTGGCGTAGGTAGGAGATACCCAAATCCTAGAGCAACATGGGAGTCGTTAGTTGAGCCTGTGAAAGAAGTTAGCGTATTCTAGAATTCTTGTTTAAGCCTATTTTTCCATTCAGTAATATACAGTATATCCATAATCTTGCTTAATCAGAAATATCATCTAGATCCAAAGGACTATCTGCTGACATTTTGGTATGCATTGCCATGGTCAGTAGAGCAGCTGAGAAAGGTGGCACACTGAAAAGTCATTAATAATCCAACCAGCCACTTGTGATGCTCCAAAGGCATTATTTTTGGTGATTAGTAACTTATCATGTTAATGCTTTTAAATTTGTTCTTTTTCATCTCTTAACAATCCCACTGTACATTCATGCATTCTGCTTTAAAGGAGTCTCAAAGGCCTGGTTACTGAAATGAGAATGGATAAGGTCATCTCAGATCTTCTTATTCCATGGTATTGTACTAAAACTAAACGATACTTGCAACAAATCATGGTAGGTTAGGTTGATGGTGGTGGTTTCAGCCTTGGATGTAACCTGACATGCCCACTGATACTAGGCCCCGTCAATAGGGTATGGATAAAGAATTTATCCTATTATCTTACTTAAGCATGAAAGAAAATTTAGTACATTTCATTTGGAAGCTGGGAGACATGCAATTATTTTTAATTAATTCACATTACTACCATAATTTTATCAAAGTTCTATTTGGTCCTTAAGACTAAGTGCTTTACTATATACTGTACTTTTGTTAACCCTAAGAGGGCAATCGCAAGGCAATATTTAGTTAATATCTGAAATGTGGAAAAAAAAACTTGAAATCTTATAAAACTAACCTGAATTTTTAATTTGTCAGAAGTGTGTAATAGAGCTAGCATTTTTATCCAATTTGAGGCAAGCTCATTATCCCAGATTCATATTTATCACCTAAACTATCAGTGGGTGTGTAGGCTTTAAAACGTAAATTGTTCTGTTGATCTAAATATCAGTCATTTATCTTTCCACAAGTACTGAATGACCTTCCCAGTCCAATGCAGAGCATCGCCCAAGCTTCAGACACCCATCCATTCTTTGCTTGCAGATTTGTTGGTCTACTCCTATCTACCATGTATTTGTCAATTGTTTACTTTATTCATAACTGATGTCTAAGTTATTGTTTAAAATCTTTAGTGCTTTCTATCCATGCTTCTACCTGTTCCTAACTGACTAAGCAATCACTACTGTACTTTCTTTCCAATTGAAGGTACGTAAACATAATTTTGCTACCGTTTCATTTGAATGTGTAAGTTTTTTTATGTATTGTATAGTCTTTCAACTCACTGTGTCTGATTTATGAGTAATTATGAATTAAATATTCAGTACTACACTCAAATTTTGCTTGTTTGCGCACTAAACAACCCCTCACTTAGTGCAAGTCATCGGAATACCTGATACATGTAGCTTCATTCCATTATTTAAGCAAAGACCTTATTCAGATCATAAGTGTCAAAATGTAGCATACACATTCAGTTGGACAATTACATCTAATCTTGTCTCACAGATCATGTGAAAATGAATTGTAACATACTCTGTACTTTTATATTTCCATATTTTTTTTAATGTTAATGGAGCCAGAAAGACTACCCATATACGTACCTATAAAATCATAGAATTTCATAATTTTATCATTTCATATTCAACAAGACTTTAAATCTAAGCATTTCAAGGGAAAAGACATTCTTATTTGTAGCATGTAAACCCAACCATTGATATTAATTCAAGAAGCTAATAACTGCAATTTTCTATTAACACTGGGTAATGGTTGTCCCTAAAATGATTACTAGAACTATGTTGGTATTGGATTATTCTTTTTAGACTGCTTGTTATCCACTGGTATGGCAGATTTTGAATAATTCTATGACTTATTCTTCAGATATCCTTATTATAACTTCCATTACATACTTGCATAAAAATATGTGAACCAGTAATATTCAAAACAGACCCAAGTTTTACTCATGCAAATTACAATCCATTGTTTGCAAAGTTCTAGTATTCATTTCTGTAATTAGTGACAATAAGCTTCTTGTTTAAATGATGTACATTCTTCACAAATGACAGATCTATGTATATAACTTTACAATGAGGTTTCTCCGGGATGCCACATTCCCTTGACTCCAAACATTCAACAAGAATTTTTCCAGTACAAAGAAACCTCTTTCATTCTTTGACAGTATACTGACAACATCATGAAAAGAGTGCAGTCCAACTCTAACAATGTTCATGTCGTGAAAAGTCACTTAAATATTTTTCCATTAAGATAATTTCATCAAAAAAATAATTTTATTTTTACCATAAATGTTGCAAAATGAAACAAGGTTCATAAGAAATGTACAAAAACAGATGTCAGGGATTACTATACATTGGTTTTAAAACAGAAGTCATGCTTTAAATGCCTAAATAGATAAAAGCAAATATGTAGTCCCTATAAAGAAACATTTCCATTTGTCATTTAAAGGGGCATCAATATGTCTGTTTTACACCTCAAAATTCAAGACTCCTTCAAAAGCAACCAAAATCTATACAGAACCAACATTTTTAAGGTAACTTAATAAAGCTGTATTTTTGCTTGCACGTATGATAAACGTCACCTGTTTTTTTTATATGCAAGCAAGACCATTTCTAAAATAATATCTTGTAAATTAAATTTCCTTAACCATGAAAACATTATTTTATCCGGAAAAAATGTTTCCATCAAAACAGACCTGAGTGATGAAAAACTTCAAGCTTATTTCAAATTCAACTAAAAATTAATATAAATATTTACAAATTATGGCCTTTGAATAACAAATATGGCTTTTTTCTATATGATTCATGTCAATGCAGTTTTTACATATGCTCTAAATTTTAAGACTACAACCCAAATACTGTAATCTGAAAACTTACTCAGGCCCTGCTGGTGATAACATTACTATAGGTTTTGAGGTGCTTACCACTTTGCATGTAGAGTACGTACAGAACATGAAAACATGATTTTTTCAATACAAGAACAAATGATAAATTTTTTGTTTTGCAAGCTAAGCTGTGTATATACTGGCTGAGGCATGCCACATACTACCATTGAAATTTGCCTACTAAAGGAAAGGATATCCCAAAAGCCTAGTATTTTGCCAATTCAGGATATACTGTACAGGCAAATCAATTTAATATTTAATTTTACTGATGCTTGAAGTAACATTTTGAAATCCATAACATAGATACACCAAAACCTCTTATATTTTTTGTCCTAAATTTTGATTTTAAAATAATTTTTCCATAAATATGTATTTAAAATTGCAAAGAAGATTTTCTCTAAATACTGACAAAAAACTTGCACTTTGCAAAGTGTTACCAATCATCAAAATCACAAAATTAAATTAAATACTGTAAAAGCTATCACAGCTATTGAGATTTTTAACAATACATTGAACAATTTAATAATGTAGCTTTCAAGTGCAACAGAACACTAAAAACCATACAAGGTTAACGAGTGATAAAATCAGATTTTAATGCACATGGGAGTCCAATAGCCTCGACTACTTAAGCTAACTTTAGTATAGTAAATACTTTTACTAAAGCATTACGTAATCATATATCCTAATTCAATTTTCCACTGGTATTGCAATAACTTTTTTCTTGATTCTTTCGATACTTAACCTTAAATAAGGTAACACTGCAGTTTGGAAAACTGCTTTGGGTGTTGCTGAAAGACGGGAGCAATATTTAAAATGAGCAGCACCTGCCACCATCCATCATACACCTTCTTCACAGACAGTTTTGGCAACCCTTAATAGATTCTTAGAAGAGTAGCCACACAATAGCAGCCACTTGAAACTGAATACTGTTTTGGGTTTTATAAGGACGGAATAAGACCACTAAAAGATCACACGGGTTAAGGCACAATAACTATGCAAATACAGCACTAAAATAACACTAGATATTACTTTTTTCGTACAGCAGAAGCAGGTGGGTCATTAGACCTCGTTGCTGTTCCAAGATTAAAGAAACCAAGATGATCCAGAGTTTCGGTGACACGTGCTATTAGTGGCTCTCTATACCTCCAAATTGTTGTGTCCAATATTGTATGATTCTTATATTCTTGTGAACAAGATTTTTTCAAAGAATTTACACAATCTGCTCGATAATGTTGCAAGTGGGCGTCTTCTGTATCAATGGCAAATGATGAACAACCTCCACCCAGGCATGAAAGAGGAAAATGGTTATGAAGGGTGAGAACTCTTTCTGGGTCATGGAAACATTTAACATATTGACCTGGTTTGGTATAGTTATTGGAACGATATACATGCTGCAACATATGCATGTAGTGTGGAATTTCTCTGAACCATCCATGGGCATGACGCATAGTATCCATAAAGTACACATTACGTACATTATAGGATGCACGAGGGTCCTTTTTGGTTTTTAATGCTTTTGGTATCACAGTTTCCATTAAAGACTTCCATGACAATGAACTTTTTGGCATGATAACTTCATCAGTGTCCAGAAGAGCAATATACTTGTAACGATACATATTTTTGTACAAGCAGTCATTATATGGAATGAGCTCATTTTGCCTCTTGTTAGTAATTTTACTTTTCAAGTACATATGCAAAAGTCCAGGTATGTTAGGCTGCTCCCCAGGCAACGTTAACTTTGTAACTTCCACTCGACCTTGTTCTTCATAATACTTCAACACTTTAGTAATGTTGGGGTGAACTTCTAAATCATACAAAAACACTTTGTTGGCTCCAAGGAGGAACAAAAGTTCTAACCACTCTACTAATCGAACACTCAGGTCATCATGGAGAAAGTCAAGACCTTTAACACAAACTGCGAAATCTTCTTTCTGCCCAGAAGGTGGTCGATTATTAATTACTCGCATATTTGTTGTTGCCATATCACATGGTTTCTCAACCAGTGATACAGATTCCGGCACAAGATGGCGGTATCCTGGTGGTATTTGACATGCAACCAGATATGGCTGGAAAAGTCCATTCTTGTAGTTTCCCCATTTTTTATACCATATGTACTTGTACTCCCAGACACGAGCAAACACTGGCTCCTTGTGTCCATCAAACCACAGTTGACAGTAAGTTTTAACTTTAGGCTCAAGCCTATTTATCATACCAAGTATGCGAATCACTGGTTTCATGGCAACTAATGTTCTGTTATCATAGTAAGCTCCATAAAGGTGGAAGGTTCCATTACTACTCTGTAGTGTTTGCCAATACATGTTATTAAAACTAATATCATAGAGTGAAGGGAACTTGGCGCATGTCTTATTCTTAGATAAAACTTTGCCCTTATATTTTTGCCAGTATCTAACAGGTAAGTTTGGTATTTTTTCCTGGATCTGGGCAGCTAAATCTTGTTCTGAAAGCACTGGTGATTTATCAACTGATGGCTCCAGTTCCAAAACATTCATTTCTGTTGTTGCATTGGGAGCAGTTTCTGTTGTGACAAGTGGTGGTGCACGAGTTTCAACTATTTTCTGAAGCAACAACCTGCCAGTCATGGTACCTCCATGGCTGAAAGTGGACTCATCTTGGCCAGAAAATCTGCAAAAATAAGAATGGCTTTAGAATGCAAAGGAGTGAGTATTGAGATAGACCATTTACATCATTATAATACAATCATACTCGCCTACATTACTAAACCTTATACTGTAGCAGGAAATTGGTATTTTTAAAGTTCATCTGGTCTGGTTAACTGCATAATTTCCACTCACTGATTGATAATAAAATATTTTAAATCAGTTAAAAAATATAGTACTGTATAAGGTAACAGATGGGACAGAACTTTATAAATAAAATAAAAAATTTACTCTGAGACTTGTGTATGATACCTCTTTGTGACATATTGTTAGGTTCACTAGGATTCCATTTGATATTTTTTGTGCATTTTGAAAAGATAATCCTTCATTCACATTGTGAAAAACATTTGTTACAATTTTCTATCCTAAATGAGATGGCAAGTAACATTTTTAATGCCTTTTGGGAAGATAATCCTTTTTCAGCTTTTGCGCAAAAACTTTTACTTTTTTTAACCTAAGCACTATTTCTTCTCACATATAGCCTTCATTACAACTAGATGACAATACCTGTTTGCTTAACACTGCCATGAAATGTAAAATATGCCATGAATTACAAGCACCACACACTAACTCGGGGAAAGAAACAAAGGCTCAGGTGTCAATTCCAACTACAGTACAAGAGGAAAACATAAAAATACTATGATAATTAAAAGTTATGGCTACTTATATAAATTATATGCTTGTATAATTCATGTTGTTTAGAAGATACAAAAACAATTATTATCATAGTATTCTTTTATATGTTTTCCCCTTGTACGGTAGTTGGAATTGAGACCTGAGCCTTTCTATCCTTGTTTTGTTACTGGATCAAAACTATTTACATCAAGTAATAATACTGATATTCACGGAAACTTTCCTTTTAAGAACTTATTCCAAGATGAAACTGGGTTCATGTTTGCATTTTTGCTGAAAATAGGCACAATTGGCCATTTTGAGTTGCTAGTCATGAATATGATTGCAAAATTACAATATACTATATATACTATACTAATTTGCAAATTAGTTGCAATACAGTGCCAGACACTGTTTAATGTAAGTGGCATCAAGGACTCACAGACAAAAATCATAATAGATCTGGGCGTATTAAAAATTGTACATTTATGCATTCAACAAGTCATACACGTACCTAACAACTAGGTAGCAAAGGCAACACCACAGGAGCAGTAGGTAGACACCCCGCCTCATGGCCCGTTTAGGGAACCACCGCAGCAGCCGTTTGAGTCCTCCCATCATGAATCCACTGCCTTCTGAAATGAGGGATAAAGGTTATCTCTAAAGGTAAAGTAATCACATTTAACTTATTCCCTGGTCTCTTTAAAATTTAATGTACTAATGATTTTTCCACTGATGATATAATGTAGACAATTTTCCCTTTGGTTACCTGCACACAATTCTGTTCCCTAAATTGTTAGTGAAGATTTAATTTCTTCCCTAAATTGTTAGTGAAGATTTACATTCCTCACTAAAATGATTTTAAAGGCTTCACTTATTCAAGAAGTAAAGGATTAATAAACAATGATGAAACTTTTCCTCAAGTTTACTAATCAAAGAAACTGCATCACAAAAATAACCCTTCCCACATTCAAAAACTGGAAAGACCTCCATCATTATCAGTGTTAACAAAACATATCTACCTCCAAAAGGTAAGATATCTTGAATTTCAACACGGATGGAAATGACTTAAGCAGAAATACTCAAGAGAAAATCTGTCAATATAAAGCCAGCAGAAATGACTGTTAATGACCATCATCCAAAGCACAACCCAGGATGGTAACCATACATATCAAGGCAATGTTTAATGAAGCTATCATTAGGAATCCATAATATATAAAATCTCAGAAAATTAAATGAAATACCTTCTCATCCCTTCTTCATTGGGACTGTCAGGGGTTGAAGGCTAAATACGGGGCAGAAGATGCTAGTAATTCGTGACCATTCCCTGATAACTGCATAATCTACAGTATATGATTAATACCCCCTGTTCCCAGGAATACTGGCTACATGATTTCCACAAATGGGAGTCAAAATGTAAGACAAGAATGGCAGCACACGATTGGGGAGAGTAATAAAATGATCGAGATCATGGGGTTAATATAGCCTTGGAAGTATACATCAACAGACAAGCCATACCCGTAAAATATGGCAACTGATAATTGAGTGCCCATGTCATACAGACTAGAAATATACATCTCTTAGGGAAAAGAAGAGAAGGGGAAGTACCTTCTTACACAGACCTCTGTAGAAGTAATGTTAAGAAACAATGTCATTACATATATTTCAGAAGCTGGCCTTCTGAAAAAGATCTAGAATTTTCATTATTATAGTTTTCGCTGTTCATTATCAATATTCTTTTAATTGATTTCAGTATCAATGACCACTGCAGTTATAATGTCCAATAACATACAATGATTACCAAGAAGAATTAGAGCATAAAGGATTGTTGCGACCCTTCTTTTTAAAACGAATGTAAAAACGTTAGGAAAGAATAAGCACTTTTATGGTTAGATGCAAATCAGGTGAGAATATTTAAGATATAGTCAAGGTATTTCTATTAAGAATATAGAAATTGATACTCGAAGGAATGAGAGAAAAATTGGCTAGCTTGTTTCAGCACACTTCATATCGCTTCATTTCTTGCGAACACCTGCTTTAAATATTCTAATAGACTGACAATACAACCGAGAACAAGTGCACTCGACTAACAAAAAAAAAGTTTTGCACCAAATTAATATTCCTGACATCTTCCAGCATGATACTGAGACAGTGACGAAGATTCCATATTAATTCTGAACTCTGTATCAGGTCAAGCAAGGATGATTTTACACAGCACATCCCATGAACCAAGGAACCCCCCTTACAACACACACGAAAGGATTCCCTCACCAGAAAAAGAAGAACCTTCATTTACCCTTGTTTATCATGCGGCTTTTGCCGAACCCGATTGCTTTATTTCCGAAAACATCGTCTCTCCTCCAGCCAACCTCATCATTTCGCCTTCCATCCAGCGACCTCCCCCTCATAATTCCATATCCCCTTATTACCGTGCCTCATTTTCTCCACAGAGTTCGGGCATAAATTGCGGGGAGGTCTCGGTTGCATTCGTGCGAATGTCAACGAGACGAAGATTTGTTACTTTACTGCTCTGGAGTTAATGATCATGAAACGAAAGAAAGATACCGGTATTGTATACACACTGTATGTATGTGTGTAAATGTGTACGTATATATAATGAATATAGATAGACAGACTGTATATATTTCTTTCGTTTCATTGTCATTAAATCCACAGTATTAAAGTAGTAAATCTCTCTCTCTCTCTCTCTCTCTCTCTCTCTCTCTCTCTCTCTCTCTCTCTCTCTCTCCCTCTCTCTCTCTCTCTCTCTCTCTCTTCTACACACACACACACACATATATATATATATACTGCTGGGATGATTAAAAAATAATAAGGCAATGGTTTTTCCACATTCATACTCAGAGTCTTGGGTGAAATCCACGCGGAGAAAACCTACAAATCACTAGTAGCTCGTCATATACGTACACAGGTGGGACGTCAATTTGCAGGCACTTTTAAACGTGGACATTAGGTCCGTCTCTGCGGGCACTTTCCGAGTTTTATTGAATAAATTTTTTCACACTAATATATTACCCTACATTCTTCTTACATTACCAGACTCGCTCAGATAATCCTTCTAATATGTTATCATCTGCTCATATCTCAACCTTTCAGTACCCGTGACACGTACATATGTAAATAATTTATCTCGACAGCTTACAATTTTTTTTTTTCATTTACATTCAACATCCGTACTTTACTTCCGTAATGGAGCGTTGGTTAAACAGTCGCCTATTCTGCGTCTCTTCTATCCTACCATCATCCATTATATTCACTTTCACATACTTGAATCAATTGTTATCAAATCACAAACATATACCAATCAATTGTTATCAAATCACAAACCTATACGAATCAATTGTTATCAAATCACAAACCTATACGAATCAATTGTTATCAATTCTCAAACATATACGAATCAATTGTTATCATGCCAATTGTTCACCAAACATTATGACCCGAAACCAATTGTTATTAATTCACAAACATATACAAATCAATTGTTATCAATTCACAAACATATACGAAACAATTGTTTAATCAATTCACAAAACATAAACGAATCAATTATTATCCGAATTCACCAACATTAACGAATTCAATTGCAAATTCAATTCAAACAAATTATACGAAATCAATTGTTAATCAATTCACCAAACATATACGAAATCAACCGTTTTATCAACAACTTCACAAAACATAATAGTCGAACAATCCAATTGTTATCAATTTACAAACCTAGACGAATCAATTGTTATCAATTCACAAACCTAGACAAATCAATTCACAAACCTAGACGAATCAATTGATATCAATTCACAAACATATACGAATCAATTGTTATCAATTCACAAACATATACGAATCAATTGTTATCAATTCACAAACCTATACGAATCAATTGTTATAAATTCACAAACATATACGAATCAATTGTTATCAATTCACAAACCTATAAGAATCAATTGTTATCAGTCCAATTACCAATTACTGTTCCATCTTCCGGGTTTCAAGGTAAACTAATAAATACCCTTTACAAAATAAATAAATAAATAAGACCATGTAATTTAACCTGCTAACAATTCTTACAAAAGTTTAAGTTGATCTGGAGAGATATTTACGTAAATAACATGCCATCGAGAAAAATGGTGAAAACTAGGTTGAAACAAGAAAGCAATGTACTCTAAACTTTCTCCGCTTGCAAATACTTTTAAAAGTTTTTCCCTGGTCCCTTTTCTACCCAGGACGTAACCCTTCACAGTCAGCTAGCCACCAGGTCTCACGATTTAGGTCAACGGGGCCACTATGGGTTTTCGGGAAACGTAGAGACGTCTCTCCCATGGGATCGAACTCTGGTTTCTCGTGAGTGCTCATGTGCATAATTCATGCGCATGCGAGAATTATGCACATGACATATGCGGAAGATTAGTTCGTCTATTCATAAATGTATGTATACTTAGTTTTTGCAGTACATGGTATATCCGCAAAAACACTAGGCAAGAAAATTTCTACTGATCAAAACGCACTAAAAGATATAAAGTTGTGGTACACTGAATAAACCGCTCCTTAAAGCGTCTATGGATACTACTATAAACATGGAGTCGCATATTCAGATAAATCCTTGACAAATAAAAATTAAAATATTAAATACTATATTGAGACATGTAGAATATTAAAATAATCCTCACGCAATTCCTTAGATTATCAGCACATTCAAAGGATGGTCGTTTAAACACTGCAGTGAATTAGTTTAACATGACAAAAATTCCAACGACCCAGATTAAACCAAAACAACTACTGTAACTGTTCGAAGAAATGGATGAACAGACGGACGATTGCCAAACAAAACCTAAAATGAAAATGTTAACAATACGGAAAAGAAATTCGTAGATAAAAGACATTTTATCGTAATCCCAATCGTTCTGCAAAACCAAACGACACGACTAGGAGCGCGAAATAACTAGAGACGACTGTAATGACATAATTATACGGTCTAGTGCATACAAGCTCCCTCCCGCTGCTCCCGTTATCCCTAGATATTTTTACCTCATTCCGCGGAACCAAGCTCCCAAAACGCTAAGCACAGAGCTCCCGACAGTTTCACAAACAAATCCGTAACATTTCCAGCTGGAGAGAACTTACCGCTGGTGCCAGGACCGAAAAACTGAACCTGCGTTTTCTGCCCTTTCGAGCAACGCTACTGGGAGATTTTTTTCGTCGAGGCTTCAGGTGTCTTTTCAGTGCAGACATATGCGATGATCATAAAACTGCTTAGTTGTCTTTTGAATTGAATTTATCACGTGCGCTTTATACAACGTAGATAATATATATTTTATATGTTTTGATGTGTGTAGGCTGACATAAGCAGCAATTAGTTTTTCTTTCCAAATAAATTTTATCACGCACGTCGCATACGAAATGAGCACCTACCGTTATTCTCGAAATTAAATTAGCGACAGCCAAAAAAGTATATAAGTTGTAACTGTATGCAAAGACCAGCAGGTTTCGTTCCGAACTTCATCAAGAAAGCAGTCCATCGACAAACACTGAAGCGGAGAACTTTTTTTTTTTTTTTCCTTTTTTTTTCCCTGCCCCCCCGGCGCCCCCCCCCTCCCCCCCTTTTTTTTTTCTTTGTCGTCGGAGAGTAAGTTTCAGGATAAAGTTTGGCAGCCGGGTCCATGCCCTCTCCCGATCCCAGAGCCCTCCCACACACACACACACACACCACGGTACACAAGTTTGGCCTAACGAGCCCCGTTGAATATTCATGCCCGTTCTGAACGCAGCAACTCTGCCTTCTCTTTGATCCGAAAATTTTCTGCGGCATAAAATGATCAAAAGCCCTTTCAACCGAACGGCCACCGTAAACTGGGGCGGAGCTGATGTGCACCGGACTAAAGATATAGTATATTCCTTTACCTCATCTTTAAAAAAACACAAACATGCACGCGCGCCCACGCAAGCACGCATCTGTTAACGTGACAGACAGAAGGAATTCTTCTGAAGCACCTGGATGATGATTTCGAACAACCCTGTAACTGAAACGACTTTATTCTACTCCCATTTTCAAAATATTTTATCCCAAAATAGCTCCCACTGCATTTAGTCTAATGCAATAAATCGTAACAGTATATATACATAATAAAAACTGTTTATAGAACCACAACCGCGTGATATATACTTGTAAAAACCTAATTTCTCCTAATAGGAACTAACGAGTTTATCTCCAAAAATCAATAGATGCCGAATAATTAAAACATTCAAAACTGATTCTTCAACTATAAAAAGTGCGACCATGAAAGAAACGAGCTGCTCCCAACAGCAGGCTCATCAGACCGTCATCGAATATGTAAACTTTAAAAAGGCTATAAAATACAAAAACCGGCCACCTGTGTGATGCATTTTATGTGTGTGTGTTTGGATGGCTGAAAGGTTCTTTTATGGATTCGAAAAGAGTTCAAAATAACTAATTATATATTCATGAGCTTTTGTCAAGCCCCTGTGAAGAGGGGAGAGCTATTTTCAAACTCCTGAAAGGGGGGGGGGGGGGGGGGGGGGAAACGGGAGCTACTGTTAAACTCCTGGAGAGGGGAAGAGTGGAGGAGATATTGCTAAACCCCTGCAAAGGAGAGAGGGGTGCTACTGCCCAACCCCTGAATAAGAGAGGGGGAGAGCTACTGCTAATCCCTGAAGAAGGGAGAGGGGAAGCTACTGCCAAACCCCTGCAAAGGGGAGGGGCCGACTGTCAAACCCCTGAAGAGGGGAGATACAGAAACACCCCTTGAAACGGTTAGGGAGGAGCTCCTGACAAACCTCTAAAAAGGGGAGGGGGAGCTACTGCCAAACCCCTAAAAAGAGGAGAGGGGGAAATACTGTCAAACCCCTGAAAATATATTTGCCAATGGATCAACATAGAAAACAACTGGTTGAATTTACCGGCATCATCTCTATGAAGGCAGACGGAACAAGATGAACGAGAGAAATTAGTAGAAATTTGAATAGACACATACTCCAACCTGACCTGACATGGAAGTTTGGTAGGGAACTCTCTCTCTCTCTCTCTCTCTCTCATACATTTCCTGTGCGGTTCCTGAGCACCGAAATACAACGGCTGATGGGACACGTGGACGGACACGGGAATTGGAAATCTTTCATATTAGTGATCCTCTCACATTCAACGGCGGTTCCAAATCGAAACACGACAGAAGAAAGGCGGATTCTACGTAAACATAAGTTAAAAATATATAAATGGATAAGTATTAAATAATCACTGGCGAGTCATCACACCGTTCACGTATACGGTCGTTTGTGCTTGAACGCCACCCAGACACAATTACCATAACCTGATAAGGATTCGGGTGCAAGTTCGTCGCTTGGCATTGAAACCTTCAGAGTTGGGAGAGACAGATGTTTTTCTACTGTTGGTTTTGTTCTAATACTCTTACGAAAATCAACATAATGCCGTATAATCATAACTATCGTATGGCGATAGGGTCACCTGACTTGAGTATAATCAATACTGTGTCTTTTACAAGAACCTGAACATTAGTTTGTTTGTTTGTTTGTATGGTGTTTTTACGTTGCATGGAACCAGTGGTTATTCAGCAACGGGACCAACGGTTTGACGTGACTTCCGAACCACGTATAGAGTGAACTTCTATCACCAGATATACACATCTCTAACCCCTCAGTGGAATGCCCAAGAATCGAAATCGCAGCCACCGAGGTGGCAGGCCAAGACCATACCGATCACTTCACTGAGCCACAGAACCTGAACATTAGTTCCGTTCTGCCTCAGACTTCCAAATGGAATGGGAATTTAGCTCCCAACTTTCGGCAAAATTGCAGAAACTCTAAATTTCAGCTTGTTTATCTAAGGTCAACTCATTCTGCAACAACCTGAAAGTTTAGAATTTGTAACAGTATCAAAATTATGCCTGTCATTGTTGAACAATAGGTATTTCTCTCTAGAGGTTCGTTGAATTGCAAGAATTACTTCGTTGGTGCATATATCTTTCTGAAAGTAAATTACAGTATTGAACCGAACGCCTTTTAAATAACTAGACATTAATCTTCAAAAAGTACAATGAATGGCCATAAATATATACTTCGACGTTCTTATTTATGCTTTTGATAAACGCAAACGACAGCCACGTCGATCAATGAAAGTGCACCGTGGTCGAACAATAACTTATTCATAGGTTTCCATTAAAAGGAAAATATTTGGAGAGTTAAAAATGAAACGGGATTCCAAACCATCAATATAGTTTTTTTTTTTTTTTTTTTTTTTCCTCTCCAGTCAGTCGAAAAACCCCCGCTGCGCTAGGCACGCGAGGAGGTGGAGGAAGAGGAGGAGGAATTATTGTCCCGAGTAACGGTAATCATTAACTCTTAAGGTCATTTACTGTAATTATAGGTTGGTTTATTGTGTGGATAAGGAAAGCCGTGCTTTGTTTTTCCCGAGCTGCAAATGTATTTGCAACAGAATTTTATCTATATAAGCACGGAGGCATATGTGTAATATGAAATACGTAGGAATAAAAGTCCCAGTCTATACCACGTTACTGCATATTACAAATACAAGAATATAATTCAAGGTAAGTGCCGTTATTATTCAGAAATAGATTACGCCAAAAATAAAAAATAAAAACATTCATACCATGGAAAAGTAAAAATAATATTCAAATCCGAAATCACACATAAAAAAGCAAGTCAAAATAGCTGAATTATCTAATAGTAAACGAATATTGAAGATTAGGGTTCCTTTTCAATAAGCACTCCCAAAAACGCTTCCGGTTGGAAAATTTGTTATAAAAAGTCAATATTTCACAGCTGCCTGGAAGGAATACATAACAGGAGGCCTAAATTAGCCCGAGTACCCATATCGGCCCCCCAAAATTTGTTTTTTCTTTTTATAACTTCGCAGAAGCCTAATTATAGGTAAACTTTCTGACGACAGAGAGATTTTCCGATGCGCTGAATCTCTTTCTGCACCACTTTGATGTCATCGTATCAGCTGTGGGCCGTAACTACGAGGCATAAAAACCAATTCTCTGTTATTTTTTGCTACCTTTCACTCGTACCACTGAAAGTGAGTCGAGCAGAAGATAACACTATTACGTGCGCACGTATATACTATACTATATATATATATATATTATATATATATATATATATATATTATATATATATATATATATACTATATATATATATATATATATATATATATATGTATATATATATATATATATATATATATATATATATAGTATATATATATAAATGCATTAAGTTACACATGTCCTTTAATATCCAATTCGCTCTACCTCGGAATTAATATATTTAGTATATGTTAACCGAAGGGGAAATTTTTATTTGATGATAGTTCCGTCCTCACGTGGATTCGAACCAGCGAACAGAGGAGAAATCAGGACTTTAGTGACATTTTTGGCCGAGTCGGTAACACCGCTGAAGTCCTGTTTTCTCCTCTGTCCGCTGGCTCGAAGCCACAAGAGGACGAAATTATTATCAACTAAAAAATTCCCCTTCGGTTGACGTATATGAAAATATATTAATTCCGAGTAGAGCGAATTGGATATTAAAGGACATTTGTAGCTTAATGCACGTATTATATATATAATACATAGAGTGTATATATATAATATATATATATATACCCCATATATATATATATATATATATATATATAAAACAATCAATAAAATATGATTATTAATTTCACTGAACTATTATATCACTGTTTCTTTTCCCTACATCAATCCCTATTTTCCGTTCTCACCAACGTACCATTCTTTCTTTTCATTGTTTTAGGTTTTCGTTTAATGACCGCCTTTTCCTGTCTTCCTATTTCTATTTACTGGAGCGTTTCCCTCTTACTTCTTTCAAGATTTTCACGCTCCTCAATTGCTGCTATTCATTTAGATGTATTATTCACTTGTTTATTTTTATCTGTGTTATTTTCGTTTCATTTCACTATGTATTCCTCTTTTATCTTGTTTATGCGTGTGCTTTTCAAATTGTTTAATAATAGTAATAATAATCATTTGGCTTTTGTAACCAATTCTAAAGTTTCAGGCTGTTGCAGAATAAGTTGGCCTTATGTCAGCGTGGGGTGTTACTCCTGTAACAGGCCGTAACAAGTTCCAGGACATCAGCAGCTACGTGCTACAGTTCTTCCAATTTAGCCCAAAAGGGGGGAGCTGAGGTCCCACGCCATTGTAGGTATGAGGTACAACCGACCCACAGCGAGTGTCTTCTTTTAAAGCTTTACAAAAAAATTAATTTACAAAGAAATTAATTTATCAAGTCTTCCAATAGAAAAGGCATCACAGTATCGATCCCACTAACAGAAGGTTTGGACATACGGTCTGAATATACGCAAGGTAAGCGGGGCGAATATGCAGTGGTTACATAGACTTTTAAACAATTTTGACCTCAGATGTATCTTTAAATGAATTCGTTGACTATGCATTTAATGGTGGTCATATATCAAGAACATGAAAATCATGCAGTCAATTTATTTAAGACTCAGAAGCACTTTAATAGATGATTAACATAAGTAGCAAGAACCGTATACTGAACTACTCTTAAGCAGTAATGTATTGCAATAAGTTATACATGCACTCAGATGTACAAGCACTCATCTTCTTCAGCAGATAAGATATATATGCAATGAAACCGAAAACTCCCGTTTCCATTTAAGACGATGGTATTAAAAAAAAAAAAAATATATATATTATAAATATATATATATATATATATATATATATATATAATAATAATAATAATAATAATCATTCATTTGTACGTACTATCGAAAATTAATGTAAGATAACAGAAGGTCCGTAATATTATTCTCAAACCAGAAAGTAAGATACTGTGTTAAAATGTTTTCAGGGTTGAGACTAAGAGCCTCTGCATTTGTAGACATGACATTTGGTACTGGGACCTAAATCTCTGAAGGTTGGCAATACTGATAAAAAAAGTAAAACCCTCAATGTTAACAGCAGGTTATGTTAATTAATCCATGTCATCGTAAAATTAGGAATTTCATATGTGAAGACATCATGCATATTCTCTTACCAGTGCTTCAGACAGGAGGAATATTAACAGTAATACATACGCACATTACTACTGTGTGAGACAAACGTCTCTCATAACAAAATTCGTTTTCCTGACACACTAAAAAAACCTACTGAAACGTCGCCAGATCCGACTCACCAACAGCCCAAGTCTCAAGTCGCTACTACGAAGTGCATCTTCGCATTTTTTCTTACGGTGCTATTAACGTGTCACCTACACAAAGCGTACCTGTAACGGGGAAAAAAAGGAAACGTTATTCCTGCTGGATAATAGAGAGAGGAAAACAAAAAAAATCCGAGCCCTACATTAAAACAAAATATTTAATTACCCAATTCACCGGGGGCAACGTAATTAATAACCCACCACCACCACCAAAAAAAAAAAAAAAAAAAAAAAAAAAAAAAAAAAAAAAAAAACCAAAAAAAAAAAAAAAAAAAAAAAAAAAAAAAAAAAAAAAAAAAAAAAAAAAAAGACGACGACAACGACTTGACGAAGTCGTGTTCAGGCTTCCGGACGAATGCCGACGCAAAAATGTCAAGGTAAATAACAGTTATTACAATGGAGGAGAACGAGGTGTGTACCTCCGTGTAAGGCGCGATTCCTCTCTGACACTTCCTTCCTTACCTACGACGTCAGTCTAATCATTATTATTATTACATTTTTTTCATTTCCTCCCTCACTATATTAATTTCTCCTGAAGCAACTTTTCTCTTGAAGTCTTTCATTGGAAAGCGTTACTGACAGCGATGTCGCCAAACAATTTTATATGGAAATGTAATTTAAAATATTACATGTGCATTATAAAACAAAATTATACAATGCAATTGAGAATACTTATGTAGTTAAAAGTCTATGACCCACTTTTTACATTTTTTTAATTTCCATTTTTAGCCTTCACGAACTTTCCACAAGACAGGTATCAATAAACCAATAAATTGTTTCAGAAATGACTATTTAATATCTTAATATCTTTCAAAGTGCCAACTAAGTCGTTCGGGATTTCCTTTCACAAATTCTTTAACTGAAATTATTTTTTTTCTTTTTTATGCTTATCTGTGAGGAAATCGACATTTCTATATTGAATGAGCGACATGCTGACTGACCTATCTGAAGTTTTTGTAACGTTGGAGGCGAATGCAAAAGGTTAATCTGAAGAATGAGTTAGCAAATGGTACGTGCCTTTTTCCATCGATTTCTTTTGTGTGTGTGTGTGTGTGTGTGTGTGTGTATTGACTATAATCCCCTAAGCAAGTGATTCAGTTATCACACGTTACCACAAGTGAAAAATGTAGTTCCTGACCGGTTTCGACTTTATTTCCAAGCCAATGACGAAGGACTCATATACACAACCGTTTGAGACTGCAGATCCCCTCCCAAAGGCACGGGTTGTCAAAGTAGGAGTGGCTCCAAAACTCATTTGGCTAAAAAACATCACAATTTACTCTCAAGAGACAATACCGATTACATATATATATATATATACATATAGTATATATATTATATATATATATATATATGATATATGTATATGTATAATATAATATATATATATATATATATATATATATATATATATATATATATGTGTGTGTGTGTGTGTGTGTGTGTGTGTGTGTGTGTGTGTGTGTATTAAAGCACAACGTATAACAGCTATTTAAAATCACGCTACACAAAAAAGGGCGGGAATGTACAAACAATTCAAACAAGTACCACAACACATCCATCTCTTTGTCCTCTTGAATGCTTATCTAACCGGAAGTGACAGACTGACAGCGCCTGTCAACTGGAGTTTTAGGGACAAGACAACGGCTGCTAATAACTAACTTATTAAGCCACAAAAACTCCAGCCAGCAATCACATGTACAGTCCGACAGAACAGATAAGTTATGTTTACACAGTAAAAAGTAAAAGTTGACAAGATACGGCGAGGTTACCACAACTGGTAATTACTCTAAATGATTCCGTTAAGGTACAGTTTCATATGCATCTATTAAGTACACACTGTATGTATGTATGTATGTATGTATGTATGTGTATATATGTGTTAGTTAACACCTTTTCATCAGTTTTAAACAAGACATATTTATAATTTTTCTTATACAACCACACACTACTGCCCATTTAATGATAAAATGCACCTATGCTTTTAAGCTGTGATGCCAGTATGCCAGTGACTTAAATAGCAATTTTGATTTTAAAAGGACATTTGTGTTTTCATATACATTTACACATATACACAAATACAAATATACATATAAAGAAGCGTGGACAAACAGAGACGTAAAAAAAAAAAGTACCAATTTAACCCAAAGACTTAACTTACGTTATTGCAGATCACTCAAGAGATATCCTCGATAACATTTTAATCCATGTTAATAGCCTCCAAAAGTTTACTTCGAAAGGGAAATTCATTCCTAATTTTCCAAATAAATAAAAATCACGTCAAAATGAACTAAAATAAAAAACTTCACTTTCTGCGAACACTTCACAGTAGAAAGTCATAAAATACGAAGTGTATTCATTACTGCATTACGTTGCATGGGGTATGTTATCTCTCTAGAACACCACGGGGAACACTTTCATCTCACATCTAACGAAAGCAAGGCAGGAGCATCTCTGGATGCTGCAACACTCGAGGACCACATTTTCATCTCACATTTCCTTTAAAACATAAACGGTACAAATTACTCCCATAAGCGCTCGTATCACGAGGAATCCACATCGTTCCACGGACAAAGCATCGCACTGAATGTCATTCCACCAGGCGACCGTAACTAAAGTAAGCGCCCGACCCCGGGGAACACCGCAGCGTCCCTCTCTCACTTTTTCTCTCTCTCGTTAGACGTCACAGACACACACACACACATCAGGGCTACGTCAGGAGGTGAAAGTTCCGTGCAAGAGGACGATGATGGGGATGTGCCGTGTGAATCTCATGGGTCAAGCCTCCAGGATACGCAGCCAATGGCCTACTGCTACATAAACCCGGATATACTCACTCACTCGTACCTCTCTCCGAAGTCGGGAGCGGCCTTCGGGGGACGAATATTTCATTCAGAACAAAATAAATAAAAAAAATGTGCCCTAAGCGATGTATTTCGACGTCGCTCGGAGGAACAAGAAGAACCGGCGCTTGTACAGAAGAGGGATTTAACCTAAGTATCAGCAGCTACAGGCTTTGGCAGCAAAGACGACCGGGCAATAAAGTAATTCAATACCAGGACTCTACGTTGGTCCCGTTCAATACTAACATAAATAAATATCAAAATAAATATGAAGGAAGATAAAACGCAAATTTTCGCTACCTCTAATTGCCGTGATTAAAAAAAATAAAGTGAGGTATTCGCACCATCGCAATGAAACGCCAGGATCCTCTATAGTACACGAGTGAAAACAGTTTACCGGCATCCAACATAGTACAGAAAACTATGAAAAGTGAATAAGCACAGTCTCCACCCTGCTAATTATTTTTTACGGCAGTCAAGCACAACACAAACGGATTTATGGGATTTATGTTCTACACAATTGTTCCGAGAAGGAGTAAGGCAAAACACAAATCCTTCTAGTCACAACAAGCTGGAATGTTAATCCAAACACCGTAACAACATCCCACGACTTATTTAACGAACACAAAAAAAGTCTCCGCTAACATCGTTCAGACGTCATCCATGACGATGCGCAGTGACTCTGGAATAACAGTTTTCAGAGCGATTATCGGCTGTTCTGGGTTAGTGTTTTTTCCAGAAAAAAAATAATAAGCCCACAGTTTCTATTAAGAAATGGGGAAAAATATCTACACAGCCGTGAGTATCTTTTATGACAAATACGGCTCAAAACAGACATTTCAGTTTTCAAAAGCCAACAGCCAGAAAATATTTTCTGAGACCAATCTTATACACCCGCAGACATACTGATAAAAAGTCTTCCTCACGTGTGAGTGCGCGCACGCAAGAATGCGCGCGTGCGCGCGTACACACACACACACACACACACACACACAAATGATAATCTTGCACTTTGTTGTTTAAGTTTCTCATTTCATATCATGTTTTGATTCCCTTAATTGAAGTTTGTTTACAGACGCACACACACACACACACACACACACACACACACACAACACACACACACACACACACACATATATATATTAATATATATATATATATATATATAGTATATATATATATAAATATATATATCTAATATATATAAAAATTATATATATATATATATATATATATATATATATCATATATAGTATACATATATATATATATATAATACATATACATATAAATACACACATACTACCCAACACCAAAGATGTCGTACGAACAAGCTGGAAGCAAATGTAAAGCAGATGCTTGCATGTGAAGCCAAACTTTTTCCACGCGAGAAGGTATTTTTCAAACTTGATAAAACTAATCTTACGACAAGAGATAGAGATACGCGAGGCAAAAACGACACAGGTGGAACCAGTAGTCTCTCTCTCTCTCTCTCTCTCTCTCTCTCTCTCATGCAAGGTTATCATTTACGAGCAATAATGGAGGAGGAATTTCACCTGCCGCGTTCCTAATAGGGGTCAGGTCAGCTGATCGTACGCAGGTCTATGATTCATTTGGTGAAAATGAAAAATATCTATCGCAGCATCAGCTGGAATTTTAAAAGTCACCAGATCGAAGAGGAAGGTGGATACTTGATTAAAGCTTGGGTTAACCTTTTGTATTATAGTCCACACAACTAATAACTTCATATACAAAAGGGCTAGTGTTAAATACTAGGATGGAGTGAAATTTACAAACAATTTTAATGTACAAACACAAACACACACATTATACATATAATTACACACACACACACTTTCTTTCCAACTGTATTTCATTCGTTCTTTGACGCTTGTATTAATAAAGACGAAAGCGATTGGAATTCTGCCTATAATTTTCCTGTTGTATTCGCTTATTAAACACACACACACACACACACACACACACACACACACACACATATATACATATATACATATATATATATATATATATATATATATATATATAAAATTTGTGGAGTGCTAATTCGCATAAACTTTTGAGAGGTAGGGTTGCCCCATGCCTTTCTACCTCGGCCAAAACCCACCACAGTCGACTAACCACCATATATATCCTCTACTGGGTCAGGAGAGGCACAACGGATTGTCAGGAAACGGTTCGAGATTATTGTTCTCAAACGGAACCGACTTCGGGTGTCTCTCAGATGAGGTGATGCTGACAACAACTATTTTCTGTGAAATTCTTCAAGAAAGTTTATCTCTCCCAAGGGATTCACAACCACCGTGGGATTTTTTTTTCGAGCAAATTGTGTAAATAATAAAAAATGATTGCACTAAATGGTACCAAGATCTAATATACCACATCTCTCTCTCTCTCTCTCTCTCTCTCTCTCTCAAACACACTGAGCATGCTGATTCATCCAGCTTATAAAAAAAAAAAAAAGTCTTAAAATTTAGGTTAAATCGTTCCTCAGAAGAAAAGGCTTCTACATAATATGTCAGGTTAAATTAAACACAGAGACTTCCTCGTCCAGTATACACATACTATAATCGACAAAGCAGAGAACTGAACTTTTCAAACTTTTACCTAGGTACCCAAAACAGTCCCACCCCTTCTGGATTCCATTAAACGTTAAGCGTACGCTGTGACACACACACACACATACTACACACACACACACAAATACATATGTCGCGACTCAAGGAATCAGTTTGATTGGTTAGTCAGAGTTTAACCTAAAAATATCCGGAGTGTGACCAGCTGGCGAAGAGGATAAGAGACCTAATGTGGACGTCTGGACTAGGCACAAACAACGGAGATCCACCAGGAGACTTGATAACTAATGACTATCAATTAATTCAGACGAAAAAAAAAGATAATGCGAGTAATTCTTTGTTATTTTTCCATTAATCTCATGATAAAACATGACTAGTACATATATTAATATTATGAAATCCTACGGATATAAAGACAGATATACGCTTATTATTATCAATTATTATTACTGAAATAGTAAAAAAAAATACTAAAATGGGATGTTGTGCGATTCAAGGTTGCCAAACATCATTTTAACTCTAATATGCAATGTCCTCAGAAGGGAAGTAATAAGATAGGATGACTAATAGGAATGAGAGAGAGAGAGAGAGAGAGAGAGAGAGAGAGAGAGAGAGAGAGAGAGAGAGAGAGAGAGTCTCTTTTAAAATCACATTAGCGAATGATTTGGGAAACTGAAAATTGTCTGTTGAGAAATATGTTGGATTAAGTTTATTTTTTCTTTCCTTTTTCCAAAAGCAGGATTGGAGGAAGATGGTGGGGTAGAGAAGTAAATTCCAATGAACGAAACTATAACTCGAAGAGGTGCAAGAAGAAGCCAGAGCAGGAACGAAAACGGTTGGAATCGCCAGGTTGGAATTAGACAAATTTTTCCAGGGCTGTTGGAATTCGCAACTCTCATCATCTGACGGGGAAAAGTATCACCTAGGGGTTTAAAAGCCTTCGGAGGAGGAATAATTATTGGGAAAAGATACAATACAAAGAATTAAGAGTGCAAATATACCTTGCGCAGAATTATAATTATAGGGAAAAGATAAAACTAGGAGAATTACGGTGAAAATATACATTGCAAAGATAAAGGAAAACGATACATCGTAATTACAGAAAAATATTGTGCAAAGATATATAAAACTATTTGTGAAACATACTTTGAAATATATATATATATATATATATATATATATATATATATATATATATATAATATATAATATATATATATATATATTCTTAATATTATATAATATAATAAATATATATATATAAGTGAGTGTGTGTGTATGTGTGGTAATTCCTGATTTAGTGACCGCTGTGTTACTAACAGCTACTCTGTATGATCAAACAGATTAATGCTGATAACCACCTCTCTAAACCATCAAGATACAATCTCATACATGTAGGGCGTATGAATAATAAATTAGCGAATGTTTCACCGCCATAAAAAAAAATTCATAAGACACCAAATAAAAAAAAATAAACATAAACAGAAAACATTGCGTGCATCTCTGATCAATCAGTCAGGCTCGGACTCGGTAGGAATGGATGAAGCAGTTATGTTTCGACCTTGCCAAAAACGTTGAGGTTTTTTTTTCGCTATTATGATACTTTGCTTTTCAGCTTCTTTCTTTTATTCAGCAGAAATTTTACTTGAAAACAATGGAGCTAAAAGGTTTCACACTACACCAAAGGTACTGAACTACAGACTTCTCCCGCTCGATCCCATATTCGAAGCAACTGTCGCGACTGGTCAAGTCTAGAGTATTTTCTCCATAGTCATAATACGTAAGGTTCAACCCCGATAAAAAAAAAAAGATCAACACAAAAACCACTCCTCATGAATACTGAGTAATGTTTACATCATTAAAAGGAGGTTAAGGCTTTGTAGTGTGTTTTTAAACAATACTGCATCCCACTATGCATTCATGATCGACGCTATGAGAGGCTACTTTTATTTCTTACCAGTCAATTCTTTATATTTTAGTCCCCTTCTTTTCTTCTCCACTTCACTTTTCCATCCGCTTGCACACTTTTACTTCTGTTTACTTTTCTTCCATCCTCTTTATATCGCATTTAACTTCTTTTGAGTTCCTCTTCCGGTCCTTAGTACATATATTTGATAGAGAACTTTTCATGAAAAAATCTGATCGATAATTTTTCGTATAATGTGTTTCTTTATTTAAAAAATCGAGAGGGGAAATTTATCATTAAAAATATTTGAGAGCATTTTCCATAAGAATGAGAGAGAGAGAGAGAGAGAGAGAGAGAGAGAGAGAGAGAGAGAGAGAGAGAGAGAGAATTTTTCGTATAAATCTTCCTCTCTAGAAACATCACCCGCTATGCATCATTTTTTTTTACAAACAAATTCCCTCGTCTCAAATTCATCAGACCCTTTTTCAATAAATTCAACATCAAAGAAATCTGAAGAACTACTCAAGTATTATTCAGTGACCTTTCGAATGTACTCCAGACACCCACTTTACATATTCAAAAGCCTCTTTTACATGAATCAAAAGGTCAATTTTTTTTTAATGTCCCGGCTGCTAAAAATAAATAAATAAATAAATAAAAAATTCTGAAGCACCACTTTCAACTTCTTCTTTCATTCATTTACTTCGCAATGGAAAAAAAAAAACTCTTGAGTCTTTTCATTAGGGGTTAAAAGGTTAAATATGGAATTTTAGTTGACGTTTTTATTGGGTATTGAATAAAATATGTAATTAGGTCTCAATACCTAGCTGATTACCTGGTTGGATGGAAGGGTACATTGATTAAATCATTTTGTAATGTGGGCATCTTTTAGTAACTTTGTTATTAATGGGCCATACATAACCTTTACAATGTCACAAAAAGCCACATTCTTTCCATTCGACAGTAATGTAAGATATCAAAGAAAACTTCTTTATTTCTAGCAACCATTACTAATTTAGAAAAAGGTGCAATTAATTCTGGATACGTAATACCTTTGAAATTGGTCAGCAGAAACAGACATCAAAGTAAATGAATCCCTCACTTCATCAAAGGGCAACAAATCCTTAACTGAGATTAGACCTGATTGACTGTTTGGGTTCCGTACACTTGCGTTACAATAACGATGATTATCCCCCCGAAAGGGACTGGTAGGTCTCCACTTACTACTGAATCTTAATACCACACACGACCGAGACTTATCCAGCATCCTAGTTAAAAGATGAATTTTTCAAAATTAAACACATACTACCTCAAGGAATGAATATTATGAAAAAGACAAGGATTCTAAAACGCAATATATCTAGATGTTAAGCCTCATAAACATAACAATATAACAAATATAAACAAGAAAGCCATTACTGCAAGAAACGGGACGAATAATTCTGTTTCCACCCTCCTCCTGCAAACCTGTTTGTCTGGCTAGGTACGAAAGACAGCAACCTAGGGTTCCAGCGCAGCGTAGCGCGCGTCATCAAGTTCCTAATAATAATATAATAATGATAATAGTGATAATGGTAATAATAATAATAATATAATAATAATAATCACCATCTGCGACAATAAATGATCAAGGTGATGGAAAAACAAGCATTCAATTAAACAAGTCTGCGCTCAAAGGACGTCATATTTCAGCACGTCGGACTATATCCTTATCTCTATGTCACATCTCGAAAGAACTAGCACTCGAGATAGCAAGTTATCTTCGATACATCGCACTTAAACCAATTTAGCTCCGGCGCATACGGACGTCCTCCCATTGTTCCTTAATAGACCTGATATCTTCGAAGTTCGAAGTGTGGCGTTTCAGTTATCGCGGAGTCGTGATTTCTCTAATCGACGGTATCGCCCGACAGAGACGGGGACACGGGCTAGCGGGTGGAATGCGAGCGATTATATTTAATGGGGGGGGGGGGGGGGAGGGGATTTTAAGGGGGGGGGGGGCGCGCGATCATATTCAACTGGGGGAGATGGGGAGTAATTTGCAAAATTACTCCCCAAGTTCTAGTTCATTTAGAGAGTTTCCTTTACGGATAAAAGGAGATTACTATCAAAATGCATAAAATAATTAAATAATAATAATAATAATAATAATAATAATAATAATAATAATAATAATAATAATAATAATAATAATAATGGAGAAACAAAAATTCCACAGTTATGTATATTTGCAGTAACTGTGGATTTGTTTCTCCATTTGAAAACTCATGTTACTATGAGGATTTTTAATAATAATAGTAGGACTGAAGAGGGATACGGTGCAGTATCCGAAAGTCTCTCCCTGTAATTTTTAGCATTGTACAATAATATATTTTAATACTACTGTGGCTTTTAATTGTAAATAATAATAATAATAATAATAATAATAATAATAATAATAATAATAATAATAATAATAATAATAATAATAACAACTGTACCCATAATCTCAGGAACACTAGGCACGATCCCAAGATCCCTGAAAAGGAATCTGGAAAAACTAGAGGCTGACGTAGCTCCAGGACTCATGCAGAAGAGTGTGCTCCTAGAAACACAGCGCAAATATTAAGAAAAGTGAAGGACTCCTAAGGAGGCAGGATGCAACCCGGGACCCCACACTACAAGTATACCCAGTCGAATTTGAGGACTGTGATAGAGCAAAAAAATAAAAAAAATAAAATAATAGCGCTGGGGTCATACCCAACGCTAAAAACTACTATCATAAAGATATTAAAATATAGGCTAAGTACGACAAGTCTCTCAGTGGGATTAAGACGACATTGCTACACCTAATTATGAAAACAACCTATAAATGTTTAAATATAAATATATTTTACGTTCGTCGATGTCAGTTCAAAAATATATATGTGTGTGATCATATATGTGCGCGTGTGTATTTTCTATGAAAAAAATCCTGAAAACTGAAGATCTAAATATAAAATACCAAATGGTGATATTTCAACATTCACCCAATACTCATTTTCTTTCCATGCAACTCAGTTGTCAAAAAAAAGGAGAGAGAGAGAGAGAGAGAGAGAGGCCCCACTCACCCCTTGGACCGAGCGCGGCACAAAAGCGACAGATAAGAAGACCTTCTTCGTCTGTCGCTCGGCAGATGACAACTGGGGAGACGAGAAAAATACTCGAACCGATACTAAATGGGGAGTAGTCGTTTAAACTGGAGGCAATCTCGAGGAGGAATCGTTCGATTCAATCTCCTCTGGGGGACCTGCTTTTGTTTGTGTCTGCTTGGCAAGACCCGAGAGAGAGAGAGAGAGAGAGAGAGAGAGAGAGGAAATTTTTTTTTAAATCATATTAGCGAACAATTGAGAGAGAGAGAGAGAGAGAGAGAGAGAGAGAGAGAGAGAGGAGAGAGAGAAATCATATTAGCGAAACAATTGAGAGAGAGAGACCTTACAGACCTTACAGTTCGTTCGGGTTGCCCCAGGTCCCGCCTCAGTGTGAGGCGCCTCTAATGTCTACCAGAGAGTTGCTAGTACATCTTCCGGTATATTTTGCATCTTCCAATCTTGGATGGTCTGGGATGCAGTTTAGATATTTGTCGAGCTTATTCTTAAACACATCTACGCTCACTCCTGATATTATTCGCCTCATGACTGAGGCTGGCCAACGCCATTGAAATAGGACGCTGCATTATTTTCGATGCTGGTGCCGTAGTGGATTAATTGTCCTGTGTGGGCTTTCCTTATTTTTTTCCTGTATTAGGTTTTGGGCACTATTAATGCTACACCTTCTGCTTGCCTCTTTCCTGATATTTTTAGTTCCCCATGATATTTTCTGTTTTATTCCTTCAAATCTGTTTGCCCATGCCTGAATTATCATGGTAAGCGTTCTCTTTCTCCTTTCTAGATCCTATATAATTTTTAAGGATTGTAGTCTTTCCCAGTAGTCTAGGTGCCTTAACTTCTTCTATTCTTAGCTGTAAAGGACCCTTTGTACACCTCTCTATTTTGTGCAATATCCTTTTGATAGTGGTGGGTACCATAATCATATTTGGGCAATATTCAAGTGGACTAGCGAACAAATATGTTTTATAAAAGCATAATCATGGTTGTTCAGCTTTTTCTTGTTTTGAAGTGCCGTAAGCAACATTACGCCATTTTTGCTTTACATTTTTGCGCCAACAGAATGGCTATTTTGATCATTGCATACCAAATTGTTGCCTATCATCATCACACCAAGGTCTTTAACTGCTTCTTATTTTGTGATTGTCTCATTATTAGGTCCCTATATGCATATAGCTTTCCTTCTCTGTCTCCATAATTTATTGATTCAAATTTTATCAGAGTTAAATACATCCTATTTACCTCTGCCCAATCATATACTTTGTTAAGGTCTCTTTGTAGAGCGTTCCTATCTTCATCACAAGTAATTCTCTACTTATTCTTGTGTCATCAGCGAAACTACTCACTACCGAATCCTTAACATTGCTGTCTATGTCTTCAATCATAATAACAAACAATATTGCAGCTAGCACCGTACCTTGTGGCACACCGGATATTACCTTGGTTTCATCCGATTTCTCATCGTTTGCAATAACATCTGTTTTCTGTTGTGTAAAAATTCTTTTTAACCATCTTCCTACTTTATCTACGATATTGTGTTTTCTAATTTTCTTTGCTAATATATTATGGTCTACTTTGTCAAAAGCTTTTGCAAAGTCTAGATAAACCACATCTGTTTCATTTCCGCTTTCATATTTTTGAATATGTTCTCACGGTGGACTAACAGTTGGGTTTGTGTACTTTTTTCCGGGTACGAAACCGTGTTGTCCTATATAAACAAATTAATTTTATTTAAATGTTTCATAATGTTTTTCTTCATTACCCTTTCATACACTTTCATAATATGTGATGTTAGACTCACAGGCCTATAATTACTTGCCTCTAGTCTTGATCCACTTTTGAAAGTAGGGTGATATATGCTAATTTTGTGCTCATCATAAATCTTCCTGTATCTACACTTTTGTAAATTAATATTGCAAGTGCTTTGCGATAGAAGAACTACTTTCTTTAACAAAATAGCAGGGACTCATCCGGCCCTGCAGCAGCTCCATTTTTAATTTCATAATTGCCTGCACAATATCAGCTTCATTAATTTCTATGTCAGCTAAATATTCACTATTTTCGTCCCTTACTTCTATATCATTATCTTCATTATCTATTCTAGGGGTGAATTCTCTCTTATATCGTTCTGCCAGTATGTTGCAAAATTTCCTTTTTTTCATTCGTTAATCTCCCTTCAATTCTCAGAGGGCCTATTTCTATTCTTCTTTTATTCATCTTCTTCGCATATGAGTATAAATAGTTTGGGGTTTGCTTGATTTAATAGGGTTTTTTCTTCCAAGTCCCGTTTTTCATTTTCTTTTGATTGTATAATCTTTTGTTCTGCATTTTCTATCTTGCTTTTTAGTTCTATAACTTTCCATGCATTTTTTTCTTTTGCAAGACCTTTTTTCCACTTTCTGATTTTCTGGAACAAGATCCTTCTGTCTCTTGGTATGCATGAATGATGTTTTACTTTTCTTCTTCGGTATATATTTATCCACTATTTTCTCCAATATTTTATATAATATCTCCGTATTTACCCTTATGTCATCACTTACGAAAATGTTATCCCAATCTTTGTTTAATTCTTCATTAATTTCTGACCATTTTTTATATTTTTACTGTAGAAGTTGTATTTTCCATATCCTTCCCACTTTTTCATTTCTTGCTTATCTCTATTTTCACTTGCTTTGGAATGAACTGTTATCTCTATGACATTATGATCTGAAATACTCGCATTATAAACTATTATTCTTTAACATAATTCATCTCGTTCACAAATACTAGGTCTAAAGTATTTTCCTTTCTTGTTGGCAGGTGATTTATTTGTTGAATGTTGTATTCTAGTAGCATATCTAATAGCTTTTCAAATTGCCTCTTATCTTCTGCACTACTATTACTCTCTTTTTTATATGTATAAGTACAACCACAGTCTCCTATTCGTTCTTTCCATTCTACGAAAGGAAAGTTGAAGTCACCAGATAGGAGAATAGTCCAGTCCTTGTGATTTCTACATATATCATCCCAATTTTTCAATTATTAAGTCAAACTCTTTAGTATTAGGAGGTCTATATATTACTATGTTCATCAATTTTTCAGATTCAAATTCTACGCTATTTAGTTCACATTCTGAGTTACTATATTTCTCATATATTTTTTCCTTGTTTTTTGTCTTTCCCATATATTGCGGTTCCCCCTTGATTCCTATTTTTTTCTATCTGATCTATAAGTTTGGAACCCTTTTATTTGATCATCATTCCCAGTCTCTTGGGAATACCATGGTTTTCACTTATATTCATTATATCTATTTTTCTTTTCATTTTGGGTTAGTTCTTCTAAGTACTCACTATTTTTCTTTTTGAGTTACTCGTAACTAAACCCTGCGCATTCATCACTATGATGGTTTGCGTGTTTTCTCCTTCATTTAATATTGGTAGTAATAAGGATTTTTCCCATGTCTCTTTCCTGTTCTGGTATGTTGTTCTTTTTTTCATTTCCAGAAATTCTGACATTAAAAAATCCAACTTTTCCCATAATATTTGATCTTCCTTCATCATAATTATTCATTTTGTGTCTGAATCTGCAAATTTTCTCCGTTTCTGCAATATCCTCTTGCATAATAAATACAGTTATTATCTCTTGAGTAGAATTTCGGAGCTGATCTTTGAAATTTTTTTTGCTGACACCTCTGCATATCTCATTGGTGGTTTGCTTTTTTCTCTTTTACCTGATATTCTTGATTTCTCTCTTTATTGTTTCTTTCTTTTTATTTTTGGATTTTATTACTTGGTTGGTTATTTATTTGATTATGATTCATGGCTACAGGGTGCTATATTTGCATTTTTTGTCGAACTTACATCCTTTTCCTTCTTTTAGGTTTTTACATATTTTTGGATGCAGATCTCTGCAATCATCCCCATAGCCATCTAAGTATGCACATTTACCATATATTTCATAGTTTGACATACCTTAGGATGTTTGTAAGTAACATCTTTCTCCAAATCTGCAATTCCCTCTTTTCAAAAGGTGCAGATTTTGTCTTTCTTGTCTATTTTTCCTCTCCTTCCCCGTCATTGTGTAGATCTGGGTAGAGCCTCTTCGGGATTTGTTTTCTCGTTTGTCATATCGTAATTTATTTCTTCGTAGGTATGCTGCTTTATTGCCTCATATGTAGTATCAATGAGTATCTCTGCATCCATACTTTTATCTTGTTCTTTGTTTTCCTTATTTTTTTTCTGTCATTTCATTTTTGTTTACTTCTCTTCCGTTTTCCTCTTCTTCTTTTCTTCTTCTTCTTCCTCTTCTTCTTCATCCTCAACTATTTGTACATTCAATCTTGATTTAATAACTTGTCTATCCATGATAGACATGTTGAACAAAAAATTCTTGTATCTTTTCTCAAATCTTGCATTACCTCAGCACACTGTGGATGGGTCGGAATGTTTGCATGCAGCACATTTTCTGATTAGGGTTTTGTGGATTGACTATGCTATACCAAACCTTACACAGTTTGCATGCTTTTGGCATTCTTTTTCCTAATGCATCAATTAGGATATTCACAAGATTCACCTTATTCATTTCTTTGTTCGGAATGTGTTGGTTTATGGATATTCTTCATGAGTCTCTTGACCACTTGGATTTTATTTGGAACTTCTTCAATTATTTTCAAGATGTTTCATTAGATTTGTTCCAGTTTTGAAGGATTATATCCTTCTAATATATCTATGAATGCTTTTGTATCTTTTTGGTTAGGACTGTTGCTGATTTCATAGATGAGAAATGCCAGTTCCCTTCCTGCTACCTCATCGTATTGCGAATCCGCCAAGCAAGCTAAATTACGCCACCTCTTCCCGAGAGAGAGAGAGAGAGAGAGAGAGAGGAAAATCTTTTTTAAATCTATATAGCGAAAAACAAAAAAACAATTGAGAGCATTGAGAGGAGAGAGAGAGAGACGACGAGAGAGAGAGGAGAGGATAAATCTTTTTTATTAAAATCAATTAGCCGAAACAATTGAGAGAGAGAGAGAGAGACGAGAGAGAGAGAGAGGAAAATCTTGTTAAAAACCATATTAAGCTCGAAATTTAAGAAAGCGACGGAACAAAACAATTGGAGAGGGAGGAGAGGGAGGACGAGGAGAGGTAAGGAGACGAAGGAGAGGAGAGGAAAATACTTAGGTTTAAAAAACCAATACTTAGCGAACATTTCAGAGAGGAAATTTTTTTTAAATCATATTAGTGACAAATTCAGAAAAACAGAGAGAGAGAGAGAGAGAGAGAGAGAGAGAGAGAGAGAGAGAGCCATTAAGCAAGTGAAGACGGACATAGAATACAAACATGAGCGTCCACGCCAGCATAACAAAAAGCAAAGCCTGTTTTTCTTCTCCATGACAGCCGTGAGAATGAAGAGAACGCATTCCCCAGTAATTCCTAAGCACAAGGCTTGACTTGTCATGACGACGTTAGGGAACTGTAGTTGCATAACATGAGGTATTCTGAAGGAAATATAAAAACTGTAGCTGGTCATATACGATCTAGTTCTCAAATACAAAGGGGAAAATATTGATTATTTTTGAAGTTCTCAAGGGAACTGTGTCAGGTGCAATCTTACAACATGAGGCCTAATGATCCTTTTTTTTTTTTTTTTTTTTTTTTTTTTTTAATTTAGAGTTAAAATCGCTTTCATGAATTTAAGAAATTTAAGAGAAAAATACTCAAAATCATCCCGTGAAATCCAACGAAGAAAACCTTCACACTTAATTACTACAAGAAATTCTTACTAATACAAATCTCGCGCACTTTATATAAAATGTGCAAATTATTTTTCAAAAGTCTATTTAAAAAATACCACCTGCATTTGTTACTTGTTAACTAGTAGAACAAATCTAGTTAAAACCAATAAGACTATTCACAGCTCTTGCACACAACGAATGTTCAATTAAAACCAATAGCGCTTGTGAATAAGCAAGGTTGACACAGATTCAATTAAATATAAAACTACACTTTTTAAACTTTAATCAAATATCTCATTCATTAGATACCTTCACTTTGGATCTGGGTATCGACATCATAAACAATATGATAACAAACACTGGCACCTTCTCTCACCCACTTCTTATTTGGTGAATGTTAGGTCTTCAAAAAGGATATTTATAATTATACCAAAATGGGAAAAATCCCTTGTTTTGGATTTCAAATTTGATTCCAGTACAGAAACAAGGCTCGAGTACATAGCATGGAAATTTGATACAACACAAGTTCAATGTGACTTAATGCACTTTTGTGCTTTGTCCTAGAGCAGGCACAATAACTCTAATTGAACACTACCAAGTGACTGAATACTATCACCTGACTGAACGCTATGAAGTGACTTAATACTGTTACCTGATTGAAAGCTATGAAGTGACTGAATACTGTTACCTGGCTGAACGCTATCAAGTGACTGAAAACTATCACCTGATTGAACGCGCTCAAGTGACTGAATACTGTCACCTAACTGAACGCTACCAAGTGACTGAAAACTACCACAAAACATCGCACGATTCCCAGTTGACTTAGGAGTGCATCCGCATTCTGAATTTAACTGGGAATCGTTTAAGTATTCCTGTAACTTCCGTTAATTCACTTAGGACATACAGTGGAAGTTTTTACGTTGAGTACGAAACACACACTACTGCAAAAACCAACCTCAATAATTTAGAGAAAAGTGTTACAAAAAGTGATTGAGATTTATAGATGCTTTTAAGGAAAATGCTGAGGAAGTTACTATTGTGTGAAAATAAATTATGCCAGTATATTACTGTCCGACTGGGACTAATATCGGTAATAATCAATGAAAGACCACATGAATGTTTTATTATATTTTGCACTATAGATTCAAATTATTGCACTTTAGGCACCGCTACCACTAATGGCTTTTGTGTATGCAAATTCAGGTATGCCTGCATTAAATATACTTTTAAGAGAGCCCGTTGCAAATGCAATTACAAAAAGGTAATCTAATTACAAATGGACCCACACGGAAAGTTCAAATTCTGAAGAAGAGTAGGATAAATAGTTAGTAACATCGTTTAAATGGCAAAATGTTTCGTGCCCTAATAAATTTTCTTAAGCTTTGGTAAAAAAAAAATGAAGAACTATGGTAAAAACAAAACATTAGTTTCAACGCCTTGTCCCTTCCACAATTATAGAAGGGGGTATTCCCCACGTAGCTCGAGAGAATACACGTTATTTTTTTTCACTCTTCTTTTTTTACGGAATAAATTTCCACATTCATCTTGCCGCAAAAATTACAGGGGGGCGAGAAGCTGTTTGCTTTAGTAAATTAGGCAGGGGGAAGGCTTCCATTCAAGAGAACGGAAGGGGGGCAAATAGCTCGAAGCCCCTTCAGTTCGCTCATCGACTGAAAGAATGAGCTTGGAAAAATTCTGGATACATTCGAACGTAAATATACACGAAGAACGAGAGAGAGAGAGAGAGAGAGAGAGATATGCTCTATGTATAGTAAGTAGTCTAGGATCGTGAAAGAGTACAAGTCTGTATGTACTATATGTCCTTATTCGTTTTACAAACCTACCCACTACCAGAATCCTGGGTCAATGAACACGTCCATTCATTAGCGTGTCCTTTGCATATCACACATTCGCAGTCCACTATAGTAAACACACACATATATACAACAAAATTAGAAGTAACAAGAATTGAGAAGAAATAGCCACAAACTCCACAATTAACAATACAGTATTTCACACAAGGCGCGAGCTATTCGGTCATGAATTTCTGCATAAAAACCAGATCCATAAAACAATACGAATAAAACAGTCGAACCTCGACGTCGATTATTCGTATTCGTACCAAATAAAAGAAATATTTTTACGCGACCCTTAATTAGTGAGTCTGTTAATTGCATGAAAGATGTATATATCCAACCCACGTCTATATGCAGATGAAAGTGTGGGGAATCTGTCTGAGAGAGAGAGAGAGAGAGAGAGAGAAGATAACGTCATATTCACTACCAGGAATATATTTAACTTTAGGAATAAAGTTCAACTTTTGCT
>NC_087212.1:6871616-6931616 GCF_015104395.2 Macrobrachium nipponense
CACAATAACGGGAGAATGCAAACAAAGCCAACCATTAAGAACCCATGAAATAAATTCCACTCTCTGAGCACCAACGATGTCCAAGCATGCTAAGTCTTCCCCCCTACCCACCCCTCTCTCTCTCTCTCTCTCTCTCTCTCTCTCTCTCTCTCTCAGCTCTTAAGAATTATCCCGTGCAAATTTTAGAATTTTATTGCGGCTTTTGAAGTCGAAACCTAGGTGCCCCTCTCTCTCTCTCTCTCTCTCTCTCTCTCTCTCTCTCTCTCTCTCTCTCTCTCTCCTGAACCTGCTGAGATACTTCCTTAGGAAACTAAAAGGGTTCTCTCTCTCTCTCTCTCTCTCTCTCTCTCTCTCTCTCTCTCTCTCTCTCTCCTGCTGAGAAGCTTTCTTAAGAAATGGAATAGTTTCTCTCTCTCTATCTCACTCTCCTGCTAAGAATCCTCCACAAGAAATGAAAAAGCTTTTCATCAGCAATTTTTAAAACTACAAAATACAAATTCACTCTTCCACCGTTCCTCCCCCTGTAACCAACTTAAACCGAGCCCTATTGCAACAGCCAGTAACTTAAGCAGAGGAGATGTAAGGCATTTTGAACAAAATATTCTTAAACGACGTTCTCTTTAGCCCCTTGCTTGAAAATGTAATTCTGTTAAAAGCTGAATTGGATTCCCTGCTAGAATTGCAGTCACCAACCTCGAGTGTTGCCTCCTCTCGGGTTGAAATTTCGTTTCCGACGCAGCGGTAATTAACCAACACAAAATGTGAGAATTTTCGGAGAGGGGAAGAACAACATAGGGGCCAAGTGACTCAGATTTAGGTAGAGAGAGAGAGAGAGAGAGAGAGAGAGAGAGAGAGAGAGAGAGAGAGTCTTCCAATGCATAAGATTTCCATACCCTAGTATCTACAATCTGCCTGACATGCCGTTCACAAAAACCTTTCATGTTCACTTTGTTTGACATCTTCGCAAATAATTTTCCATCCTTCTCTCTCTCTCGCTCCTCGCTCTTCTTCGCCTCCTCCCTCTTCTCTCTCTCATTCTCCTCTCTTCAAGCCTTTACTAATCAAAATTACAGAATGCTGGAAAAGCCAATGCGTACCCTACAATTACCAACATAATGGAGTTGGCATTACAGAAACGGCTGTTTCGAGAACTACCTCATTTCTAATGTCCTAATACTGTATCCTAATAATAGATATAGTATGATTTGTACGACGATTAACACAGGTCATAAATCATTAAAATCTATAGATAATAAATTTTAAGTTATTGTATGAGAATGCATATTTCAAATAGGACCATTTACTATAAGTCACCTGGGACTTTCTCCACCCAGCCAAATAGCCACCATATGCATAATTCACTGTTTAATTCAACAGAGGCACAATTGATTTTTCAGTTTAATGGGCCCAAGGACGACGCTCACCCCCCCCCCCCCCCTCCCCCCCCCCCCCCCCCCCACAACCAACAATTTCAATCACGCCTTTCCTCGATGAAGAGGCGGTCGTAGAAATTACCTGAGTGGATACATAGCGTTGAAATCACAAGGGAAAATATGATCTCAAAAAACAATTTTAATAATACAGGAACTTGAAAAAAATCGTTATTAACAACACGTAATTACTAAAAAGCAACATTGATTTTCCTTATTTTAATGTTTCATAGATCTGTTTAAAAGCGAATAATAGGCACTAAAAAAAAAAAATGATAGTGACGGCCGCTTATTTTAAAAACCAACTTGAATTCACTGGGTCACCCATCCACCTACTAATATCTGCCCCATTGAGAGTGCTTTAAAATTAAGACAGTAATCCCGTCGTGCGAGGCTAAGAGAAGAATGTATGTTTTAGAAGCTAGAAAGTTCTCTCTCTCTCTCTCTCTCTCTCTCTCCTCTCCCCTTTTTAATCAGTTCGTATGACTCTTCATAATCTTTACATATGCTTTCTATGCCTTTCTGCCTTTCTCCCTCCAACCAATCACCATCAATTATCTATTCGCGCGTGCAATGTACACTATTCCAAAATCCTTGCCGCCACCCCACCCCCCAACCCCAACTCCCTCAAGACCATTATGCATTAAAGCTCCCTCGACCCAAATATCCATTATCATTTCACAACCCATTCCTTCACACCAGACTACAACAGAAGATTTGTAGTAATACGTCTTCAGAAGAGAGCCGTGAACATCTCATGAATGTCACTGTACGTGAGTATTACCTTGCCAAGGCCCTCTCTCTCTCTCTCTCTCTCCCCCCCCCCCCCCCCCTCTCTCTCTCTCTCTCTCTCTCTCTCTCTTTCTACAGCCGCGACCCACAGCATTCACTAACAACTAAGTACATAATTCCCTGCTTAGGTCAACAGGGTCACATTAGTAGATTTTCAGGGAACTCACCAGTCCTTCCTTATCCTGTTCGAGATTCGAACACAGGCCGGTCGAGAGAGAGAGAGAGAGAGAGAGAGAGAGAGAGAGAGAGAGAGAGAGAGAGAGAGAGAGAGAGTTAGGGGGGGCGTACTACCCCAATTCCAGAACACACAAAACTTTTTTTTTTTTTCCCTTTCTGTTTCCATTCAAGGGAAGTAAATGTTTGCAATTTCTATTCTTAAAAACTCCAGCGCACCGGAAACACGAGATTTTCGTTCCTTCCCTCTTTCAAATTACGAGCGGGGGACTCATAATTACGAATGGATGTGCAAACAATCCTACGAGGGGTTAAATGAGACGGAATTTGAGAATTCAAATATAACATTCCCGGAGAGAGTAATGTTGTATGCTCTATTTGCCGCGAGGCAAGAGCCCTATATGTGTTTTAATAAATGATTCCCTTTGATCATCACATACGTGGATACTTTATTCCTAAAATACCTATCACTTCAAAAAAAAATTAAAAATTCTATTCATGCATTGTCGATTCCTGAAATATCTATCACTTAAAAAAATAAAAAAAATTCTGTTCATGATTTACTTCGTCAGTACAGCGTATGGATAAATTACCGGGCATACATTCTTTATGATGACCGCCACAAAAATGGATACATTATTCATAGTACATTCATGAGCGTCATACATATGGATCAATTATCCATCGCTTATTCGACACCAAGGCAGCGAAATCATTCAATACCGGACCTTCCTATATTTTCTTCCTAGTCATGGAGCTCATCTCTGCCAAAGTATAAAACCTAATAAATTACGATTTGTGTCATTGTACTTCTCATCACGCATTGTATTCAGTTTTCCAACTGAGATGATTTAGATCTTTGAGGCTTTATAATATATTGAGTGAGGTTTCCATTTTTCATTATTCTAAGAGCAACGTGACACGAAAGTAATGCAATAGATGACGAGACCAACAAAACATTTTTACTGAACTAGAATTACCGAATCTTATACAAAACTCGATATTGCCTGTTCCTCCTCCAATACCACGCTTTGATTCTCCTCCCTCCCCCTCCCCTCCTCATCCAATTCCTCCTCCAACCAGGCATAAGAGAAATGTTCCCTTTTTTTTCAGAACGAAAAAAAAAAAGCTGGTGGAATTTCGTGGTTGTGTATTTTTTCCTCTCGTGTTTTATCTTCCAGGGAATCCATTCAAGTCCCTTTTTCCAGCCGTGGCACAGCGAGGGGTAAATACGACAGTTCTTTGTTTGGTCCACAAACATTTTTGTTCCCGATCGGCGTTTTGCTGTAGGCGAATATTGAATAATAAATGGTGTTTGGCCAGGGAAATGTTAACAAGGGAGGTTTCTTTTTCAAGCCGAGCGCCGGGTAAATACGTCTTGATCTTTATTTCGCTCTCGGTGCCGCGGGAGACCCACCGGAGGGGCAGGGGGGGATATTTTCCGACGGGTGCGCGGGGCCACTTCAGAGGAATTCTTCCGACGGGCTCCCGTGGGGGTTGGGATGGTTCGAAGGCGTTGCCGAACTCGATTTACGCTTACCTGAAAAGTTCCTCAAGAGTATAACTGCGGCGTTCATCAGAGAGAGAGAGAGGAGAGAGAGGAGAGAGAGAGAGAGAGAGAGAGAGAGAGAGGACTGTTGATAATATCTGTTTCGACGGAATCGCGTACTGAGTGATTGCAGGCTGACAGATTAATGTTCATATTTTAAGAATTAAAATTATTACTATCATTATAATTATTACGGAGTATATAAAGATCAACATTCCTTCTCATCAATGGAAGCTGAGTTAGGAAGGTGGATGTAAATGAAAGAGAAACGTTAAAAAGTAGCCGAGAAAAACTGTCTGCTTAATTATGGCATAAGAACCGGAGGTGAGAAACGGGGATATACGTATACACATGAATAAATGTCTAGGTGAGACCGGGGCTAGTTGCATACAAAGGTAGGTTGATACACTGTCAATATCTTCATCATATGGCAATAGTTGGCGCCGAGGTTCTTCACACGATCAGGCGTCACTATTAGCCTCATCCTCGTTCAGTGCAAAACAAGTCGATCACCCGACTGCGAAACTACAAGCAAAAAACTGTTTTTGGATACTCTGAGTAAATATTTTGACCTTTCGTATTATTTTAGTAGACCTTAATGAAACTCGTGTTCATGAAAAATAATGTGATTTCTTAAAATACAGTCTTTATGCTTCATATGTGATTAGACTTCATTTCCCCATAATTCAAATGAATAGCAAAATTTTATGAAGAGAAGGAAAATAATGCGCTCGTGGCTAGATGTTACAATCAGAAACAACTTGCCACGCATGATATATAGTTGCATCTGGTCGCCCAAACGAAAATCCACAGGACACATCTGTAGTTGCAGAAGCCACAAAAATGGGTAATGAAATCAAAGGAAATGATGGAAGCCCGTTACAGCCTACTGAAGTTTGCGTAGGCTACATGATACCTACCTGTGAACCTCCTCAAGACCATCTAACTCCCCAGTACATACATAGAAAGCCTTTGAAAATATTATTTCAGACCCTGTTACAAGCACAAGCAAGGGTGGTTTAGATGGGCCTTACATATACCAATCACCTCCTGTAAAGACATAAAGACCTACAAGAGATATCAAAACCCCAGAGGAGCTACAACCTTTTAAAAAGGCTAGCCCTAGAAAGACACAAAGATGCAGGAAAGGAAGATGAAACTGCAGAAGCACAACGAGGATTCGCAAGAAAAAAGGCTCAAGTGTAAAAGCAGTAAAAGGAATCTGAATAACAAAGGATTTCTGAAGGCTGGTGGAAATAAAGGCAGAAAGAACATTGAAGATTTTTGGTGAATGGCCAAATTCAGTCTCAGGGGAGCAATAGGTGCAATGCATCAAATGCAAAGTTTAGGTCTATGAAAGTTGCAGATATGAAATTGCTCAATATGTATATATGTGACTTGAGTACAATGAAGTGTAAAATTATTCCTTTTGGTTTTTTAAGGATGTGATTATTTATATATTTTGTAACAATATACCCCCATGGACTGTAACAACTTGGCCTGCATATGGGGCAAATTGTATAAAAGTTTTTCTGCTATTTTCTATTATAATACAGAAATTAAAAAGTATGTAACTTTTTTGTTACATGAGTATGATAACACATATAATAAACTTTTCACAGTATAAATTTGGTAAAGTTGCCTCCATTAGATATCGAGTTATCGGTAAAAATGGTAAAATTGTAACAACTAGCCCCGGTCTCCCCTTTAGCGTAACTAACCGGACAAATCAATGTGTTTGGAGATTGTTCGGTCACGTGGAAAGAATGGCAGACGTTAGACTGACGGGAAAAAATACGTCATTTAGAAGTCTGACGAAGAAAAATGAGAGGAAAGTTTAAAACGTCTAGATAGATGGCTTGAAAGAAGTGTCGGAAAAGGTGGACCCTAATATCCGGGTATCGTAAGAGTGAGTGAAAGATAACATGTGAATGGCAGTGTGTTTGTGAGGCGGTTCAACGCTTTACTGATGAGCCTTTTGTGTAGGTGTATGAGGTCGTTAATATCTTAGAGGTGTTCTCGGCTAGAGTTTCCTATACGACTCAAGAGTAACAATATATACATAAGCAGGTAGATACGCGTTGCGCGAGGCGATTCATTTCATGTCATAAACCGTCTTCTATTAGCTTCGAGGACTACCAAGCGCTTCAGACGCCGAAATAACCCTCCATCATCCCTTATTTGTCATAATTATGAAGAGGGAGCCCTCGCAAACTACCTTTAATAAGAATATACTACTAGGCTCGGGCAATAACTCTTTCTCCAAAATTATATCGGGCTATGAAAACAAACGACCGTGGCCATTACTTCAAGAGCATTTTTGCCTGTTTAATACCTTACCCTAATAATAATATCTCTCTAATGTACTGTATCAATCATGTAAGGAACTATATAAATTATAAATGACTTCTGAAGGTTAGTGGCGTAGGTACTTTCAAAACAATGACTCAAACGCTGACATTTTAAAAAGAGCAGATTAACACTTGTTTACCAAAAGGGGGTTTCTCTGAAATAATCTGAGAGAGAGAGAAAGAGAGAGAGAGAGAGAGAGAGAAATTACTCATTCATCAAAAGAGAAGAGGTTCATCCATTTGACATGAGAGAGCGAGCGAGGGTCTCTTACCAATTACAAAGCTCAACTCGACTCTCTCAAGGCTCTGCCTTCAGGAAGGTTCTTGTCTTTTATATCAGCTCAGGCGTCCATATAAAAGGAACACACTCATAGGGTATTCTCGGTGAGGTTCTCTTGCCAGCCTTCATCTGGCCTCGTCCCCGTTTACATTGCTAGTCATGTGAGAGGTATGTTTTTCATATTTTTTCCCTTTTCTTTCTGTTCTCTTTACCTTCGTCCGATGCATATTCCAAGCTAGCTTCACTTACCTGTATATTAAGTAGGAGGGGTTTCTTAGCATGGTATATTTTGTAATAAACGTTCTTATAGCTTTACTAAATTTACATATAAATATCTATATACACAGTCAGGTATCACACACATTATAAAATAAATATATATATATATATACATATAATATACTATAGTATATATATATATATATATATATATATATATATACATACATACTACTACATACCATATATATATTATATATATTATATATATATACAACCATATATACACATATGTATATATATATATATATATGTATATATATATACATACATACAACCACTACATACATATCTATATATATATATATATATATATATACAACCATATATACACATATATAAAATAAATATATATATATATATATATATATATATATATATATATATATATATATGTGTGTGTGTGTATATGCAAAAATCAGACACACGTGCATTCCTGTGATGCCAACCAGCGTACCAAGAAACATAACCAAGTGTACAAACATGTAATCACTAAACTGCCGTGGACTTGATCCGAAGAAAAAAACAACAGGAATGGCGTCAGGACAGATGAACATAAGAAAGGAACTAACAAATGGACACCATCTTGCACTACAACAGACCCTAAAAACAAATAAGGCAGAAGCACAAAAATGATTGTTGTTTGTTGTGAATATTTTACTGTATTATTGTCACTACTATGACTAATACATAACTACAAAAAATAAAAAAAAAATTACGTAAACATGGTCAACTGATATATAATATATAATAGATACTATATATACTATATATCATATATAATATATTATATATATATATATATATATATATATCTATATATATATATATTATATATATTATAGAGAGAGATAGAGAGAGAGAGAGAGAGAGAACTTCTGAAGTCTAAGGAAAACTTCCTTCCATACTAATCATGAGGAGTGGAAGGGGGAGGAAGGGAGGGAGGGGGAGAGGGGGGGGGGATGGATGAGAGGGCCTCACCACATTTCAGGACACCAAAGGATATTGTTGTAATAAATTATTCATGTTGCCTGACCGAACAAATGGTCTCGTATCTCCTCAAAAAAAGCCAATATATACATAAGGAGTCTCAGATGCAGCCTATGTTCTATTTCGTTTTATTCTTTTTTTTTCTGAAATTTCCCCCATCCCTCCTCTTTTTTTTTTTACTCTGCTTTTTATTAACTTTTTCCTTCGTCAGTTGTTTATTCCAACCGGAATGATTTTTTTACGCTATTTTTTGCAGACATTTTCTTATCTTCCTTTATACAGCTTTTTTTTTTTATGTCACGTTTGCCTTTTGGGATGGCCGTTCGTTTCTTGAATTGTCTCTCTCTCTCCTCTCTCTCTCTCTCTCTCTCGCTTTTGTGTTGGGTCTCCTCTCTCTCTCCTCTCCTCTCCACGCTTCGTCTCCGTCGTTTCTGCGCTCCCTCAATCGTCTCTCACTATCTCTCTCTCTCTGATGAACAAAGGACAGAGGAAAGCATACAGAATACTGTCAATATTTACTCTTACCAACAGACTCCTGAATTTTTCTCTTTTAATATCAGAATTAATCTGGCACTTCACGGGATGTTGCTAATAAAAGATGGAATAAATATGGTGCAGCTACGCAAGTGATACTACGCAAAGAAATACAAAAACATGTTATTGACACGACTACCAATTTTTTTTTTTTTTTTTTTGGTATCTCCTACGTAGCTGTAACATATTTGCCCAATCTTTTGTTAGCAACATTCCACGAAGTGACAGGACTATTCTAAAAATTAATTTAAGTCGTTATAAATTAAATTTTAGAACAAATTCTAACATTAAACCAGAAGTTTTTTGTATAAAATATCTGCAAGCAATTATAGAATTTATCTTCTATGAATAATGATCACTCGCTCAACTGAATTAAGTCAACTCGTGTAATAAGTGCACGTAAATATAACATCACAATAGCATGCAATTATAGAGTAAGTCTCTCTTCGGTGAATAAATACCAAACTCACTTTCCTGAATGACTTAACCTGTATAAGTGTACATAAAAATAACATGACCGACAACGCCACATTACGCTAATATACAAGTAAAATTCCACCAGCGTGCACAAAGGCGTCCTTAAAATACGCAATAGTCAAACAGATGATTCCGAGGCGCCGTCATTAGCCAACCCCCCCCTCTCTCTCTCATCTCTCTCTCTCTCTCTCTCTCTCTCTCATCTCGCAAAATCCGTCTTCGCAGTTATTCCCACGACGCCCGAATGTCGCGTTTTCGACAATGGCCCCTCGCGATGACCCGTGAAGGCGTCACCTCGGAGGAATTGCCTCGTTATTAACTCGTCTTATCATTAGTGCCTTTGCAATCACACGAGATAATGATGTCGTCAGTGCAAGCTTGAGTCGTGGTGGGTGTGCGTGTGTGCGTGCGTGCGTGCCTGCCCGCGTTGGCATTGCCCAATGTCGTGCTATGACGTTCGCACGATTTATGGATGGAGTTTGTTGGTCCTCTTGGCTAAATTCGGGTTTATACGAGAATGTAGATCTAATTTCATATGCAGTTCAAAATATGCAAAATTAAATATATATATATATATATATATATAATATATATATATATATATATATATAATATATATATATATAATGAAAGCGGTCATATAATACATTTACATGAAGACATATTTCATCCTACCTATGTCTTTGAAAAAAATTATATCATGTATATATAATAATAATAATTATAAAGTAATTAATTTAGTGCGCAAATAAAAAATATATCCCCAAATTAGCATGAATGCAAAGTTATCTAACCTATTTAAAGTTTAAAAAAAACATACACCAACAATATAAAACCTTTTTTATTATAGATTATATATACAAGCAAAAGCGTATTCGCAAACGCTTACATGTTTACGAGAAACAATGTACTTCAGCCTTTAAAATAATGTAAAAAAGTGCGTGAATAAAAACAAACAAATACATACGCGTACACCGTACTCATACCTTAAAAAAGAAGAAGAAGAAGAAGAAGAAGAAGAAGAAGAAGAAGAAGAAGACAGAGGAAACGAATCTGTGACTGATCTTTCCGTATGAATCAGCAGTTTCGGATGTTCCCACAAAAGGGCGCCAAACGGACCCTTTAATCGCATTGCAAATATCGGATTGCGAGGACACAATAGCCGTCGGAAGACTGCGTTCGCAAAATCCTTCGACGGAGACAACTCGGGAGTTTTTTCGAGGTAAATATTCCTGAACGGAAAAAGGACTTCGTGAGAAGCCGCGTCATCAATTCGGAATGACGGCAGTAATAATAATAATAATAATAATTAATAATAATAAACCTAAGACAACTGAAATCTTTATATGTCCTTAGGAAACATGATATACCAGCTACATGCTGATGAGAAAAAGACAATAAGAAGAATTGAGAAGATTCTATATAAATTAAATGCCGTTGAAACAGCTATAATATTCAATGCTACTGCCCTCAGATAAGGCCTCCTTCCTAATAATAATAATAAATAATAATAATAATAATAATAATAATAATAATAATAATAATAATAATAATAATAATAATAATAATAATAATAATAATAATAATAATAATAATAAAGATAGGAAATGGGGTATGACAGTGGAATTTGTACCCATAATCAAAGGAACAACTAGGCACGATCCCAAGATCCCAGGAAGGGAACCTGGAAAAATCAGATGCTGAAGTAGCTCCAGGATTGTGCAGAAGTGTGTGCTCCTGGAAACAGCGCAGATAGTGAGAAAAGTGATGGATTCCTAAGGTGGCAGGATGCAATCCGGAACCCCACACTTTAAAACCACTCTCAATCGAATAGGATGACAGTGATAGAACAGCCCCGCCCCCAACCACACACACAAAAATTATAAATAAAAATAAAATAATAATAAAAACGTACTTATGTAAACACAAGAGGTAATGACGAAAAAAAATACATTTGTTTAATCATCATAAGACAAGTATATAATTTTTACAGCTACTGATTCTAACTTGTATAGAAATGCTTGAGCCATAACTCCTAGGACCCAAAACACCCTATATATTCAATGTTGTCTTAAACTTTAGCCACAAAATCTATAAGTTTCCAGTATGAGAACCATTTAGAGGAGAAATACAATACCCGTATAATCGTTCATCTTTCCACAGCTCATCTCGATATGTTAATTCGTACCTCTATCATTCCATACACTCCCCTATGATGACTTCCCTCTTCCAATACGCATACGAACATTAATTGCATACGCAAGATGCTTCTCTCACTATTGCGTATATAACTAACTCACTTGCGAAAAACCATAAGCTACACAAGACCAAGACATAATTAAGTTCTTTGCAGCTGCAATTCGGTCCCCCAAAAACTGCGTTGTTGTTGTTTTTGTTATTGACAATTCTCTCTTCTATTTTCGTTCAGCATTTAGAAACGAACCTTCCCGGGTCAGCCAAGCGAGAAGACGAAAATTTAGAATCAGATGAACTAATTTAATGATGAAACCAATGGCAGCATGCAATATTCTATGACATATCATAAATCAGCATAGTTCGAAAAGTTCTTTAACGTCTCATGAAACAAGAATCTGATGCCATGAGGAAAAGACGAAAGGATATAGTACTTTCAAACCATCGTTTTAAACAAGGTCGGAAATAGCTCTTGCAGGAGGAAGCAGGTGTTCCCATCGGAAGTTCGGTGGCCATCTTTAATTTTGCCTTTACGTCATAAACCCTCACCTGGGTTTGCGGACACATGAGAGAGAGAGAGAGAGAGAGAGAGAGAGAGAGAGAGAGAGAGAGAGAGAGAATATCGACGCCAGGTGGTTCCTCCCCGCAATTCCCCGATCGAAAGAGATTACAACAGCTGCATCAGAAACGCTATAGAGAAAATATACCTGTAATTGGCAGGAGGCAGGAGCCGATATCCAGCGGAATTCTAATCTCAACTTTAAAAATAATTCGGCAGTTCCAGGCTGGGAAGTATTTGATATTGCCCCCTCCCCCCCGCCCCGCCGAATCACCCTCGTTTATATAACCACGTTCCGTTCCGTTCTACTGTGACCTTCAATCTTATAATAAACGCACGCAGGACGAATAAAACTAAATGAGTATATAAATAAAAAAAAGTGAAAGGTAAATAATAAATAATGTGAAAAACTATTCAGGAAATCTCAAACGATAACATTTTCGATTACTAATATTTCTAGCAACTGCAGGAGAGAGAGAGAGAGAGAAGAGAGGAGAGAGAGAGAGAGAGAGAGAGAGAGAGAGAGAGAGAGAGAGAGAGAGAGAGAGAGGATCTTTCTAATCGTTATTGGAACAGCGCGCTGGGGGAAAACAACCATAACATTACCTTAACGAAGTAACAGGGGGACTATATAAAAGGGACCGTCGGAAGCATGCTCCGCGGGGGGGGAAGAGGGGAAGGGGAAGAAGGAAGAGGGAAGGGGAAGTGGGTAGAGGGAAGGGGGAAGAGGAAAGGGGGCGATAAAGAGGGCGAAGTTGGTTTGCTTTTAATGTGAGAAGCCAAGGGGGTTTGATGAAAGGGGAAGGTTAGGAAGGGGTATATGGGGGGGAGGGGGGGTGGGGGGTCCGGCGGACAGGGGCCTTCTAAAGACCACAGAACAACGTCGGGGCCATAAAACAGTCAATGGGGGGAAATGATTTTAAGGAATTAAATAGAAGGACGGGAAAAGAAGATATTATTACATGGTAGAGATATCAGAAGAGAGGGTTTCTTTTTATCTGGATAATTTACTTTCGTTTCTATCTATTTCTTTATTTATTTCATTTATTCTTATTTTCTCTTCTTTCTGTATTTCCCAATAGCTCCTGTTACTTCTTTGAAATGAACACCATATTCCTTGGAAACTTGAATTTCAAGTCAATGGCCCCTTTGTGGGATTCTTCCGTATATAGTGTTCGTTTTCCGAATAATAATAATAATAATAATAATAATAATAATATAATAATAATAATAAAATAATAATAATAATAATAATATAATCTCCCTGAACGTTTTGCACGACAACCACCATCGACCTGTCTAAAAAAAATCGAAGTGATAAAAAATAAATATTACGGTTCATACATAATTCTGCTTTATTTTTACATTCTATTAAAGAAATTGCACAGTTATGAGTAACAATACCATTCGCGTGCACATTAAAAAGAAAGAAAAAAAGGGGATATAAATCAGGAGACGTCATGGGAAAAGAGACGGTCGAAGGACCAAACGAATATAGTGTATATATATACACCTCCCGTTCGTTCGTATTCCCCGATTTAGCTGCTGTAAGAGTTATGGTGCAATTACGCCCCCAGCCCTCACCCCCTCCCCCATCCCAAATTCCAAAATCAATACGCAAACATGATCACGCCCACATACATATATATATATACTCACGCACGGTTCATCATCATCATTACAGAAGAAAAGACGAATGAATCTGTGGATGTGTAGAGTATCTAATGCATATTATTATCTTGTTCGGCTTGAGGTATGAGGAAATGAATTTGCAAGGATAAAATTCTAGAATAAAACTCGCATTAGGATGCAATGTAAGGAGGTTTTTTCAACAAGAAGCTGATTTCCTCCATATGAAATGACTTGAGAGAGAGAGAGAGAGAGAGAGAGAGAGAGAGAGTCAATGCTACTTTCGGGATATTAAAGTCTCTTCGGCTCCTATCCGCCCGCCCCCCTCCCCCTAACACTTATCTAGAACTTTCTAGTTTTTCCTCTCCCTACCTCACAAAGGTAAATTATACACACAATTCACCTCCGACTCCACCAACCTATCATCCTACATTCTCTCAACATGACCAGATCATTTCAAAGCACTTTTACTTATCTTTTCACCTAGGATAATAACCTTTATACCCTCTATACCTATTCCCAGAATTCCTAGCTTCAACATTATCTTTCATTCATCTTAACTAGAACATCACTTCCGTGAAGGAGAGTTGGCTCAACAATGCTATGTTGACGTCCATAGACATCCCTCTACTGTTCCAAATATTTTTTAACCCTCTGCTGCCTTCCTTGCTACAATTTTTATGTAACTTTTTTTTAATCAATAATAACACCTTACTTTACCCTTACCCTCAAATACTTTTACATATTACCAGCTTACTTTCTTCCGTCGCACCCATTGCTTCCTTTTTCCTGTTTCTATTCTTCCTCATAATCTTACTTTCATTTCACATTCACTTTCAACTTCGTCCTCTTACTAACATTTTCAAAACACTTCAGCTTCTGCGGTTTCATTAATCTTACCTCAATCTACGCTGCATCACGTGCAAGCATCGGCCGTTTCACGATCAATTCAATACTTATGTCTTATCCAACAACTTACCGGCCTCTTTTAAGTGTTGTTTATCAGACTTCTCAAATCACTCCACTAATAAAAACACTGAATATCCAAAGAAACATGATACGCCTCTTATCTCTCTCTCTCAGACTTACTTTCACACCAAACCAGTCACGCTTTTGTCTAATGCTTACATCCCTCCTTGTAACATTCACTTTGTATTAACCTATTTAAAGGAACACTTCTCAAATCTTATTTAGCCAATTCTTTTCTCTCCTCACCTCCTCCTTCCCAAGTATACTTATGAATCTCCCGAATCTTCCTTGTAAATCAACGTCTTTCTAATACTCAAGCCCCTTTCCTAACGTATGCTCATAAAATAGTATATTTTCATTTGCCACGGATCAAACCCAAAGCCATGTCCTCGACCTTGGCCGGGGGCATATATATTATATTTTTATTCCTCCTGGGCGTAAGTTATTTTATTCCCAAGGTATTGTGAACTTGATATTACGGGCCTATTTTTAGCTTGATTTGTAGGTACAACATAAGTCACGCGTGAATAAGAGACATCACTATCGCAAAGAGCTAAACTCTACAAATTTAGCAAATCATGGTGGAGCTGGTGTGATTTCGATTCCAAGTAAATTACTGCCAAGGTGCAATGAACTCTATGTTAAAAGGGGGGTATTTGCGGGTGAATATTTGAAAGTATATAAGAAACAAAACTAATTCATATATCTAAATATACTATTAAACATTGGACCTTTCTACAAATCAAGTGGCAACGCGCGCACACACGTATGTAAGCTATATCTATACCATCTATGCGTGTGTCATTACCATAAGCAATAGCCCTTCTATGTAATACGAAAAGTTACCATCAAAACCACCTAGAATAAAAAGCCGAAATTAAGGACAAAAAGGAGGATGTCCGCTGCCTTCTTAACTCGGCCATAACACGCAATTGAAGGAAGGGCGGGCCAGGTGGGTGATAACATGCAATACAGGTCCATTAACAAAGGACCCCCCTTCCCCCTCACAAAAGCAGGGGGTCGTTTGGTCGGTATTGATCTACGGGAGGGGGACGGGCGGGGGAGGGAGAGTTTTCTATGGAACGAGGGTGGGAGGGGGGTTGGGTGTGTATAGGGTTAAGTCAGATTCTACTACATCCTTTGGTTCAGTGGTAGTGGGTATACGAAAGGAAAGTGTATGTGCACGTTGTGTGTGCGTCCGTAACGCAATTTGGTCCTAGTTTTTGAAAAGGACTTTTAATAAGTATTCACACACATACCAATTCGACTTTCTTTATATTTTCATTCAGTTACCAATTCGACTTTCTTTATATTTTCATTCAGTTACCAATTCGACTTTCTTTATATTTCCATTCAGTCTTCATTAATTATTATTATTATTATTATTATTTTGTTTTTTGTTTGAAGAACTCAATTATTCCATGATGTGGCAAACTTCCAAACACACACACACACACACGTGCGCATCCGTACACGTGAAAAATGTCGTACTTCCCTTTCCCCGAGCGAGTACGGAAAGACATTTGAGGTAATCTACAGCTACTCCCATTCCATTAAGGGCAAGTGGATGGGTGTTTCTGGAGTAGAGGGGAAGACGGGGCTAGGAGAGAGAATGGTTCAATAAGTGCCAGACTATGTCTTCTTCCATACTCTCAGCTCTTTCAACCAAATGCAGATTTTATTTTTTAGTTTTTTTTAGAAGTAGGTTAAAGGCGTATTATAATAAAAATAATGAATATTATTTATATGATTATAAATAATGAATATCATCATTGTTCTAAGGGGTCCACAATAATAAGAGTGTTAAAAGTTCTACAATTCATAAACAATTTATCAAAGCTTTCGAACCCTTCCTTGGATTCATCTTCAGCCCGAGAAATTTTTCGGATTGAAGATGAACCCAGAGCTTTTATGAAGTGTTTATAAATTATACACCAAGTTTTAACATTTTTATTACTGTGGACCCCTTAGAAAAAGTATACAAAGACAACCAGACTAAAGCTGCATTTTGAGAAAACGAATATAAAAATGGAAATAAAACGCGAAATGGCAGATTCAAATGGAAATTCTTGACAAGCAAATCCAAATATACTCTCCGTCACAGAGAGAGAGAGAGAGAGAGAGAGAGAGAGAGAGAGAGAGAGAGAGAGAGAGAGAGAGAGAGAGGTTTTCCAAAAAACATTTTTTGAAAACGCACCAAGTTTAATATTTGGTTTCAACAAACACGCAGGTTCTCCGGGCCACGCTGCAATCATGACTTGTCTATTTTCATGCACATTTTTGAGTTTGCGAACTCAAATGACGGAAGGATGTTGAGCAGAAGTCATTGCCCCAAAACGTGGATCTTTGGGGAATGTGAAAACTTAAATGTTGTAGTCACAGACACTCTTGATTCATGTCCTTACAAGGGACGGTTCAAAATAAAGACAGGTTTTGCAATATATTTTCTTCGCTCGTGTAACACTCGTATATTTTAGAGATAACTTATACGTACGTATATACGAGAGAGAGAGAGAGAATTTTGGACACTGATTTTTTTTCTTCGGATAAATCAAAAACCCCAAACCTATCCAGCGTGACGTCTTCACTTCGTCTGACGTCAGCGAGGAAAAATACCAAGTAAGGTTAATGCCTCGGCCTTTGTTCAGTAATAATGGCCTATATTGCGTGTTTGCTAAAAATTACAGTTGCCCACGCAATCTCTCTCTCTCTCTCTCTCTCTCTCTCTCTCTCTCTCTCTCTCTCTCTCTCCATTCCTTGTTCCCATCCTCAAAATTCTAGGACCCACACTCCTTCTCCCCTACTTAAAACTTTCGGAACCCATCCCTCCCTCTACTTCAAGCTTGGAACAGCCACTCTTCTTTATCCTCTTAAGCTTTAAAAATTCTCCCCCTCTCCTTTCCCCAACCCCCTCTCCTTTTCTTCTCAAGCTTACAGACCCCCTCGTCCATCTACTGGGATCACCTCTCCCACTTCTTTCCTCAAGCTTCTATATCCTTGGATAACTTCAATTAGGTTTGACTATTCAACTTCCCTGGATGACGTCCCTCCCTGAAACTTCTCTTTTCCCTCCCTGAAAATTCTCTTTCCCCTCCCTGAATCACGGAGCCCTTTTTCTCTAATCTTGCATTTCCAAAGTTCCACACGTCTCTCAGAATGGTTAGGTTAGGTTTGAGTTTTTAAGCTGGATTATAACAGCTGGGTCTCTCTCTCTCTCTCTCTCTCTCTCTCTCTCTCCATTCCTCTAATTCCCTACCCCCTTCTCTGTATGTCTCTCTTTGTTCTTTATCTCTCTGTTTTGATCTATCCCTCTCTTTCTCTCTCCTTTTCACCATATTTCCCTATCCTGATCTCCCATTTTCTTTATTTTCCTAATCCTCATCTCCTACTTATCTCTCCTACCCCTTTTTCTCCTCAATCCTTCTCTCCTTATCTTCGCCTACCCCTCTTCCCTCCCTCTCTCCCCTGATCACCATCGCTTCTCCACAGGAATCTCTCTCTCTATCTCTCTCTCTCTCTCTCTCTCTCTCTCTCTCTCTCTCACGATCCACCAAAGGAAAGCGAAGCACCTCAAGGAACATCTATAACAGCCTAGCTAGGAGAGAGAGAGAGAGAGAGAGAGAGAGAGAGAAAGAGAGAGAGAGAGAGAGGTCGCCGCTGCTCCTGTAGGCGACGCTGACGTGCGGAGGTGACCTCCGAGGTTCCCTCAATGGCTTCGTTAGCTAAGGCGGGGAGAGAGAGAGACACTCCAATCGGCAATGAGTAATGAAGATATCATTGTTTACAAAAACCTTCTTTATCTAATCATTATCATTTTTTATTATTATTATAATAAATAATAATTATTATTATTATTGACGCCATTATAAAAAACTAACAATAATCAATATCATTTATAAGAATCTCATTAATATCATTATTGTTATTATTATTAGAATTGCTGGCATCATAATATACATTCTATACGAATCTCAAAATCGCATGAGTCACTACAAGGGTGGACGATAATGATGACAGTGTAAAATATATAATAATAATATATATATATATGTATATATATATATATATATATATATATATATATATATATATATATATATACTATATATATATATATATATATATAATATATACAAGTTTCATACATATGGACACTGACATCGTTTGTGGAATTCTTCGATAAAATAATATATCAGAACCAAAAGTTATTTTTTACAAAAAGTTCGAATTAGTTTAATGCGGAATTCTTCCCCAATAAAATATTATATTCTCACTATTTAGCTGAATACTTTTTTAAAAGACTATTCATAACAGGCGTCTCTGTCTTTTTGTTACAGTCATTAATTACTTATCCTTCTTTGCAAATAAATAAAAATTTCAAATTCCAAACTTGACATGACCTTAGAATGTAAATGATTAAATCCTAAAAATGAAATTCTTATCAACGCCAAATTTACATTTATCATTCCAACTATTCCTAAATGAATATAACTGGACAAGGAGCACCAATCACAAAAGAAATAGACATAAAAAAACAAAAAATTATCAAAACAGTAAAATAAAAGACATTAAAGGTAAAATAAAAGACTATCTTCCACCTTAGTTCGAAGCCAATTGAATAATCCACTTCTTTTTTTTTCTTTTTTTTTAATAATAATAATGTTCATTGGTTTCTGATCGTCTGCCAGGTGCTATCGACATCATGCAAGTGACCAAATCCGATACGGTTACATCTGAAGACTTTTATTGGGGAACTTACCCGATGTTGGAATAATACAATCCTTCTGGTCATCCACCCAACCTATGTCTTCATTTCACGCTTCTCTCTCACTTACACACACGCGCATATATATTATATATATATATATATATATATATATATATATATATATATATATTATATATATATATATATATATCCTTGAAGTGCTAAAATAACCGACGGTAATATTACCATCGTCAATGTCTTCGAGCGCGTTTCTTTAATAAAATCTAACCGGAATCTACCATTATTACAAAGTAAACCATTCTGGAAAAAAAGGGGGTGGGGGCCAGTAGGCTGTAACACGTACACGAACCACTATCATCATCAATAGCAAAACATCACACTCACATCGAACCTAACTTGCCTAACCCGTTACAATTCACACTATTACTTAACACGCCCAGGCTCGCTAGAAATCAAAACACGATGCATAAAAAAAGGAAAAAAAATTATTGACTTCATTCTACGCATGACTTAGCCACAAGGAGACATGGCGTGACTTCGTCCCCCTCCCTTCCCATTTGCCCCCCCCTCCCCTCTGCCCCCCAAAACAACGATCTTTCATTGATTTCTTTTGAGTCTAACTCGAATACGTAAAAGATTCTCGCTGAAGACATGTTTGAATAGCCGTCGCTGGACATAATTTGACAATTGGCTTTCAGGCTGACGTAATCTAATTTGCAAAAGCCTTTAAATATATGACTTGCGATAGATTATTTCTTCTAACAATGTTCGTTGCTCTAAGATACAACATATTATTTTTCCAAAGAATGTTGTTGCTCTAGAATACAACTGATAATTTCCCCTAAGAATGTTGTTGCTCTAGAATAAAACTGATAATTTCCCCTAAGAATGTTGTTGCTCTAGAACACAACTGATAATTTCTTCTAAGAATATTGTTGCTCTAGAATACAACATATAATATCCCCTGAGAATGTTTTTTGCTCTAGAATACAAAAGCCAATTTACTATGCAAACCTTGCCTCTTAACAGCTTCAGCATTTTTCTTTCATTAGCATTCAACTTCCAAACTTCACTTCCGTAACGGACAGTTGGCTCAACATCGGCATTCCAACGCTCTGGGCCCCATCTTTTGCACATACTCTGTTACCTACCTTGCTTCACCTGTTTTTGATACCTCTCCTCTCATCCTATAGTCATCCTCCAGTGATACAAACATTCATTATTATTTCTAGTTTAGATTTACTCCCATAACCTAACTCTTGCTTCCATTCACTTAATGGAATTGAATATAGAATTTCGGCCAGAGGTCAAGCACTGAAAGGGAAATTTAGAAATCTACTTTTAGTTACAATAAAACCACACACACACACACACACACACACACAAACGAAAGACGTTGCAGGTAAACTTTGTACACAAGAAGGAACAATTTTAGACTTAAACCTCCGCAAGAGAGACAGAAAAAAAATAAATTAACTAACAAAGGGACTTTGAAAACAAGACGACCTCCTTAAGAAGGATACCAGGCGGTCTTTGGAGGACTAAGCCAAGATTCTACTTTTCTAAAATTACACCTTGTGATAAACAAAAAAAATATCCCTGAAAGAAAATATTCTCTCATACCTAGTGTGTAATCGGATGAACTTCCAAGATCCATGGTGTAGTTTTCTTGCCTGCGACATTTCTTTTATTATTATTATTATTATTATTATTATTATTATTATTATTATTATTATTATTATTATGTAAGAAAAATCCAGTCACACAGTAAATTGTATTATATAGAAAAGATGTATTTTAACGTAAACATTGTTGAGAAACGCGTTCAGGTGTTCGAAATGTTTTTATCTTCTACATATTAACAGCATCAATTTACTAAATAATTGTGGGTTTATCTTACGCAACTATTTTTCACGAGATTGTGATTTTCTTAGCATTGTTATTATTATTATTATTATTAAACCAAACAAAAACTTCTTTCAGTTTTCTTCTGAAGATTGAAAAAGAAACCCACAAAATCACTTTGTAACTTGTTTAATTCTAAGTATTTACATTTAGCAAAACTAAAAGTAAATACTTAGAATTAAACAAGTTACAAAGTGATTTCGTGGGTTTCTTTTTCAATTATTATTAATTATTATTAGTTATTATTATATTTTTTTTTTTTTTTTTTTTTTTTTTTTTTTTTTGCTCTATCACAGTCCTCCAATTCGACTGGGTGGTATTTATAGTGTGGGGTTCCGGGTTGCATCCTGCCTCCTTAGGAGTCCATCACTCTTCTTACTATGTGTGCCGTTTCTAGGATCACACTCTTCTGCATGAGTCCAGGAGCTACTTCAGCCTCTAGTTTTTCTAGATTCCTTTTCAGGGATCTTGGGATCGTGCCTAGTGCTCCTATGATTATGGGTACGATTTCCACTGGCATATCCCATATCCTTCTTATTTCTATTTTCAGATCTTGATACTTATCCAATTTTTCCCTCTCTTTCTCTTCAACTCTGGTGTCCCATGGTATTGCGACACAATGAGTGATACTTTCTTCTTGATTTTGTCCATCAACGTCACGTCTGGTCTGTTTGCCACGTATCACCCTATCCGTTCTGATACCATAGTCCCAGAGGATCTTTGCCTGATCGTTTTCTATCACTCCTTCAGGTTGGTGCTCGTACCACTTATTACTGCAAGGTAGCTGATGTTTCTTGCACAGGCTCCAGTGGAGGGCTTTTGCTACTGAATCATGCCTCTTTTTGTACTGGTTCTGTGCAAGTGCCGGGCATTCACTTGCTATGTGGTTTATGGTTTCACTTTTCGTATTGCACTTCCTACATACTGGAGAGATGTTATTTCCGTCTATCGTTCTTTGAACATATCTGGTTCTTAGGGCCTGATCTTGTGCCGCTGTTATCATTCCTTCAGTTTCCTTCTTTAGCTCTCCCCTCTGTAGCCATTGCCAATTGTCATCGCTGGCTAGCTCTTTAGTCTGTCTCATGTATTGTCCATGCATTGGTTTGTGTGCCAGTCCTCTGTTCTTTCTGTCTGTCTCCTGTCTCTGTATATTTCTGGGTCTTCGTCTACTTTTATTAGTCCTTCTTCCCATGCACTCTTTAGCCACTCGTCTTCACTGGTTTTCAGATATTGCCCCAGTGCTCTATTTTCGATGTTGACGCAGTCCTCTATACTTAGTAGTCCTCTCCCTCCTTCCTTTCGTGTTATGTATAGTCTGTCCGTATTTGCTCTTGGGTGTAGTGCTTTGTGTATTGTCATATGTTTCCTGGTTTTCTGATCTATGCTGCGGAGTTCTGCCTTCGTCCATTTCCACTATTCCTGCGCTGTATCTGATTACTGGCACTGCCCATGTGTTTATGGCTTTTATCATATTTCGGCGTTGAGTTTTGACTTGAGTATCGCCTTGAGTCTCTGCATATATTCTTTCCTGATCGTGTCCTTCATCTCTTGGTGTTTTATATCTCCTCCTTCCATTATTCCTGTCTCATCTATGTGTTTGATGTTGCTCCCATCTGGTAGCTTTATCCCTTCAGTTCTCGTTACTTTGCCTTTTTGTATGTTGACTAAGGCGCATTTTTCTATTCCAAACTCCATCCTGATGTCCTCAGATACAATCCTTACAGTCTGGATTAGGGTATCTATTTCCTTGATGCTCTTACCATACAGCTTGATGTCGTCCATGAACATCAGATGGTTGATTCTGTTGCCTCTTTTCTTGAGTTGGTACCCGGCATCCATCTTCTGTAGTACTTTTTGTCATGGAATCATGGCTACTACGAAGAGTAGTGGGGACAGTGAGTCGCCCTGGAAGATCCCTCTCCTGATATTAACCTCTGCTAGTCTTATTCCAGAGCTTGTAAGTATTGTATTCCAGTTGCGCATTGTATTTTTGAGGAAGCTGATGGTATTTTCCTCTGCCCCATATATTTCAGGGCATTCTATTAGCCATGTGTGTGGTATCATGTCGAAGGCTTTCTTATAGTCCTATCCATGCCATGCTTAGGTTGGTTTTCCTTCTCCTACTGTTCTTCATTACCATTTTGTCTATCAGGAGCTGGTCTTTTGTGCCCCTACACTTCCTTCTGCAGCCTTTCTGTTGGTGGGGGTGGATGTTGTTTGTTTCCTCTAGGTATTGTATAGCCTTTCACTGATGATACCTGTTAGTAACTTCCACATTATTGGTAGGCAGGTGAATAGGCCTGTAGTTACTGGCTATATTTCCCTTACTCCTGTCTTTTTGTACTAAGGATGTTCTTCCTGTGGTCATCCATTTGGGTGCTTGGTGATTTGAGATACAATGCTGGAGTTGTTCTGCTATTCGTGGGTGTAGGGCCTGAAGTTTTTGAGCCAGTATCCATGGACTTCATCGGGACCTGGGGCTTTCCAGTTTGGCATTTTCTTTAGTTGGTGTCGGACTGTGTCTGTCGTGATGTCTGTGAATCTTTGTTTTATTCTCCCTGTTTCTTCTTCCTTGACTTCCTGCAGCCATGTTGCATGTTTGTTGTGTGATACCGGATTGCTCCATATGTTTTCCCAGAGTCTCTTACTTGGTTCGGCTTCAGGAATTTCTGGGTGGTTGTCTTCCCCTCTTAGTTGGCTGTATAGTCTTTTCTGGTTGGTTCCGAATAGTTTGTTCTGTTGGTGTCCCTTATTCCTGTTCATGTATCGTTGGATCTTATGTGCTTTGGCCTTAAGCCTCTGTTTTACATCTTCTATTGTGTTGTTTAATCCCCTCTCTTGTACTTTGTATTTCTCGTTGAGTTCCTCCCTTGTTTTCTTGCTTCTTAGCCTTTTTTTCTGCCATCTCTTTCAGTTTACTCAAGTCAGATCTCATCACCATGATTTGCTTTTCCAGTCGCCTTTTCCAAGGAGGTTGCTGTTTTGGTTTCTGTTGGGTTGGTTGTGCTGGTGGTGTTGGTGTTCGAATTCCCATCAGTTCTGCTACTAATCTTGCTCCTGCATATGTCAAGTTATTTGTTTCTGTGATACTGGTGGTCTGTATTATGCCCATTATTTCATTGACCTCACTTGTTTTCTCCTTAATTTCTTGGTGTTTGTAGGCTTTCATGGAGGGGATCTTTGTTCTCTCTGTATCTGGCTCCATCCATTGTCTAATCTTTTCTACCCATTCCGTCCTCTCTGTTACTTCGTCGGTGTTTCTTCGTGTGTCGTTGTTGATACCTCATCCTCCCTGTCGTCTTCTGTTGGCATCGTCTCTCAGTTCGTCTTCGTGTAATTCGTTGTCGTGTGACATTTCCCTTTCCAGTTCTTCTCTTTCTGTTGGGGAGAGCCAGTTCTTTTTCTTTATGTTCCTTACTTGGTCTGCTAGCCTCTGCTCTGTTAGGGGGGTGTTATTCCTCTCATTCCAGATGTTGACCAATCTTCTTCTATATCCTCTCTCCGTCGGGTTGCTTTTGATGTAGCATCTCCATATTTCCTTATTTCTTCTCTTGTCCATTTCTTCCTTTTGCCTCTGTAGCTCCAATCTCAGGCTGCTGATTATTGTCGTTGTGGTGATCAGTTGCTGATGACGACCTCCAAGTACCTGACCGTCTTCCCCTACAATTGGGTTGAATACCTGGTTGCCGGACGAAGCTCCTCTGTTGCCAGAGGTTCCATTTACGTCGTTGTCGTTTATTCCTTCATTTCTTTCCATCATTGCTGAGTTTGCTATTTAACCCATAGCGGGGACCCTACCCCATCAGGACAGGTACTCATTTACAGCTGAGTAGACTGAGGAAATTATGGTAAAGATCCTTTCCCAAGGAATCAACGCCGAGGAGAGCGGTATTATTATTATTATTATTATTATTATTATTATTATTATTATTATTATTATTATTATTATTATTATAAGGGGAATGTAACTAAATATCAAATTGTAAGAGAAAGACCAGAAACAGAACCAACAAATTAAAGACGAAATTTTTATACCCGAAGTCCAAAAAATAATAACAACTCCATACATACACAAATCCCACCGATTCTAGAGTAGTTTTCTCCTTCTACGCCAATCTCACCTGAAAAAGATAAAAACAATATGAAGAAAAACGTATATAATAAAAAAATCTATACAATAAGTACAAAATTCAATTCACCTTATTTAAAACTTACTGATCATGAAGCAAAACATTTAAACGCCTTACAAATAATATGGTATAATATGCCCCCTTATACTCATCATCAGGGTTGGTAATTTTTTTTGTTTAAAAAAAAAAAAAAAAAAAAAAAAAATCAGTGATTTGATTTATTTGACTTTATTGTTTTTTTATTTGTTAGATCTTTTTTTTCAATCCTTTTTTTTTCATCAAAATGTATTTTATGACAGAATTACTATTGCTGTATCTTTTAGGTTTCCAGTTCTGGTCTAAAGTATGTACATGTAATTTTTTTTTTTTATCAAAATAAATAGATGCAGCACAGGTATGCTTAAGTTTTTATTCACCTCCAAACCATATTTTTCAAGTTGTTTGCTTTCAAATTAAGAAAATAAAAAAATAAATAAATAAAATCACGACTTTTTTTAAAATGAAAAAATCAATGATTAAATCAGTTTGATTTAATCATTGCCAACCCTGCTTGTCATGGAGAGAAATGCATTCAAAAAATTAATTCAAATTCAAATTGCAAAGATTCAAAACCATGACATACCATAATCAACAGGAAAATAAACACCATCTCCAAGTGACCAATTCGTCAGCTATTTATCAGATTTGAAATAATCACATTTATGAAATACTATGCATGTTTTCCTGAGCATTCATCTCAAGGTTCTAACCGACCATAATTATATGTTAAATGTAACGGAAACTGAATCAAATTTTATATATATATATATATATATATATATATATATATATATATATATATAGAGAGAGAGAGAGAGAGAGAGAGAGAGAGAGAGAGAGAGAGAGAGAGAGAGAGAGAATGTGTTTTCCAGTACTGACTTACTGTTCTCAATACTTTCAAATTTTACAAACTTCAAGACTTGCTATTTTTGTATGCAAGATTATAAAACCTCATCGTTCCAGAGTAATTTATAGCAGAATTTCTACTAACTTTGTCAGCGAGATTTATTTGGAGCGCGAGAGGAATTCTAAAGTTGTCAGCAGAACATTTAAAAAAGTTGTACAATTTGCCAAACCACACAGTTTATTCTGGGGTAGTAATTCTCCGAGAATTATAATAAAGTCCGATAATAAATTTGGTTATATAATACTCTGAAATGAAAAAAGTCACGGATTTCTTGTTAAAACTGCGAGGAAAGAAATTTTAGATATTTTGTAAAATATACTACTGCAGCTTTGACGGACTAAAATTTGACACCTAAAAACCGAACTTGAAACTTATTACTGAGATGTAAACTAAACATAGCGACCTCGCCTTCAAATACAGAAATGAGAAGGCGATGCGCCATTTAATAAATACATAGCTTAGGTAGTGTACTATATGAAAACTAATCTAACCAAGTCTTCAATTATGTATCAGACAAAGGCAGAATATCACAGATACGCTAAACCATAAGAATGAAAGATACCATAAAGAGATTATGTTTGAGACGGCTGGCTTCCATTTACAGCCAGGTAGAATATATAATGTGGAATATATAATATTAACTTTATCACTTACACAATTGTTCTTTACATTGATACAATAATAACAGGACCTCACTGAAACTGGATGGTATGAGGACTGTTAGTCCAGGATAGCTTGTCACCCATTGTTTTTAAATAAATAACTCCTGTTAGTTATTATATATATATATATATATATATATATATATATATATATATGTGTGTGTGTGTATGTATACATATACATATATATATATATATATATATATATATATATATATATATATATATATATAAAATCTCACACAATACTCACTGTCCATTTGACTCGCAAGTTTCATCACTCCTAATTCGTACCGAAAGACGATCAAAATACACGAAATCCCAGAACCTTTGTCATAGGACACGAAGCTCATTTCTTAATTCCACGCAATTTCCACTATAAGCCTTTCCAGACGTGGGCTAATGAAAAATGCATGAGATACAGGGAACAGGATGGAGAGGAGAGAGAGAGAGAGAGAGAGAGAGAGAGAGAGAGAGGACAATACACATGAATACGCCGGAAATATATAGACGGGTATATAAGAAGATGGCAATACAAAATTAAGAAGGATTATGTGCATGAAAATAAATAATATAAAGAGAAATAAAGGTAAATGCAAGAGACAAAACTGTACAAGAAAAAATGTCATACGTGGTTGAGTAAACAGGAAGCAGAACGGAGACAGAAGGAAAAGTGATAAATGAGGAATGCTCGACGCGGAGAAGTAAAAGGGAGTATGAGTAGAGATAATGAAAATAAAAATGCAATAAAAGGAAAATAAAAAAACCGAAAGATTAAGGAAATGTTAGCAGAACAATGTTAAAATGAGAACTAATAGTTATGGGTGAACAGACAATTAGATGGAGATGGAGATTCATGATAAAAATGAAACTGGCAAATAAGTGAATAAATAAAGGTGTAAATATGACAAAAAATAACAAAGATGAAGAGATAAAAGATCAAAGAGGAAATGGCGACGAAGACGGTTACAGGACAGAGAAGATAACCAGTACAATAGGAGAGAAGAAATCATAAAAGGAAATTCAATTATTGCCCAAAAATGAAAATGAGTGAGAAGGAGAATCCGGGAAATGAACCACAGATAAAATGGATTAACCCAACTTTGTTTAGTCATAGCGAATAATTCATCGCATGTCATCAGAGAGAGAGAGAGAGAGAGAGAGAGAGAGAGAGAGCCTTTCTAGTTCAAGTAACAGACAACAACAGTAAGGGCCGTTTACCTCCCGGCTACTGATCGTAATTACTGAGATCAAAGACGAGGTCTCTCAGAGGAGAGAAGGAGGAGGAGGAGGAGGAGGAGGAGGAGGAGGAGAGGAGGAGGGGGTGCCCGGACGTTTAGTATAGCGGGCAGCCATGGCGGTTAGTTATGGAAGCTTAGATGTCGTAATTGTTTCAACTACCTGTTGGGAACGCGTAGCATTTCTAGAGTAATAATAACAGCTCACTTAATCGGTCTCTCAAATACGTACACAAAGTAATGCTTTCCAAATTATTACTTTCCATGGTATAAATACAAAGTAATATTTTCTATGGTATAAATACAAATTAATACTTTTCATGGTATAAACACACAGTATTACTTTTCATGGTATAAACACAAAGTATTACTTTCCATGGTATAAATACAAAGTATTACTTTCCATGGTATAAATACAAAGCAATACTTTCCATGGTGTAAACACAAAATATTCCTTTCCATGGTATAACCACAAAATATACTTTCCATGGTATAAATACAAAGTATTACTTTCCATGGTATAACAAAAAGTATAACTTTCCATGGTGAAACCACAAAGTATTACTTTCCATGGTATAAATACAAAGTATTACTTCCCATGGTATAACAAAAAGTATTACTTTCCATGGTATAAATACAAAGTATTACTTTCCATGGTATAACAAAAAGCATTACTTTCCATGGTAAAAACACAAAGTATTACATTCAATGGAATAAACACAAAATATTCCTTTCCATGATATAAACAACTAGACACAATGTATTAATCTCCATGGCATAACTTTTGTCAGCAAAAATCTACTTACATCTACTGGGGAGACGGGAGTACAATATATCAATTTCACCTCTTTTTATGCTTTTGTGAAAGTAGGAATAAAAAAAACACACACATTATGCTTTGGTGCCAAGCAAAGGCCTAATTTAATCTTTAGGATGCATCAGAACAGCAAATGAAGACTTAAAATCGTATCAATTTTATATAATACATTCTCTCAAGTATCGCGACCGTGCTTAGACGAGGCTAACTACAGCAAAACATGAAAACTGGAAGTTTCGTCCAGAATTACTCATCCTAATTCTCAGGTAATTGAGAGCAATCAAGAATTATTCCGGGAACTGCAGTCAATTACGAATGAGAACGGTAATGCGCTAATTATAAGAGAGAGAGAGAGAGAGAGACTTGAAATGCAATGAAGAACGTACTCGTCAATTAAAATATTACGTTCATTATACGAGAGAGAGAGAGAGAGAGAGAGAGAGAGAGAGAGAGAGAGAGAGAGAGAGAGAGAGAGACTTGAAATGCAATGAAGAACGTACTCGTCAATTAAAATATTACATTCATTATACGAGAGAGAGAGAGAGAGAGAGAGAGAGAGAGAGAGACGTATTCGTCGAATAAAAACAATACAATTTTACGCGTACGTTTGAGAAAAAAGAGAAAGAGAGCACCTACAGTACCCACTTTCATAAACCAGTTTGCTAACAGCAGGTGTGGGCACTGGAGCACTATGCTCTCCCGAGGCCAGGGTATCGATAGTAGACCAGGCTGTTGCAAGCCAATTGCAAATGTATTGCAAAATTATTTTAAACAATTACAAACCTATTGCAAACCAAGTGCAAATATATTGCAAGCCAGTTGCAAACCTATTGCGATACTTGGTGAAATTTTAAGTACATATACTTTTTACTCTTCCTTACTTAAGAGTAAGTAAACAATTACAAACCTATTGCAATCCAACTGCAAATATATTGCAACCAATTTGCGATAAGTGGTGGATTTTAAGTACTTATTCCTTTTTCTCTTCCCTACTTGAGAATAAGTAGCAGAGAATGAAAGAGAAAGGTCGAACGTCTACCTTGGAGAGAGAGAGAGAGAGAGAGAGAGAGAGAGAGAGAGAGAGAGAGAGAACGTAGAACTAATTAAATTTACAACAGGACATGCAGGGATCTAATGCAAGCGGCAATGCTTCACAATGAGACCAGAGAGCAACTGTATGTTGATGATGATGATAGCGAAGATAATGAGTTCAGGGTGATACTGCTGTGAGTAAAACTACATGAGGGTGTATACATACTTTTCATACACTTTCGTGAGTAATATGCGCGAATTTATCATGAAAATTATGTATTAGTTATTAGAAAAAGGGTTTTTATAATGTTAACGCTACTAGATATCAAATGTATATCATTCCTCTCGTATGCATATCGAATGCAGGCTATTGAACCTATTTCTACTAAATGCCGTTTAATCAACATTTATGTGATCGTTAAAAAACTTGCATGCGAATACATGTCATAATAATAATAATAAGAGCTTTTATTAGCTGTTAAAACTGAATAAAAGTCAGCCAGTACGGAATAAATCGAGTACAAAATAAGAGCATATATCCTATTTCTGAAGCGTTCCCAAAGAACTCACATCATCACTACCAACTATTATACCATTGAATGAATAAACTTGATGATGTCCCTCGTGACTTACGATGACTCAAGATAATTCAGTATCGATAGAACCAAAGAGTATATCAATGCACTGGGATGAATCATAATGCGACCGAATTCCTTTTATGCATGGAATGATGTTTTCATTCATAATCGACAGCATATGTTTCAGCCAACTCCGCATACATCACACGCATGGGTAGTCGGAAATATCTCCAACTCTCTCTCTCTCTCTCTCTCTCTCTCTCTCTCTCTCTCTCTCTCTCTCTGAGTAAGTAACCTTTAATTCCCCTCAGAATTAAAACCATTTAAAACTTGATATTATACCTTCAAAACTTCACGGACATTAAAATCTTTTGTTTAATCCCGTGGCCTTAACATTACCAATCTGTAATTCTCAGGTCTCGGGACAATTTCCTGTCCGGAATACCTTGATTTTGAACAATTTTTGGCATTCTGCATTGTTTGAACAATTCGTCCCTGTTTTGACGAACTCTAGTATTTTTCTTTTTATTTGAGTTTTCCAGCCTAGGTATCACAGTTTTTTTTGTAAATAACGTATCAAAACTTCAGCTGCCTGAGTTGCCACGTTTGCAAAACATTTTCATTAAAAAGTTGAGATACGTAAAAACTCTGAATAACATCAAATTCATTGAAGACCATTTCCTCAGAATAGGGAAAAAATGGCTTATGCCAGTTCGTCAAACTTGGGACGAATTAACCTGGATACCTGTAATCCCCTCACCCTGCATCTGAAAATATGAAAATATCAAGGGTATTGCAGAACGTCGAGGAAGAGATCAAGGTTGGGAATTTGGGAATTCAGCAGTCTGATATGACCTTCCATTTAGGGTTAACGGTAAGATAATTTGCTATAGATATACACATTACCTTTATAACTTAACTAGGTTTATATACGGCCAGGCAATTTGCCATTGAAATATATTGTTTGAAATATTGACTCTCCTTTCCTATCACAGGTGGGCTTACCTGCGTTGAGTTCCCTTCCCAATTTAACTAGTGTATCCAAGATCTAGAGAATAGCTTGGTTTTGTTTGTTTGTTTGTGTGGTGTTTTTACGTTGCATGGAACCAGTGGTTATACAGCAACGGGACTAACGGCTTTACGTGACTTCCGAACCACGTCGAGAGTGAACTTCTATCACCAGAAATACACATCTAACACTCCTCAATGGAATGCCCGAGAATCGAACTCACAGCCACTGAGGTGGCAGGTCAAGACCATACCGATCACGCCACTGAGGCGCTCGAGAATAGCTCAGTGGATTCTCTATAGAAATATACATTCTGCGTCTACGTTTGGCTATTTCGTCATGGAAACATTATGATGAATTGCAGTTCCTTCTTTAATTGCCCAATCTGCTTTTGTTAATTAGTCTTAGGAATTCACACTCTAGCACAAAAAGCATTTGTTCCTTTCATAGGAAGCAAGTTGGAAAAAAGAGAAGAGTTTTAGCATAAAAAATCTTAAAAATGTAAAGAAGTGAACGTTTATGGTATTTCAGTCACTGCTTCGAAGTCCAGGTTTAAGGTCAATATTTCTTATTATGCTGCGAAATAAACCTGGTCAATATTTCTTATCATGCTGAGAAATGTCAAGTAAAAAGAGTGACATGAAAGTTATTCTGGGCCAAAACGCAAGCTGAATTATTTCCATAACATTAAAAAATAAAATGAAGGAAGCTATCTTCAAAAACTTATGACGCCAGACGAACCAAGCTAAAATATAGAAACTAATTTGGCTAGAATTAAAAAAAAGGCCCATTTCATCGCTTCGATACAGGTCGCACTTTCATCCATCTAGACTTAAATTTACTCTGTAAAAAAAATAAATAAATAAACTTTCCATATTCTTCGTCGCTAAGCAAAGCTTCCCTTAACTCTTGTTTTCAATCTGTTATGCGAGAAATGAGTTCCATATGAATGTCTATACATCCGGATGACAATAATGATACTACTAATAATGAGATTCAGTGACTCACTTTATAAGATGTACGACAAAAAGTAAAATTAGAAAAATTCTGCACTAAGTTCTCGTAATCACATTTCATTCACTTATATATATATAAAAAAAAGGGCAAATGTTACCGCAATCACATTATATTCATCTTATATTTACAAATTTTACAGCCCCCACCCCTCTCCTTTCTCCTGCTAAACGATCTCATGTGTGTCCTTAGTTTATCTGGGTCCAACCATCTTAACCTTGGCTTCTCTTGTTACGTGCGAGAGCTCTCGCTGATCGCCCAGTGGAGAATTAATCTGTCAAGAGCAGAGAGAGAGAGAGAGAGGAGAGAGCGGAGAAAATGCCACTTGCATAACATTTCGTCGTGGGTCTTCCGTCTAGCGTCGCTCCACACGCAAATGCCTCAGGTAAGTCAGACGAGGAGTGATTGATGGCGAGTGAGTTCCCAAGGCAGGCGTTTCAGTTATTTGCTGCAAATCTTTTTAGCCACAGAATTCCATTACTTTAGTTTTTGTTTCCAATTTTTTACGTTGCTTTTATGAATGAAAGGTGTTTAATTGTTTTATATATATATATATATATATATATATATATATATATATATATATATATATATATATATATATATATATTTCTAGGACATGATACACGACAATCCTTTTATATTTTGGTAGACTATCAGCAAAAAAAAGAAAAAAAAAGATATATATATATATATATACACATGTATTTTTTTACCTTCCAACTTTGTAGCTTTTATTGATGTATTAAGCAAGATTAGTTTGATAATACCATGGTCAATGTGGCCATTAAAATTTTATTAATGGATTACCATTTCAATTACGAACACATCCATAAACCTTTGAACATATGTCCTTCAATAAATAGAAAGCTTAGTCACTTTAAATATTTAGACTCTAAAAATCAATATTGGAAGTTCCATAAATGGAGATTCTAGAATGTCCTTTCTCCAACTGAAAACTGATTCTATAATTTATCTAAGCCTAAACAAGGTCTCATTATAATCATCGCCACCTGCATAACTCTAATACCGACATTATATCTCACGCGTTATAATCGCCACAAACACACTCATCAAATCATGATAAATTAAAATATATCTATATTCTCCATAAATTTCACTGCGAATGAAAGAGTATCACACAATAATCTCAAAATACACAAATGTTAAAAAGGACTATTACTATTTCGATAAGACGATGGATATTAAGTCTAAAGCAGCATATATATATCTATATATATATATATATATATATATATATATATATATATATATATATATATATATACATATATATATATATATATATATATATATATATAATATAATATATATATGTATATAATATTATATATTATATATATATATATATATATATATATATATATATATATATATATATATATATATATATATATTGAGAGCCGGAAGGTTAACACCCCCAGCATATAGCCACCCCCACTAAGAATAAAAGCGTACAAATATATACAATAATGCACACAAACAAACACACACACACACACACACACACACACACACACACATATATATATATTAATATATATATTATATATAATATATGTATATATATATATATATATATATATATATATATATATATATATGTATATATATATATGTGTGTGTGTGTGTGTTTGTGTGTTTTCTGTGAACCCCATTGTGTTTATACGGTATTCAAAAGGTAATTTAATTCTATTCGCATATCTGTTTATTTTTTTGTCCCGCATGCTTCCTATTACCTCCCATTTTACCCCTGTTAAACTGCACCTGCGTGATGTGCTCCACAAATAAGTGGCTTCTCTTTTCATTTATCAAGCAGCATCATCGCTATCCAACAAAGGCAATACGCTCGTTAACGTTATCACGTCTGGCTATAAAAATAACTTGACAGCATCCCATTCCGCCGTTATCATCTCTGTCATTATTCCTCAAATTTTTCGGTTGTTCAACTTCGTATGAAATTATCTATTGTCAGAGACGCGTTACTTTTGGTTCATATCATTATACTGCAGTTTTCGACGCCATCTGTATCATTCTTTGTACTTCCCATGGCTATTCAGGCTATGGCTTTACATAGATTATTATTAAAATTATATTCAGAAGATGAATCATATTCATATGGAACAAGCCCACCAAAGGGGCCACTGATTAGAAATTCAAGTTCCCAAAGAATATGGTGCTCATTTGAGAGAAGGAAGAGATGGAGATACAAAATACTGATAGATGATTTCAGTTATTAGAAAAAATTTATTAATTACATTAATAAATAGATAGATGAAAGTCCGAGTAAATTACAATGTACATAACAAGGAGAACTGCCTTAGGGTGATAATACATCCAATCTTCGCTTAAAATTTTGAGGTTCCAGTTCGACAACATCCTGGAACTTTTGAGGCTCCAGTTCCGCAACATCCTGGAACTTTCGAGGCTCCAGTTCCGCAACATCCTGGAACTTTCGAGGCTCCAGTTCCGCAACATCCTGGAACTTTCGAGGCTCCAGTTCTGCAACATCCTGGAACTTTCGAGGCTCCCCTGGAACTTTTGAGGCTGCAGTTCCGCAACATCCTGGAACTTTCGAGGCTCCAGTTCCGCAACATCCTGGAACTTTTGAGGCTCCAGTTCCGCAACATCCTGGAACTTTTGAGGCTCCAGTTCTGCAACATCCTGGAACTTTCAAGGCTCCAGTTCCGCAACATCCTGGAACTTTCGAGGGTCCAGCTCCGCAACATCCTGGAACTTTTGAGGCTCCAGTTCCGCAACATCCTGGAACTTTTGAGGCTCCAGTTCCGCAACATCCTGGAACTTTTGAGGCTCCAGTTCCGCAACATCCTAACACCTGGAACTTTTCAGGCTCCAGCTCCGCAACATCTTGGAACTTTTGAGGCTCCAGTTCCGCAACATCCTGGAACTTTCGAGGCTCCAGTTCTGCAACATCTGGAAACTTTTGAGGCTCCAGTTCCGCAACACTGTGAACTTTTGAGGCTCCAGTTCCGCAACACCTGGAACTTTTGAGGCTTCAGTTCGCAACATCCTGGAACTTTCAAGGCTCCAGTTCCGCAAACATCCTGGAACTTTCGAGGGTCCAGCTCCGCAACATCCTGGAACTTTTGAGGCTCCAGTTCCGCAACATCCTGGAACTTTTGAGGCTCCAGTTCCGCAACATCCTAACACCTGGAACTTTTCAGGCTCCAGCTCCGCAACATCTTGGAACTTTTGAGGCTCCAGTTCCGCAACATCCTTGAACTTTCGAGGCTCCAGTTCCGCAACATCCTGGAACTTTCGAGGCTCCAGTTCTGCAACATCCTGGAACTTTTGAGGCTCCAGTTCCGCAACATCCTGGAACTTTCGAGGCTCCAGTTCCGCAACATCCTGGAACTTTCGAGGCTCCAGTTCTGCAACATCCTGGAACTTTTGAGGCTCCAGTTCCGCAACATCCTGGAACTTTTGAGGCTCCAGTTCCGCAACATCCTGGAATTTTCGAGGCTCCAGTTCCGCAACATCCTAACACCTGGAACTTTTCAGGCTCCAGCTCTGCAACATCCTGGAACTTTCGAGGCTCCAGCTCCACACCATCTCAACGGGGTACGGAATAAAGGACCTCTTGAACTGAGAAGTTCGATAGTTTAAAAAGAATGAAGTTTCTGCCGCACCTATACTTTTCATGATCCCGTAAGGCGATGGTACCCACAAACAGCTGCTGGTTGGACCTGTGGACTTGACACCCCTACGCTACAGTGCCAACTTTGGCGCGAACGTGTAAACAATCGATACTTAAACATATAATTCTTCGGTGATAAAACTTTCATTATTAAAGTTGAGAGAGAGAGAGAGAGAGAGAGAGAGAGAGAGAGAGAGAGAGAGAGAGATGGAGAGAGAGAGACGAGAAGAGAGAAGAGAAGAAGAGAGAGAGAGAGAGAGAGAGTCATGACTCAGCGACGCTGAAAGCATAAAACAAAATATCGTGATCTTTCATGTCCCTTCGGCAAAGCTCGGGTATTGAAAACCGAAGCCTTTCTATATCGCGCTAATTTATTGCCCTTCCTTTTTCCCGCAGCCAGAACCAGGTCATGCCCAGAGGGGCAGCCTATATTTTCCCCGCCTATAGGAAGAGAGACGCTGGCAATATCCACCAGCATGGGAGTGTGGTCCGTAAGACGCTTAATGCAGCCAGGAGCGAAGTATAAACTCTATATATATTACGCCTGGAGAAGTAGGAATATTCCTCTTATTCCAGAGAGGGAAAATTCTGGAGGAAAGTTATATCGACTGTGAAGTAAAATAAGAAAATAAAAACATCAAACGGCTTTTCCCGCGGTCGAACAAAGCATAATTCATAATACGAAATTCAGAAGTCCCGGAGGCAACTCGCTGTGAAGAAGTCTCGCGGAAGAATATGCAAGGCTCCATTCTTCCGCGATAACTTGAAATTACCCTCTTACCGAAGAGGCTTTTATGTACCCTCCTGAACAAAAGCCTTAATCTCTCTTCGTCAAGATACACATTCATGCGAAACGAGTTGTGGAAATGAATGCGAAATGAGTGTGGAAATGAGTGCACAAACTGCGTTCCAAACGGTGTGTGCGATGATACGTGATAGTATACCATCTTCAGGTCAAAGTACAACTACTGCTGATATCGTTTTTAATAAAACAACAGCATCAAATGAAAACCTCGGCACTGTAACTCGTAAAAACCGCCGGTCGTGAAAACAAAGACAAACATTTGTTTTAGTACGAGCAAAAACAAAATAAACGTTATTTTCTCAAGGTGGGATTGTTATTTTTTTCCCATTTCGTTTTCCGAAGGAGGCGCGTGTTTATTTATAGGGGGCGATGTTTTTATATTGGTCCATAAAAACTGCCCCGTGTTATGATTGTATATCAAGAGCTAGCAGGAAAAAATGAAAAGCACCAGTACCTAGCGCTTTCGTGTATTGATACACCTCATCAGGGTACAATATAGAAGTGTAATATATATAATATATAGATATAATATATAAATATATTATTATATTATATTATTTATATATATATACACACACACATATATATATATATATATATATATATATATATATATATATATACACTACTGGGATGATAAAGAAATCACAAGCATTACAATGACAAGCCAAGGACAGGGGACTCGCGTGTTTTGAGTAGCATCACGTAGGGGCCCCCGAATACAGAAACAACCACTTGTCAGGCGTCTCGGCCAGAGACGTGCTGCACTGAGAGACAGGCGAGGAATTACATTGTGACATTCGGATTTAAAACATTTCGCACATCTATCAATACTCAAAATTAAGCAAAAATAAATGTGCCTGCAATGTGTGTTATTTGAGAGAGAGAGAGAGAGAGAGAGAGAGAGAGAGAGAGAGAGAGAGAGAGAGAGAGAGTAAACTGTATAAAAATATCACTAAAGTAAAAAAAAAAAATATGCCGTTTTACACGATGTTTTTGCTACAGCAAAAAAAAAATATATATATATATTATATATATATATTATATATATATACATGTATATATATATATATATATATATATATATATTAGTATATATATATATATTAGAACACTAAGTTACTACAAATACAATACAATAACTCCCCCACCCCCACGAGAGATGGTTACTCTTCAACATTTTAGTAAAACGAACTGTACAGACAGATATCTATCTATCAACATTAAGGTTAAGATTCCTTCAAACTTAGAGAAATGTTATTCTCCTAATTTTCTGCAGTAAGTTTTCAACAACGATAACACCTACCTTCTTCTCTCATGACAGCTGAAAACGGGATGTCCTCGATCCTTTTTATCCTAAGAAGTGAAAACAATACCAGATCATACCACGGGCACCAACCATTTCGGGGGGAAATATTTCGTCTTTCAAACTATAAAAAAAAAAGAAAAAAATCAAGTAAATCACAAAATAATCCCTCGTTTCAACACGAATAAAAAAAAAAAGTGCGTTCTGTTTCACAATGTGGAAACACGGGAGTGTAAAGAGAGAGAGAGAGAGCGGGAGAGAAAGAAAGAAAGAGAGAGAGAGAGAGAGAGGACTGAAAACGAGACTGGAGGGTTATTCCGTACACGTGTTGGTCGGGCGGCGGCCGTCAAGAAAATGCGCGCTGTTTACCTCTGGAAGCGTCGTCGGGGATAGACGCTCGCGCCGCCGTCCAGCCCAGTACCAGGGGGCGAGCCAGCAGGTGAGTGAGGTGAGTGACTACGTAGAGCCTGGGGGCTGGCTGGCTGGCTGGGCTCAACGAATCCCACGCGCCCACGCGAGTAATGGCAGAGACACAGGGGTAGCATGACACATTACGCTTGACTATTGAGCATTTTTTTTTTTTTTACCTGGGAGTCGAACGGAAAGGGATTCCGGAATGAATATAGACTTGGTGTGTATCCTAACGATAAGTTGAAAATTTGGACACACGTAAATAAACAAAAACTTTAGAATTTGGAATTGTCGAGAGAGAGAGAGAGAGAGAGAGAGAGAGAGAGAGAGAGAGAGAGAGAGAGACCTACTAGTGTATGTGTGCGTCCTAATGAACGTTAAAAATGTGAACACTCAATAATCATTACTATACAAAAACGAGAGAGAGAGAGAGAGAGAGAGAGAGAGAGAGAGAGAGAGAGAGAGACCTTGTGTGTATTGTACGTCCCGCAGTAGGCTGAAAATGTGGACACACAACAAACATACGTAAGCAAAAACTTAGAGAGAGAGAGAGAGAGAGAGAGAGAGAGAGAGAGAGAGAGAGAGAGCTTTTACGTCAAGAAAACCGTTCCACAAGTGCATCGTAGATAGAGCAGGTGGATAAAGTGCTGAGTGCCACAAATCCTATCAGACCATCAACTGCAGGGCTGTTGCTGCTGCTGCTGCTGCTGCTATTACCGCTGCTATTTTTCCTACTGCTGTTGGCGAGTAGTAGGAGGGCAGATCAATAAAGAAGCAGGTGCTCCTGCTGATGGTACTACCACTACTACTGCTGCTACTGCTCACGGCCACTCCCCATCCCCTGCCTCTGTTCACGACCTTCCCCCATGGAACCTCCTTCCAATTTCTATTTCTGACGACTTTCGTCGCTACGTCTCAAAGTCCCTCTCATCAATCATTCTCCAGAGTCATCAGTCTTCCTATACCTCGTCACCTCCAACACTACATGGGAAATGATGGTAAAAGTGACTCCCAAAAGGAGGCATGGGGGAAAAGGACGTGTATTTATATATATAGAAATAAAATTTGTGGACAGTTTCTTGGAAATCGACCATTCAGAAATTATATTCATAATATCAGTAAGGCTCAGAATATTGGTAACGACCATCGGTTGCTGCTCCGCCAATAAGCCAATTTACAGAACGGAAACAGAAGAAAAACATGCAGAAAACCTCCCCAAAAATTATATAATTCAAAATAAACTTCATTTTCAGAAATTTCTTCAATAACTCATTCACTTTCCCACCTCACCTCACCATATGCTGGCATAAGTCCAGCTTAATCTCAACAAATAACAATTCCCGCTGACCGTCTCGGTTGGTTAGCCCGAACCCAGAGGTCTAAACCAGCTCTTAAGCTTTCTTGTAACACCTCATAACATTTAACTACCACTAACAGTAATTCAATCCCTCTAAGAAATTCATGAGTGTTCAATATCTCACAGTTCCTTTCTAAAATGAAGAATGAGTATGCCGTCATTCTTTCTTAATTCCCTATCACAGTCGGGATTATTACGGATAATAATAACCTTACAAAACGCAAAGGGAAAATTCTGGAACCACTGCCTAAAACCACATAAACTGAACATCCAGGAAGTCCTTTAGGGAAGGAATACCACCAAAGGGAAATAAATCTGCGATTGTCACAATTACATTCAAACGAAGACAGGAGAGAGAGAGAGAGAGAGAGAGAGAGAGAGCCAAAACCCGTGTGATTCCAGATTAATTCTAGGAAATGGAGAGAGAGAGAGAGAGAGAGAGAGAGAAAATCCCTATGAGTCATGCTTTAAATAAAACTAAGAGAGAAACCGAACAAAAGCTGTAAGATTCTCGATAAATTCACATAAGAGCACCACGGAGAGGAGAGAGAGAGAGAGAGAGAGAGAGAGAGAGAGAGAGAGAGAGAGAGAGAGAGACGTCAGCCACAACGTAGCTCGTTTTACACATCAAAAGCCCGTTTTAACAGGCCGGACTAACTCAGTTACCTGGAAAGCCCCAAAGTGGAGTGAAAAGACTCCTGCAGGAATATTTCGCCTAATGGCATATTATGAAGGATACGCAGGTGTTGATTGCCATTTTCCAAGCAATTTATTGTGGTCGGACAGAAAGCGCTCCTCATGAATGTTCATTATTAATACTCCAGCTCGCTCTGGCGGCTTTTCAGGCCCCGTTGTCTTCATATAATAATAATAATAATAATAATAATAATAATAATAATAATAATAATTGTTATTATTATCATTATTATTATTATTCGGGAGATAAAACCTTATTCATATGGAACAAGCCCTCAGGGGCCACCGACTTGAAATTCGAAATTCCACAGAATATGTTCACTTGAAAGTTACGAGAGAGAGAGAGAGAGAGAGAGAGATCAGTTACTGGAAAAGTAAATAAGATAAATTAATAAATAAATAGATAAAAATATAAATAAAATAAGTAAAGTACAAGGTACACAGTCTAAGGGATGTAATGCATTGCATCTACGCCTGCGCTAGTGTGATTCTCTATAACACCCGCTAATGCGTATATTGACGCCGATGCGATGCGCCACATAATTATGCCATAACATTGAATAATTAAATATTAGTAAACACTTATACGCCACTGGTGTTACGACCCATAAACGGAGGTAAATACACTGAAGTACGTGTTGGCCTTTGCACAGTATAAACGCACACTATCGTGCTTACATAGGCGAATAGACATTGTACTCTAAATGTACACAGTGCTCTGTGCGAAAACGTCTATAATTCTACGTGGTTGAATCTCCATTCACGTTACAGAAAGGAAGTAGCGCCTAAGTGGCATGGTTGGTATGGTCATGGACTGCCACCTCGGTGGCCGCGAGTTCATTCCTCGGGCATTCCACTGCTTAGTCAGAGATGTGTAATTCTGGTGATAGAAGCTCACTCTCGACGCGTTTCGGAAGTCACGTAAAGCCGTTAGTCCCGTTGCTGAATAACCACTGGTTCCATGCAACGTAAAAACACCATACAAACAAACAAACAAAATAACAGAGAGGGAAATGGTTTTATAATATGGAATTCTACTATGCAACTACATTATGGTTTTCTGGGAAAATGTTCTGCTATCACCTATGTGGATAAACAATTACTGCTAGAATTCTATTCTCCTCGTATTTTAATAGTTTATTTATATTTCAATCGTGCATAATTTATAAACACTTTATAAAAGCTTTCGAACCCTTCCCTGGGTTCATCTTCAGTCCAAATGAATGACTAAACTAAACATGTACTGAGTTGAACTTGAACAAAAATATATTGTGGAACCCTTAGAACAACAACAACAACAACAACAACAACAACAACAACAACAATAATAATAATAATAATAATAGTAATAAATAATAATAATAATAATATATTTACAATTGCAACAAAAAGAAAGCATTCCTTTACAAAGATACTGCCCCAATAAACGAAAGCAAATCTTGCACTTCGCTCTAAAAACCAAATGCTAGAACTACTTTTAAATTCATCTAAAAGGAAGAGGTAAATAAATAATTCTGTCTTTTTTTACTCCAGCATATTTCATTCCGACGCCGACACGTTTTAATCCGATTAATGCAACACCAAATAGACTAAAATGTGTTTGAACTTATATTTTTTTTGGCAATATGCTGTTCATATTTCACCTCAGTGTGTGAAATTCATAAATCTAACTATAATAAATGAAAATTTACCAAATCGCTACTACAACACGAAGCTGGTTGTCGTGATCAATATACTGAGAGAGAGAGAGAGAGAGAGAGAGAGAGAGAGAGAGAGAGTCTATTATACAACTCTGGAGTCATGGGAAAAAAGAGAGAAATTCAATAAACATTACGTACTTGCAATGAGTCCTGAGAGAGAGAGAGAGAGAGAGAGAGAGAGAGAGAGAGAGAGAGAGAGTTAAGAAATTCAATAGGCATTACAGAAGTCCAAAGTCCTGCGCTAGCAATAAACCGAAAGTTTTGTTGGCCGCTATTATTTCACCTCGATTCCACTCTCTCTCTCTCTCTCTCTCTCTCTCTCTCTCTCTCTCTCTCTCTCTCTCTCTTGTTAAAGTTTCCTTTCTCGGTTGAACCATTCGTAATTAATTCCGAGAAACTTTTTGTATAGTTTCTCAAAAGGTCTTTAGCGAAAGTCGAATAAGCAACTGTTTATAACTGTCGAATATTCGACTCTTTGTAATTAGTATTTAAAGGCGATTCTCCAAAGCTTTATAGCAAAGGTCGAACAGAATACCATTCTATAATAATAAAATACGAATGGATCTTTCTTGTTTGTCCGCCCCGTGGTCAGGGCGAGTATGTAGAGGACCGAGAGGGTGGGGGAGACATGACACATCCACCCTCCTGAAAACCTGTTCGTCGCCCCGGCTGAGGGCGGGGTAGGTAGGGAAATGGGAGAGTAGGGGAGACATCCACCCTTCTCCTGCAAACCTGTTGGTCCGCCCAGAGTGGGGGAAGGGTAGGGGAGACAGCAGCGCCGAGTTCCAGCGCAGCGTAGCGCGTTCCATCAAGATCGTATGTAAATAATTCTGGATAAATTCACTGAAACTCCCCAAAATATCTATTAGACAAAGTTAGGTAGTATACACCTAATTAATTCTGAATACCAGACAAAGTTAAGTATACACCTAATTAATTCTGAATAACTGAGTTGTTTTTAGCACAAAAAATCAAACATATTCAATCTTCCTCAAGAATCTTGAACATATCAAGTTTGTCAAATCTCCTGTCATGTTGAGTGACTGCTTGGTTAAGCTGGCGGAGCAAAATGATTTAATTTTAGTCGTTATCTAAAACGTTACATTGAAGAAACCGTTGTGAAAGCGGTTACATTTACTATCAGTAATTACAGTTTCATCACTGTGGTCATATTTTTTCGTGATTTCTAGTCGTTAACTCAAAAGATATTTCCATGTTCAGTGACTTCAGTAGCACCCAGAAATTCCTATTCAATTTCATATATTCTTGCAGTTTTCAAGGTCGTACTATTTATCCTTACTATGTTTTCAGGCATGTGATACTTACATTAACTTCAGTTGTTACAAAGGAGGTTATATTGATTCTCACTAATTCCATGAGGTTGTGTTTACTCAAATTAACGCTGATTAAACTCGGTTTTTATCAAGGGGGCTACATTTACTGGACTCGTCCGTGCGTTTTAATTCAAAGCTGAAAACCAGAGGTGTTCAGCGGAAAAACTAGATAACACTGAACCCAAACATATACTTTAAATATACTTTTTGTAAAGATAACAGTTGCAAATTACATCTTTGGGGAGCGAAGAATTGTGAAACTATTAGTTTTTTTTTATCAATACATTTACTTATTTTAATAATTTCTTTGCTCTTCGTTCAATATCATACGTGAACATTTAGGACTACAAAAGCTAGCTGGACAAATTCATGTCTTTCAACTGCTTCTTAATATAACAATAATAATAGTAATTCACTGATGGAAAAATTTACTATGTTTCCTGGTGTTATTTTGAAAATAACTTATGCCTCTAACTTTAATACTGATATAGTTCTGTACAACAAAAATAACATTTGACTGTCGAATCATCCGAGTAAAAGATGCAAGTTACATAGAAAATACAAGAATCTCAATGCTAATAGTAAATTTCTATAGGTCAGCGGACACTATAGAACACCACAATTCGATATCCTATCTAAAGCAGTCAACATTTCTAATTCTGAATTATCTGATCGAAATTCGTCAAAAAGTTTTGACTGAGAAACTGATATTGTCGACATTCGTTGTTATAAAGATTCGATCGACATCCGGAAATGATCGATATCTATCAGTCTCGAAAGTTTGATACCATTAGTTGGTATATAGACTAATTCAGAGTTTGTAGGCATTAATTTTTTTTTGTTTGAAAACTTTTTCTGATAGACATTCGTTTGTATACGAACCTCAAAAGAATATTTGTGTCCACAAAAGCTGAAACAAAGGAATATAGTTTGTTCCAACCATAAAAAATAATAATAATAACTATTATAAAAATAAACAGCACAAAAAATCAAGACTGACGACAACGACGACAATAAAGAAAAATTGAAAGGTAGTCATTCAGCAGGTAAACGACAGTTCATCGCACACCAATAATTAATTAGCTTTTGAAACACCTGTTCTTAATCGCAGGCCCCTCCAAAGCCCCCCACCCCCCAAAAAAAATATTCACGTTGAAATCGATAGCGTGTGATATCATTTGCAGGCGCATCCACAGTAATAAAATTTTGCACTAATTAAATGCAGCCATTAGTGTAGAGGTGGACAAAAAGAATTAACTAACGAGCATTCGTTATGATTAAATTTTTTACCTTGCCAAAACAGGCAAACAGAGAGAGAGAGAGAGAGAGAGAGAGAGAGAGAGAGAGAGAGAGAGAGAGAGAGAGAGAAAATGAAATTATATTAACTCGAAACAAATAAGAAACACATCTATGCAAAAACAACATGAGTCTTTTATTTAATATTTTATCCATGATTTTAAGCGGATGTCATGGAAAAATAAAATGGAGAGAGAGAGAGAGAGAGAGAGAGAGAGAGAGAGAGAGAGAGAGAGAGAGAGAGAGAGAGAGAGAGAGAGAGAGAAATTATATCAACTCGAAACAAATAAGAAACATATTTTTGCTAAAATAGCCAGTTCTTTTCATATCCTATTCATGATTTTAAACGGATGTGATGGAAAAAGAATGACAAAGTGAGAGAGAGAGAGAGAGAGAGAGAGAGAGAGAGAGAGAGAGAGAGAGAGAGAGAGAGAATGGTGTGGTGAGGAAAAGAGGCGGAAAAAAAAGGCGATACCTGGGGTCTGATACAACGATAACCCATATCACATGGGTGTGGTCTTTTCCCATGGGTGGGAACGGCATAGACCCATCTCTCGACCTTACCTTACAGACCTTACAGACCTTACATCTTGTTCGGGTTGCCCCAGGTCCCTCAGTGTGAGGCACCTCTAATGTCTACCAGAGAGTTGCTAGTACATCTTCCGGTATATTTTGCATCTTCCAATCTTGGATGGTCTGGGATGCAGTTTAGATATTTGTCGAGCTTATTCTTAAACACATCTACGCTCACTCTGATATATTCCTCAGATGAGCTGGCAACGCATTGAATAGACGCTGCATTATCGATGCTGGTGCGTAGTGGATTAATGTCCTGTTTGCTTTCCTTATTTTTCCTGGTATAGTTTTGGGCACTATTAATCTACCTCTGCTTGCTCTTTCTGATATTTTTAGTTCCATGATATTTTCTGCTATTCCTTTCTATCTGTTTCCATGCCTGAATTGAATTATCATGTAGCGTTCTTCTTTTCCTTTCTAGACTATATAATTTTAAGAATTGTAGTCTTTCCCAGTAGTCAAGGTCCTTAACTTCTTCTATTCTAGCTGTAAAGGACCTTTGTACACTCTCTATTTGTGCAATATCCTTTTGATAGTGTGGGTACCATATCATATTGCAATATTCAAGTGGACTACGAACATATGTTTTATAAAGCATAATCATGTGTTCAGCTTTTCTTGTTTTGAAGTGCCGTAACAACATTCCCATTTTTGCTTTTACATTTGCAAAGAGTTGCTATTTGATCATTGCAATAACATGTTACTATTCATCATCACACCAAGGTCTTTAACTGCTTCCTTATTTGTGATGCTTCCATTATTAGGTCCCTTATACTGCATATAGCTTTCTTCTCTGTCTCCATAATTTATTGATTCAAATTTATCAGAGTTAAATACCATCCTATTTACCTCTGCCCAATCATATACTTTGTTAAGGTCTCTTTGTAGAGCGTTCCTATCTTCATCACAAGTAATTTCTCTACTTATTCTTGTGTCATCTGCGAAACTACTCACTACCGAATCCTTCACATTATTGTCTATGTCTTCAATCATAATAACAAACAGTATTGCAGCTAACACCGTACCTTGCGGCACACCGGATATTACCTTGACTTCATCCGATTTCTCGTCGTTTGCAATAACTATCTGTTTTCTGTTGTGTAAAAATTCTTTTAACCATCTTCCTACTTTATCCACGATATTGTGTTTTCTAATTTTCTTCTTCGCTAATATATTATGGTCTACTTTATCAAAAGCTTTTGCAAAGTCTAAATAAACCACATCTGTTTCATTTCCGCTTTTCATATTTTTGAATATGTTCTCACGGTGGACTAACAGTTGGGTTTGTGTACTTTTTCCGGGTACGAAACCATGTTGTCCTTTATTAAACAAATTATTTTTTATTAAATGTTTCATAATATTTTTCTTCATTACCCTTTCATACACTTTCATAATATGTGATGTTAGACTCACAGGCCTATAATTACTTGCCTCTAGTCTTGATCCACTTTTGAAAGTAGGGGTAATATATGCTAATTTGTGCTCATCATAAATCTTGCCTGTATCTACACTTTGTCTTAATAATATTGCAAGTGGCTTTGCGATAGAATGAACTACTTTCTTTAACAAAATAGCAGGAATTTCATCAGGCCCTGCAGCAGCTCCATTTTTAATTTCATTAATAGCCTGCACAATATCAGCTTCATTAATATCTATGTCAGCTAAATATTCACTATTTTCATCCCTTACTTCTATATCATTATCTTCATTATCTTATTCTAGGGGTGAATTCTCTCTTATATCGTTCTGCCAGTATGTTGCAAATTTCCTTTTTTTCATTCGTTAATCTCCCTTCAATTCTCAGAGGGCCTATTGTTTCTATTCTTCTTTTATTCATCTTCTTCGCATATGAGTATAATAGTTTGGGGTTTTCCTTGATATTTAATAGGGTTTTTTCTTCCAAGTCCCGTTTTTCATTTTCTTTTGATTGTATAATCTTTTGTTCTGCATTTTCTATCTTACTTTTTAGCTCTATTAACTTTCCATGCATTTTTTTCTTTTGCAAGACCTTTTTTCCACTTTCTGATTTTCTGGAACAAGATCCTTCTGTCTCTTGGTATGCATGGAATGATGTTACTTTTCTTCTTCGGTATATATTTTCTTCCACTATTTTCTCCAATATTTTATATAATATCTCCGTATTTACCCATTATGTTCATCACTTACGAAAATGTTATCCCAATCTTTGTTAATTCTTCATTAATTTCTGACCATTTTTAAATTTTTACTGTAGAAGTTTGTATTTTCCATATCCTTCCCACTTTTTCATTTCTTGCTTATCTCTATTTTCACTTGCTTTGGAATGAAACTGTTAATTCTATGACATTATGGTCTGAAATATTCGCATTATAAACTATTATTTCTTTAACATAATTCATCTCGTTCACAAATACTAGGTCTAAAGTATTTTCTCCTTCTTGTTGGCAGGTGATTTATTTGTTGAATGTTGTATTCTAGTAGCATATCTAATAGCTTTTCAAATTGCCACTTATCTTCTGCACTACTATTACTCTCTTTTTTATATGTATAAGTACAACCACAATCTCCTATTCGTTCTTTCCATTCTACGAAAGGAAAGTTGAAGTCACCAGATAGGAGAATAGTCCAGTCCTTGTGATTTTTACATAATATCATCCATTTTTCCAATTATTAAGTCAAACACTCTTTAGTATTAGGAGGTCGATATATTACTATGTTCATCAATTTTTCAGATTCAAATTCTACCGCTATTAGTTCACATTCTGAGTTACTATATTTCTCATATATTTATTTTTCCTTGTTTTTTGTCTTTCCCATATATTGCGGTTCCCCCTTGATTCCTATTTTTTCTATCTGATCTATAAGTTTGGAACCCTTTTATTTGATCATCATTCCCAGGGTCTCTTGGGAAATACCAGGTTTCACTTATATTCATTATATCTATTTTCTTTCATTTTGGGTTAGTTCTTCTAAGTACTCTATTTTTCTTTTTGAGTTACTCGTAACTAAACCCTGCGCATTCATCACTATGATGGTTTGCGTGTTTTCTCCTTCATTTAATAATGGTAGTAATAAGGATTTTCCCATGTCTCTTTCCTGTTCTGGTATGTTGTTCTTTTTTTCATTTCCAGAAATTCTGACATTAAAAAATCCAACTTTTCCATAATATTTGATCTTCCTTCATCATAATTATTCATTTTGTGTCTGAATCTGCAATTTTCTCCGTTTCTGCAATATCCTCTTGCATAATAAATACAGTTATTATCTCTTGAGTAGAATTTCGGAGCTGATGCTTTGAAATTTTTTGCTGACATCCTCTGCTAACCCATGGTGGTTTTGTTTTCTTTTCTCTTTTACCTGATATTCTTGATTTCTCTCTTTATTTGTTTCTTTCTTATTTTGGATTTTATTACTTGGTTGGTTATTTATTTGATTATGATTCATGGCTACAGGGTGCATATATTTGCATTTTTGTCGAACTTACATCCTTTTCCTTCTTTTAGGTTTTTACATATTTTTGGATGCAGATCTCTGCAATCATCCCCATATCCATCTAAGTATGCACATTTACCATATATTTCATAGTTTTTGACATATCTTAGGATGTTGTAGTAACATCTTCTCCAAATCTCTGGCAATTCCCTCTTTTCAAAAGGTTGCAGATTTTGTCTTTCTTGTCTATTTTTTCCTCTTTCCCGTCATTGTATAGATCTGGGTAAGAGCCTCTTCGGATTTGCTTTTCTGTTGTCATATCGTAATTTATTTTTCGTAGGTATGCTGCTTTATTGCCTCATATGTAGTATCAATGAGTATCTCTGCATCCATACTTTTATCTTGTTCTTTGTTTTCCTTATTTTTTTTTTCTGTCATTTCATTTTTATTGTTTACTTCTTCCTTCCTCTTCCGTTTTTCCTCTTCTTCTTTTTTTTTCTTCTTCTTCCTCTTCCTCTTCTTCTTCATCCTCAACTATTTGTACATTCAATCTTGATTTAATAACCATTGTCTATCCATGATAGACATGTTGAACAAAAATTCTTGTATTACCTCAGCACACTGTGGATGGGTCGGAATGTTGCATGCAGCACATTTTCTGATTAGGTTTTGTGGATTGACTATGCTATACCAAACTTACACAGTTTGCATGCGTTTTGGCACTTCTTTTTCCTAATGCATCAATTAGGATATTCACAAGATTCACCTTATTCATTTTCTTTGTCGGAATATGTTGGTTTATGTATATTTTCTTTATGAGTCTCTTGACCACTTGGATTTTGATTTGGAACTTCTTCAATTATTTTCAAGATGTTTTCATTAGATTTGTTCCAGTTTGAAGGATTATCCTTCTAATATATCTATGAATGCGTTTTGTATCTTTTTGGTTAGGACTGTTGCTGATTTCATAGATGAGAAATGCCAGTTCCCTTCCTGCTACCTCATCGTATTGCGAATCTGCTAAACAGCCCGCCAAATTACGCCACCTCTTCCCGCAGTTGGAACTTACTGCCATTTGTTCTGATTTATAGTATTACACTTGATAAACTAACTTAGAAGACGCTTTATCCTAATATTTTCACACTAATCTTATCACCGATAGTTCACCCGAAAACACTTCTAGATATTTCTCAAATTCTAGTCGTATGTTAACTTGTGATATCTGTTGATTAATCTGACTTCACGCGGTACGTCTCACCAAGCAAGATGGCTACTTACAGAGAGAGAGAGAGTAGAGAGAGAGAGAGAGAGGAGAGAGAAGGAGCGAGAGAGAGAGAGGGGAATTCCAGCGAATTCTATGACAAAATGCCATTACACGGGTGCCCCCCCTCCTCGCCCCCTCAGTGTGCATCCCATTTGGGCACGAGTGAAAACGTCATATTACAGCACACGTAAGTAATTAAGTCGAGAGATTAGTTCCCCCTTTTTAAGCTCAAAACTAAATTTGCTCAAGTTATTACAGCAGCAGCGAACCGTTCGCAATTTTTTTTTTTTTTTTTTTTTTTTTGGTGTGTGTGTGTGGAGAATAGATTTTATTTACCACTCCTTCAAAATTGAAACTGAAATACCAATTTTTATAGATATTTATACATATTCGGGATGGCGGGGCTTTTTTTTTTTTTTTTTTTGTGCTAGAAATAAAAAATGATTACTGCTACATCATATTGAACTACTGAATCGTGGATGAAACCAGTGTGCGGAAAACTTCCAATATATTACACGCTCCGTTTGTTTGTATGGTGTTTTTACGTTGCATGGAACCAGTGGTTATTCAGCAACGGGACCAACGGCTTTACGTGACTTCCGAACCACGTCGAGAGTGAGCTTCTATCACCAGAAATAGTACACATCTCTAACCCCTCAGTGGAATGCCCGCGAAACGAACTCACTGAAGCGCACCTACACAAAAAAGCCTCACTAAAAGCACGCTGAGGCCCTTATGCCTTCTGTCAGTGCCCCTCTATTGCAAGCACTCTATTGTCTGCAGGATATCGGAGGGCCATTCCTTTCGAGTGCCTCTGCCATCTTCCATTAAGCCTAGGGTCACCTTCTCATCCTTCTTTCAAACTCTTCAAAAAAAAAAAAAAAAAAAAAAACACGCCATCTTTCATCAACATTAACTTTTTACATCTCTCAGTATTCACACATTCCTCACGAATGCCATGTGACGCTGCATATAATAAATAAACAATAATTTATCTCAATACCTTCAACCTTTGTCTTTCATTCACATTCACCATTCACTGCAGTTGTGAAAGCATTAGCTTTAACTGATCGGTAGAACCGGCTTGAATGGCGTGTGAACACAGTCCAAATCGATCCTGCCATGCAACATTGATTTCAAAAGTGCTATGTGTGTGAGATTATTTGTAAGGCAAGTTCAGATAAGTTTCAATCGATGCTGAGTCCATTATATCGTCTTCAAGAGATAATGTCTTCTTAAAACTGGTTTGTGTTAGCAAATAAATAATGGGCAATCAACAAAAATAACAATACGAATGCAAGAGAACTTTCGATTTCTTTACGGGCATTTGGCAACACCTTCAATTAAAGTTTGATGTGAGAGAGAGAGAGAGAGAGAGAGAGAGAGAGAGAGAGAGATGCGATCTATCAAAGGCATTACCTTGGAGTTTCTTCAAAACGAATCTTTTATTTAACAATCCAATCCAAAGCGCAAGACTGAAGAAGGATAACTAAGACATTATATCGATATTATTATCAACATTACCATTATAGCTATCAATACTCCAACTAAGGCAAAAAAAAAAAATTAGTACTGCTTGAAAAATTTCGAAAATATACTTCACATGTAAGAAAAAGGATGTAAAATGCAAAGAGAAATACACACATCTACTTTATATATATATATATAATATATATACTATATATATATATATAGATATATATATATATTATATATATATATATATATATATATATATATATATTATATATATATATATATACATACATATATATAGTGTATACATACGCATATATATATACAAAATATATATATATATATATATATATATATATATATATATATATATATATATATATACACACATACAGAAACCGAAATAACAAACAAACTCAATATAAAACTCAAATATAAATGTATAATCAAGAGCATGTTCGTGTCAGGGACAACTTCAATGAGAATACCAAAAAAGACGAAAGGAAGACACCTCATGAACATCTATTTTTTCTTTTTTTGTTTATCTCACGAAAATCAACGAACTTAAAAACACGGGATGATCGTCCTTGGGGACCTCATTACGGTAGTAGTTTTTTTTTTTTTTACCCATCAGCGAGCCCTGGAAGGGCCATCTTCTGTACCTTCAAATGCTCGTGCAAGAGAGAGAGAGAGAGAGAGAGAGAGAGAGAGAGAGAGAGAGAGATTACTATGTACGTCACGAGGGCACTGGTGACAATCAAGGTAATGTTTACGTCTTCTTCTTCTTCTTCTTCTTCTTCTTCTTCTTCTAGTTATGTGATATTTGCCAGGCAAACTAATCAAGGTTTTGCTTCATGGTCGGCAGCGGAGAAACGATCAGAGATCGTCCACGCATACTGGATTAAAGCTGGTTTGCAGGAATAATTACTCCGTTTTGTTACATGACCACTTTGCGTGTAAGCACATACGTGACATATATAAATATAAATAAAAAAAAAAAATCACCAAGCTATGCTAGCCTACATAAATATAAGTTCGTGGGCCTTTGTAGGCGAAACTTCTGGTATTGTGGAAGTGTCCTGCACGACGGATCATCCACGATTCAGAGAACGTGAAAATGGACAGTGGTCCTCGTATCATCTTTCGTGAAAAGCAACCCTGTTAAGAGGAAAAGCTTAATGCTGAAAAATATTTGTGTTTATTATATACACCCACACAAACACAAATGTGTCAAACACTCTGACAAAGACCCCTACCTTTTATTTGTGTAAGTATGAGCGAGAGAGAGAGAGAGAGAGAGAGAGAGAGAGAGAGAGAGGAGAGAGAGAGAGAGCAGTAACAGTCTCAATCAATTATGAATACAAAGTTGCCTCAAAGAAGTCTCTCGTCTATTAGGGGTAATTAAGGAAGGGGAGAGAGATAATGGTAGAGAAGGGAACAATAAGTAAACATAGGAGGGGAAGGAGAAGAAACAGGAGGAGGAATGAATGCACGCAGTGGAGGACGTGAAGGGGAGGGAGGGAGGGTCACGCTACCCCCCCCCCCCAATCCCCCCCCCCCAAGCCCCCTTCCTATCCGATCAAAATCGTCACATGACCAGAGTTCGAGTGATGTAATCAGATCATCCTCCAATGACGTAAGATAAGTAAAGCTTCATATGGAAATAAGGCGAGATAAAATAAGACGTTCATTAATCATGACGTATATACAACATATACATAAAACCCCTTTCAGGGCTTGCGAATCTTATAAGACGTAGATACAATATTGATAAAAATCTTTTGTCACGACTCACGAATCTTTTATGACGTCATATGTTGTGTATTACATATCGCAATGAATTGCAATTCCCCTCAGGCGAAGATCACATATCTGCATTACTCGATGGTAATTTAATCTATAAGACGTAAGGGTACTCACGTGATCAGAATGCCTTATTTCCACACGGTAACAGCAAGAGGATATTAACAGAACAAGACTTCGGTTTCAGCATACCCAGCAAGCATGATTAGAAGCAGTTCTCCGACCTGGTTTTGAAAAGTGGCAATAACAATATCATGCAAAGCTCCTAAACTTGAAAAATAAGAAAGAAGAAGAAGAAAAAGAAGAAGAAGAAGAAGTCGATTTCCCCGACACGCAGCGTAAGTGACCTAGCAATATTTAGAGCAAGAGGCAATTGTTACTGAAATACACGGCATTAAAAATAAATAAATAAATAAAATAAAACTCAGATACATATTTAGAGCAAAAGTAAAATTTTCCTGAAATGCATGTCACTGAAAAAAATAGAAAAAATGCGAATATAAATGAAATAAAACTCAAGATACCTCATACCTCCGCTGACGTTAAATCCCTATCAACACATATAATAAGGCAAATCTAAGTATTATGCATAATATTTAGCCCCTGTATTTACTGATATATGTTACTGTTTTTCGTAAGAAACACAGGTCGAGTTTTAACGTAATTTTAGATCGGTCTGGAAAAACATGTAAAACAAACACGTCAGCCAGATGCATAAATTAAAATGGCATTTCAATTTAAAATAAAAATAAATACGCTAATGATATTGGGTTATAAAATAAATAACCCTACTGGAGAAAATCATTATTGGAGTCTGATTATTTCGCATTCAGCTGCTATTTACATATGAGTACTGCACTCTCCCTTTATATATATACAAAAAAAAGCATCTTAAAAAAGCAAAAGAAAAATTACTAAGCCAAACAATAAACTCGAATTACCTAAAATAGAGCACTGTATTCAGAAATAGAGAAGTTCTGCAAATCGTTCCGCCAAATTATATTAGATATAATTGAAGCGAATTACACATACCAGCGACCCCGCAAATGACCTATCATTTGACCTGAAGTGGATCCGATACCCTTGCTAAATGGGGCAACTGTAAACAAGATGTAAACAACGTGTAAACAAGATGGTCCAGTCTAGGGCCATCACTCATTTCTCGAAATGCGAAGAGGCATGCAATCGCCGGCCATTAGCCATTATTATTCCTTCCAAATTTAAACGATTGGATCCAATATCCGATTCCGCGAACATGAACATGGGCATGCGCGCACAAACGCGAATACAAAACATACACATATGCACAAACGGGCACAAACCACACACATCAGCCAAAGGAGAAGCTCAACCAGCCACGGTAACTTCGGAAACGTCGCTAAATTCCTGGTTAATGAAAGAAACTTGGGTCTTGATTAAAGACGTCAAAGTTTGGACAAAGATCCCGATGCCATGACGACCGTCTATAAAAATGGAGGCAGTCTCGTCTGAATTGGGAATTACGTACAATGTTTGCCTTCCATTAGGTCGGAATTTCATCAGGGTGGATTTTCCTCCTTCCGGACCTTATACTTCACCCTAAGACACAAATGCGACGAAGATGTCTGCGGCGGGAAATGAAGTTTGGGAGTATATTTTTTGTTATGCGTAAAACTTCGTGTGCATTGAGGGAATATACTTACGAGCGTATATTTCCATTTAAGAATTTGTTTCCTTGGACAGAGGGTGGCTCTAAAAATGAAAGTCGAGAGTCACTGCTTAAAAAACTTACACAGAATCTCTTACCACTACACACACACACACTCACACGCACATAAATATATATGTGCATGTATATGCATGTATATATACATACACATATACATACACTATAAAGTGTGTGCGTATAAGAATGTCTGTGTGTGTGGGCGCAAGAGAGCCAGGGATATATAGCTATATAAAATTCTACCCATAACATCATAAGCACGGCGCAAATTTAAACAACCTAAGTAGAGTATCCTTTACGGAGAATCCAGCATAGAGGGATTGAGGGAATCCGGGAGGAATGTAACTTAAAAAACCACATTTAACGGTTATCGTAACGTGGATTACATTATACACAAGGGAAATCTCCCCATGTGTTCCAGGGCGATAATGAAAAATGAAACGAGATAGAGGCAATGGATTTTAATTTCTGAAATGTTTTGGCAAAAGTTTTACATTATAATGCAACATATATATATATATATATATATATATATATATATATATATATATATATATATATATATATATATATTTGCTCGACACATAATATCATGTGAGAATTCATATAGCAAGAGCCACATAATGAAGATGAAAGAAAAATGTTGTGTAATATATATATATATATATATATATATATATATATATATATATATATATATATATATATAATATATATATATATATATATATATATATATATATATATATGTGGTGTGTGTGTGTGTATGTCATTATTACCTTTAGACATTAATGCTGAAATACTGAGTGTGTCTACGTACATACAGCTCGCACGCTAATCATAAAACACATTCAGGAACCAACAGCTTCATCAATTAGCCGTTTATTCACCTCCACTCGACATCCCTTTAGCCATTATTGGCTAAGTTGCCCAGAAACTCAGCCCCTATCGGCCCGAACCTCTCAAAACCAGATGGCGCCTTTTACAGCTGCCAAAAAAAGCGAGGCGGGCTAACTGAACACGAACGAACGAAAATTGAATCGTTTAAAAGAAACCATTTATGCATCAAAGGTGTCCTCGGATTACGCCAGATCAATGGAGGCTCTAATCACCATTTTAGCGTTCGATCAACACCGCGGAAACATAAATATCTGGAGGAGGAGGAGGAGGAGGAGGAGGAGGAGGAGGAGAATGGTCGCAGTGGCATGCATCGTCAGGTGAAACTAATTAAACAGTTCAAAGCGTCATTAATCGAAAATATTTCGATTAATGAGCGAATGATAAAATGGCAAGGGGGACATTCCTGTGGAGATTCATTTGGCGATGAGTCTATTCGGTCTCCGATAATCACTTTGCCGTGACAGGGGCATTTGACCCCGAAGATCATTACGTAGGATAATCACCGTAGGAAATGAGTAGAAAATCCATTCCGCCGTGAGGCAATTCGCTGCGAAGGAAAAATCCTTTATGAAGTGACAGAGCGTCCGTCGGAATAATTATATATTACATGGAATACACTGAGCGAAATTGTTAAGTAAAAATCAATAAATATTAATGACTTATCAAGCTTGTCGCCCTGGAATACACTAACAGCAGACTATACGTATATGTATATGTATATGTATAATATATATATATATATATATATATATATATATATATATATATGCAGAAGAGAGAGAGAGAGAGAGAGAGAGAGAGAGAGAGAGAGAGAGAGAGAGATCCGTAGCAATACACTACTACTAGAGTGCCACCTCTCAATACCGTTTACGGTATGCTCAATAAAAAAAAAATCAAACATCAGTAACAACACCAACAATATGGAGACATGAGTGTTGGAGTGGCCGAACAGCAAAATAGAGAAATCAAGAAAATACAGGGAAATATGTAGAGGAGACAGAACTAGGAGAAAAACCCAACAGTTGCATTCCAAGCATTGAAATGTCCAAGGTGCTGGACAGCAAGTATGAGTCATCACGGAGCCCAACCACAAATGCATATTTCTAGATTTCTAGCAAAAATAACATGTAAAAAAACAATCAATCTACTTCGAGAATACCAATGACATTTCAAGTCAATTGCGTCTGAAGCAATTCTTAAAACATATCGAGTCATGAACTGTTAAGAAAACGCTGTATATTACGAGAAACGAAAACTTGCCTGGGACGTGACGGCGATGCAAAACTATACTCGAAGAATCAGGGAACGCTACGTACGACGAATAATAACAAAGAAAAATGAAGTTTCAACCCACGACAATAATAATGCCACTCGAGACCGACTCGAGCCTGGATAAATGACGAGAGTTGAGCGGCGAATTAAGTCTTACTTTGAGAGAGAGAGAGAGAAAGAGAGAGAGAGAGAGAGAGAGAGAGAGAGAGAGAGAGAGAGAGAGAGAGAGAGAGAGAGTAATGAAACTTGCAATAAAGTGGTCTGATCCGAGACGCCACTAGTGAGTAAATATTTATATAAAAAAAAATTCTGAAGCGACAAAGAATTTAATCTAAAAAAAAACACACACACAACGATTACTTGCCAGTACACTAAATTTAATAGGCTCTGAATTTCTCTTTATACATCATTTCCTTCCATTAAGATTGATGAAGTGTTTCGAGGGTGAAGCGTGTCAAAATAGATAAGACTGATCCTGCGTATCAATCCATATACGCATATCGGTAAGTACATACATACATAGATATACACAACTCCATGTTTACAATCAAAAGGGAAACTTCGTATAAAGAAAGACTATACTTGCACTGAAAAAGGATACATAATTAAAAGGTTCCAGTTATTCCTTTCAAAATGACGAAATGAGACCAGTGTCAAACATGTTTTGCTGCTCAGTAAAAACTTATGAGCAAACAAAAATGCGCGTGAGCGCACGCACACACACAATTACTGCTAACAATTATACCATAAGGCCCCTAACTTAATTCTTAATAACGTCAACAACGCTAAAGGCTACGGTAAACTGGAGCCATGATAATATATCAAAAAGGCAAATGTTTCTTATCAAGCTAATGAAACCTTTATCCACCACTGTTTACAAAGACTGTCAACATCACTTACAAAGCTACTTGAATACTTAAATACTTCATTACTAAAATACTTCTAGAAGGCAAGAGACGGTAATGCTCGTCTAAAATGTTTAAGAGTTAACTTCTCTTTACGTTGATTCATCTTCATTTGCTTTTTATTTTGGTTAAAGCTTCTCTTTTTTATTTTATTTTCATTTATTCAAATGAAGCAATATGCAATAATAATAATAATTAATAATAATTAATAATAATAATAATATAAAAATAATAATAATAATAATAATAATATAATAATAATAATAATGATAATAATAATGCATTAAATAAAAAAAGGACCACACAACATCCTGAACTTTAATATATTTGAAAATAATAATAATAATAATACATGAAACATAAACAGGACTACACAGCAACCTGAACTTTAAAATAGATTTAAGAATAATAATAATAATAATAATAATAATAATAATAATAATATAATAATAATAATAATAATAATAATAATAATAATAACAATAACACATGAAACAAACAGGACCACACAACATCCTGAACCTCAATATATTCGGGAGCAAACTCGCAAAGGCGACATAAACATAACTCAAAACTGGTATTAATTAGCATACGAAATGCGTCTGGACCCATGTTATCGTTTATGTAATATATATATATATATATATATATATATATATATATATATATATATATATATATGATGTGTGTGTGTGTGTGTGTGTGTGTGTGTGTAAATAAATATACATATATATACACACACTTCCTTCAACATTATTGTGGAACTCTCATCTCAAATTAACGGTAAGGATAATACGTACTGTGATTATGCATATATGTATGTATATGTGTGTGTGTAAATATATACATATATACACACACACATTCCTTCAACATTATTGTGGAACTCTCATCTCAAATTAACGGTAAGGAATAATACGTACTGTGATTATGCATATATGTATGTATACTATGTGTGTGTGTGTAAATATATACATATATATACACACACACATTCCTTCAACATTATTGTGGAACTCTCATCTCAAATTAACGGTAAGGAATAATACGTATTGTGATTATGCATATATGTATGTATATGTATATACATAAGTATGTATAAATAACATACACACACACACACACACACATATATATATATATATATATATATATATATATATATATATATTGAGAAAGAGAGAGAGAGAGAGAGAGAGAGAGAGAGAGAGGAGAGAGACTCGAATAAGTGCTTACGAGAGGCGAAAAACTCACGAAAGGGGAATTAGAGGCAACAATTAAAATAGCGAATTACGAGAAAGAGCCAAAAATAATCCGGAAGGGGACGAAGATAGCAGAAGATAATGACTAGAGGGAAGGAGGGAGAAATACGGCCAAGTACCGAAAAGAAAAGTTCGAAAATAAAAACGAAGGAGAGAGCAATAATAAAGAAGAAAGTAATCCAAGAATGGAAAACGTCAGGAATGGGCAAAGAACTTGGGTCACAATGGTTTTCCAATTTTCAATGTTTATCTTCCGATATTGTAAGCAATCTTTTTGCGTAAGTGTGTGCATTAATATAGATATATATATATATATAGATATATATATATATATATATATATATATATATATGTGTGTGTGTGTGTGTGTGTGTGTGTATATGTAATATATATACATACACACATATATATATATGTATATACATACATACATACATACATACTATATATATATATATATATATATATATATATATATCTGTGTATATATACACACAAAGACATACACAGAATCACTGAATTGATTTTCATGGAAAGCTCGTACACAGTGAAACCCTAAGGGTAGATGACTGACTG
>NC_087212.1:6936616-6939116 GCF_015104395.2 Macrobrachium nipponense
AGGGATTGTTCATGATATTTTAGCGGTAAAAAAAAAAAAAAAAAAAAAAACACACACTTTTAAATATTTTTCTCGTAATGTCACTCGGATAACATTTGAACGCGTCAAAATTAAACGAAAATGCGAAGAGAGAGAGAGAGAGAGAGAAAATGAGGACAGGAAGACTGAAATCTGCATGGATGGGAATACTGGTGAATGAATGAAAGGTTGGTCGGGAAGACTCGGAAACGAATGAATAAATGAACGTGGGAATATTCCCGGCCTAGGCCCGTGGGAATTTGGAAACGTGAATTTGTCGAAAAAAAAGGGTTATTCATCGTAAATGAAGGGGTACGAGACAGAACAAAATAATTACGTATTTGACATCTAATAGAGGAATTTGTTTCGAGGGGGACGGAGACTCAAAATGCAAATTCTTATATCTTTTCAGCACTTTGAAGAGAACAGACTTATATCATGGAAAAAAAAAAAAAAAACGGAGATTACTGCTACTAAGCATCTTCTCTATATATATATATATATAGATATATATATATATATATATATATATATATATATATATCATATATAGATATAGACATTATATATAGGAGATAGATATATATATATATATATATATATATATATATATATATATATAAAGACTGATCGTAAATTCTAGTGCTACTACTACCTTCGCATCCTGTCAAAAAAAAAAAAAAAAAAAAAAAAGTTGACTAATCGGAGACTACTACAAGTCCCGTCTTGAGGAAGAAGAAGAAGGATAAAAAAAAACGATACCAAGTAACTGTTTTCAACATTGAACATGAAAACAGGTCACGACTATTTTCATGGGATTGCTTGAAAGCGATATTTATCGCCATTATTCAATGTTCCTCTTTGACTACAACGCTAAAATAAAAAAAAAATCAAAAAGTAAAATAAAAAAACACAATGATTTAGCGCAATATCGGAGCTATTGCTTTCTCTTCTATTTTCTGATGTTGTTTAAGATTAAGCTGGCCTTGTGCCAGCACAGGCTCTTGCTCACAGAGCAGCCCGTAAAAACTAGTTTTCAAAAACGGAACCAACTTCAGGGATGAGATTGCAAGCCGCACATTTATTTCTTGATCCCAGTTGGGTGGAGGTTTGGTTTTAGCAGCCGGACCGAGAGAGCGACTGAAGGGCCTAACAAACGTGAGATAATCGCTGCATGGCACCATCAGTCCATTGTGTCCACTTGTGTCCTTAATCCCTTAATTGATAATGATGCCAAATTCCCCCCCCCCACCCCCCCCCCCCCCCCCCCCCCCCCCCCCCCCCCCACAAAATATCTCCAAAAAGGTGAATCGAAACAAGAACATTACGATACATTGAGATTATAACTATTATCATTGTATTATTATTGTTATTATTATTGTTCTATAGAGGGCACAATTATATAATTGTTAAAAGTTCGCGTAAAACTTCAAAAAGACTTTACAAAAGCTTTTGAACCCTTCTCTAGACTGGAAATCAACCCAGAAAAGGGTTCGAAAGCTTTTGTCAAGTTTTGTTTTTTACATATAAAGTTTTACACGAAACTTTTAACTATTATATTACTGTAGACCCTTTAGAACATTTTATGAACTCTCGTAAAAGTGTTTTTCCCATTATTATTATTATTATATTATTATTATTATTATTCAAGAAATACAAGCCCCTAACTCATATGGAAACAAGCCTACAGTGGCCACTGCCATGAAATTCAAGCGTCCAAAGAATATGGGGTTCACTTGAAATAAGTTACAGATGCTGATAGAAAACATTGATAGAAGTCATCAGTTATTAGAAAAAAAGGTAAATTATCAACTAAAAGAAAAAAAGATATAAACATGAATTATCAAATTACATCGTGAATCGATTTAGGGTAATAATCCACTGTATCTGTAATGTAACCAACATAACATTTGAAAACTCTCATGTGGCAACTTACAGCAACTGATTTCTAAATCCACGATAATATAAATTCGTTGCATTGCTTAGTGAATACAATTTAGTTCACGGTAAAAAAAAAAAAAAAAAAAAAACAAAAATTGGACGTCACGTGAACAAATCACGACGGCTGGGGAAAAAAAATTGATGCTGGAAACGATTAGTGAGAAAAAGTAGTTCGGGGTTGAATTATATATCTCTACAACTTATACCTCCTGGGCCTAAAGCATACAGAGCAATTTCGCTCAAGTAACTGATATGAAAGAATGATAAGTTTATTGGATTTTACTGCTTTTTATAAGATCATGATGTTCCGTGATGCGATCAGAAATGATGTTATGGTATTAACTTGAAATAAAATTTAAAAAATACCACAACTTCCTTATAACAAATTCAACTCGCCTAATCCTTAATCTTGGTTTTCTAATTACGTTATCTTTTATAAGTTTATAAGAAAGCTTCAATTTAATTCTCATAATTAAGTAAATAAATACAGCAGTAACATGTGATCAACAACAACAAAAATCTATCACTACCTGTAAAAGTG
>NC_087212.1:6944116-6946616 GCF_015104395.2 Macrobrachium nipponense
TTTTGAATTCCGTGGACAAAAATCTCGGCTATTTCGCTAACTACCACCCATAACGATCAAGGATGATCACGGAACACCATCAAAAAGAAGGCCTACGAAATTTACCAAGAAGCGGCAGCATTCTGGAACACAACGGCAGACGTAGCCTAGGGGCTACCCGACACCGCCCACGCTTACTAATTAACAGTACCAAACAACGTGCCTCTTTTCATCTCCAACACAGGTGTGTCGCATACAAAGAGCAGCAGTAGTTAGAGGCTGTAACAAAACGAACTACCAATACTAGAAGAACACCTTAATCTCCTGACCTCGAAAGTAGGTGATGCTTCGCAGAAACTTGGAAGAAATTGCTTGCCAAAAATTGATTTTAATCTACAAAGAAATATTGTTCTCGTGCCTCGACCTATATTTGCAATACGAAGTTTATCAGGTTTATGTGCTCGGTCGTGTGTGTGAGAGAGAGAGAGAGAGAGAGAGAGAGAGAGAGAGAGAGAGAGAGAGAGAGAGAGAGAGAGAGAGAGAGGTATTCAACTTCAAGTAGTAAGTATAATCTTGGTAGGGATGTGGGAGTCGCGCCTTGTCATGTTAGGAGCATCTGCTGTGTGTGTGTGTGTGTGTGTGGTGTGAGAGAGAGAGAGAGAGAGAGAGAGAGAGAGAGAGAGAGAGAGAGAGAGAGAGAGAGTCATAGCACCCATCTGAACTTCGTAAAAGCCGTGGGAGCCTTGACAGATGTCATACAGAGAACATGTGTTATCTGACGTGATTTATAGATGAAACCCAAGTTTAACACTTCTCACAAACATAAGCAACAGTCCAGACTCATCTTTAAGGTCAGAAATAAAACAACACCCATCGTATTTTCTCGCTCGGGGGAATCGTATAGATCGACATACCATGATAAACAGACGCGTCCAGGCTGGTGAGGAGGCGTTACCGCTCACACCTGAACTCCAAGGGCATTTTACTCTGAAAATTTTTGAGTTAATGGAAGTTGAGCAATTTTTCAATATGATGTTTGCATCTCCATAATAATAATAATAATAAAATAATAATAATAATAATAATAATAATAATAATAATAATAATAACACACGAAGTACATAACCGGAATAACTCCCAGTCTGTCCTATTTTTAAAACAGGTTGCACAGAGATAAGCTGCATAATTATCGAACGCCCTTTACTAACTTCATCCATTCATTATTCAGTAGCTGTCAACGGCTCAAGGAAAGAATAATTGATTCGATTATCGCTAAATATATTACCGTTCGTAAGGGTTCATCTTTGTATAGCTACTATACTGCCCTTATGCACCCCATTGTGTATTTATGATAAATTGTAACGAATTTTCCAGTCGTGTACCCGTGAGAGAGAGAGAGAGAGAGAGAGAGAGAGAGAGAGAGAGAGAGAGAGAGAGAGAGATTCCTACTGATCTACATAAACTGCTCTTTGCTCCGATTCGAGTACTTTCATTAAATTGTTAACGATTTTTTCAGTTATGTACCCGTGTATGTGTGTCAGAGAGAGAGAGAGAGAGAGAGAGAGAGAGAGAGAGAGAGAGAGAGAGAGAGAGAGAGAGAGCATAATTCATGTTTTTCGTAACACATAAATTCAAAAGGACAGTTGTACTAGTAAAACTAACCCCCTATTTTGTGGACATCCACAAGTCAACACGAGATCCTTCAGCATTTTACACCTTATCACTTTATACAGGTCCTACCTTTGGGTAAGGGATCCCCTGGATCGAGGGATTCAGTATTTACACAGGAAGGTAATCACTCAAAGCCGGATTTGTTCCTCTTTGTCAGCCGAATCTTGGAACGCGGAAAAACAGATAAGATATCTCGAACCTTTGAAGCACTGTATCTAAAATTCACTTGGGTTCTAATCTCAAGGATTAAGTCGAAGGGAAAATGATTTAACAGTTATCTATAAATGAATCCAAAAGAAAAATAAGCCAATAGGCCACTCTGGGCAAATTCTAAAATGCTCTACCACTCTAAAAAGCCCTTTAGAAAAAAAAGAGTATTTCACGGCGGAAAATAAATGCAAGGGTCTTTAATGGTTTTTATTTTTTTCACGTTAGCGGTTAATCAGGCATCTCTCCAACAAAGAGGAAAAGTGGAGAGAATTTATTTCTTTTGTCGTTTTATTTAATTTCCGTTTCGAGGATGAAAACTGTTGCAACTTACGCGAGAGGAGTTAGAATCGGATATAAAAGTAGTAATTAATTATTTAGCTTGTGGGTCTTTTTATTATAAATGAAAATGTGTATATATACTTGAGACGTACCCTGTTTTAAAAGCAAGAATCTATTACAATATATATATATATATATATATATATATATATATATATATATATATATATATATAGATAATTATATTATATCAGATACAACGAAAAAAGTAATTAATTTAATCTTGTCGCTAAGCTCAAAGATGGGTGATGCATCTAACGGGAGACACGGAAAAGATGGATATGATTTACTGACCTAAATA
>NC_087212.1:6959116-6964116 GCF_015104395.2 Macrobrachium nipponense
GCATTTATCCTCTTATGCAGGAATACTTTGCCTTAATTTTTTCTCAATTACACATAACAGAAAAATCACATTGCAACATATGAGTTCCATCCCTTTCAATAACCAAGAATATTTCCTCAGATACTTACACCTTGACTCAACCAAAATATAAGCAATTTCTCCTGATTAGCATACCACTCACCTCTCTCTATACATCTGGCATTTCTCCTAAGGAGATATCTATTTCGAAATGCCAGAAAGTTGTCCCCAAAGGTGGAACAACAATGATATTTTAATATGCGTGAGACGAACCAGTTCTCTGGCATTCCAACATGTCAATAGGTAATGCGTGTTTTTGAATAACCAGATCCGGGTAGTTTTCCAGATTGTGCAAAGTCTTTACTGATTCAGAAGACACGTAACCTCCCAGTTTGTCAGCTGAAGCGATTATTACTTTCCTATGAGGATTCCGAGTTGAAGCGGCCGTCTGGTCTGATACGGTTTCAATATGCAGGTTGGAACTGATAAACCAATCCTGGACTCGCACCCAGATTTAGATACGTCTAAAATACTCAAGAATAAAATCTTAGATCGGGTCCACGACACACCTCTCCCAAAATTTCATGGGAATCGGTGAAGAACGTCTTAAAATACATTGATCTGGAGGGTGAGACACCCAAGAGGGAACACCTAACCTAAATATAATTTAGATGACTGATGTGATGACAGTGGTAACAAGGACAACAATATTATGAACGACAAAAAAAAATCACTCATCTAGGAAATTATTTTTCCTCAGTAAGTTAAAGATTACCTCGCCGACGTCTTCCTGTTTACAGTCATAAGGTGAGCAATTTGAAGCGAAGCTGCTCACCTCTCACCTCTCTCTCTCTCTCTCTCTCTCTCTCTGCAGCGACAAATGACGACTGCCCAACAATCCAGTACTCGGTTCGCACTGAAAGAGAGAGAGAGAGAGAGAGAGAGAGAGAGAGAGAGAGAGAGAGAGAGAGAGAGAGAGAGAAATGATTTTCGTACTTAGGCATGCTATAAGCAATGTATATAAAAATGTAAATCAACCGATGCATACAGGCATCACAGCATTAGAGAGAGAGAGAGAGAGAGAGAGAGAGAGAGAGAGAGAGAGAGAGAGAGAGAGAGAGAAGACATATGTTTCCACGTGAGCATTCCAATCCAACTTGAAGTAAAAATAGAAAAATCCCACTTATGTGAGAAGGATGTCTCTTAAACCCGTCGATCAAGATTTCACGAATACGCGTTTCGTGAAAAAAAAAAAAAAAAAACTATTAATATTCTTCAAGGTCAGCCATCATGGCGAATCTTCGTGTCAAAACCTCAGAAGCAATTTCTGTAATATATATACATAGGCTTCAATTTCCTCTCAATGCCATCTGATAACTGTATAATTTTTTATAGGAAATAAATAAGTAGACTGTACCGGGTTGCTCGTTCATTTTTTTAAAATTTAAATTTCATTAATTCAACTTTTTAAACTTAAAAGATTTTGGTATGCTATGCAGAAAACAAATGCAAAAAAACGTTTCACAACACATCCGTTACCAACGTAGAAGGATGTTTGCAACACACACACACACACACACATACACACACACACTATATATATATATATATATATATATATATATATATATATATATATATATATATATAGATATATATATATATATATATATATATATATATATAATATATATATATATATATATATATATATATATATATATATATATATATATATATATATATATATATATATATAGATATAATATATATATATATATATATATATATATATATTATTACGTTTATTGCCCCTCTCGTCTACCCAAAATTTATTAAAAGAGCAATCATATTTTCCCTAAAATCAGCTTATTTAGGCAGGAACCACAAACTCAGGCCAGACAAGGCATGTCCGGCGCCAGCCATAGTTGCGGGAAGGGGGAATAAAGACCCCTGTCAGCCTTAGGGACGTATTCCTGTGAACTTCTTGCTGGCGATATGCTCTGTTTCCAGGATGGCCGCCGGAAGGGGGATAAGCTGACCCCCAACACCCAAGCTTCACACCAGCCAGCCTTTAATTAAGGCCTACCAAAGGGGGCTAACTGGCGCCCCAGACCGCAGACAAGGCCGACGCCAAATTCTACAAAGGTCCACTTACTTATGGCATCCAGGTACGTCTTGTGATACAATCATATTGCCAGTTCTTTCCCTCCGAGTCGGGTAACTACTCCACATTTTCAAATTCAGACCGACAAGTCTTCATTGAATATCTCATTTAAACACTAGAGTTCCTTCCCCAGTGTGTTAGATAAAACTGAACAACTGTAACTTGTGCAAGAACTCTTTATTTTATGCTGTGTCTCATCTTGGAACTCTTCCAGATCTATGCACGAGTCACGTGTCCAAGTCTCCCAGCAAGTGCTGCCATAACGCAAGATAACTTGAGTAATTTTGGAAACCAGCACTCCCCTTGTGAGAGATAAGAGAGGGCCACGTGCGGCCCAGTTGCTTCGCCTTTCAACTGTCGTGTAAATAAATGTATACTGTAAATTATTCAGCTGGTTTTCAATGGCGACCTTTTCTCTATGGTAAAATATTTCAATCAATCCTTTCTAACGTAAGTTATTCTGCATTTTTCCCTCTCATATTTTCCATTTACGTAATTTGGGCCACTAAGAGGCCGGCTCATACGTATATATATATACATATATATATATATATATATATATATATATATATATATATATATATATATATACGAAATGCCACCACATGAAAAATAATAGGCAGAAAAATAATGGGCTACGAATTTCTGCCTCTTATTATTTTTCCTGTGGTGTTCGCTTATATCCGCTGTGTTTTTAAGCATAATATAATATATATATATATATATATATATATATATATATATATATATATATATATATATATAATGTGTAGAATCTCCTGGTCACTTTTTACCAGATACATATGTAATTGTAATAGCCAAAATGCCCTCTTAACTTCTTGAATTCTACGAGCTTTTTTTTTTTTTTTGGATTCGCTTGTCACTTACAAAGCCTTGAGACCCAAGTGCATGATATATGAAGAAATTATGATGACTGGTAGTGTGGGAAACGAGGAGTTATAGAGGGCATTGTCGCTATTACAATTACATATGTATCTAGTAAAAAGTGACCAGTAGATTCTACACACGCACACACACACACACACGCACACATGAAGTGCCTGGCATTTAATCAGGCAATTCTCATAATTGTCCCAATTATATCAAATTAAGAGGCAATTGTGAACCTTCTGTTAAAATAATCACAGAGCAATTTCAAGGATTTTATAATTGCAGTCCGGTGAATATGATAACGAAAGAATCAACACTAAAACCAGTTTACAAAAACAGCAGCCATTACTTCGATACTTTTATGCAGTCAATCAAAAGGTTCTATTAATGATTTCGCCCCACTGATATCGAACTTGAAACACCGTTGACAAAGACAACGGATAATCAAGACTCGTCGAATGCTGAACAACGGCCAAAGCAGAGAGAGAAACCTTTGAAAAAAAACTTCTGACGGGGAATACGACAAGCTTTTTTTTTTTGACGACTTATGTTAAATATCACAAAGGGATCCCGGGACAAAAGATGACTATAACTTCCCGATATCTAAGTAGCCTTGGGTGTCAAAGCCTTGGATATTTTTTTTTTTCTCAGTACAGGCAGATCATTATCTTCAAAAAGATTGACTAGGTTTCCGATAATTTTTTGTTTGTTTGAGTACAGGGAGATCATGATCTTCAAAAAGAATGGCTAGGTCTCCGATAACTGCAAACTATTTACTTTCCTGGATATAAAGTTGTACGTATTAAAAAAACGCATAAGAGTGTGTTTCCTGAATCTATGTAATAATAATTCAAACTACTCAGGAACCCAATTTCTAAAACATGAGATCAATATATATATATATATATATTAATATATATAAATATATATATATATATATATATATATATACACACACACACGCAGAGAATAACTTACAAGAAACAAAACCGTACATTAAGAAAGACAATCATATGTGAAATCATGAAAACGCTGAACACTTTGAAACTTATGAACAATTGTGTACGCATTAAAAAAAAATAAAAGGTATTCAAATTAGATCGCAAATCCCTCCGATCACAAGACCAGATGATGACGGAAAAAATAAATCTGTTACCATTGAGAGAGAGAGAAGAGGAAAGAGAAAGAGAGGAGGAGAGAGAGAGAGAGAGAGAGAGAGAGAGAGAGAGAAGCATTCCCTAAGAGGAATCTTATTCCTTCTTGTTATTTTTGGACATGGCAGCGGTTAGTTTTTTTCTTTCGAGGTCAACTTTGCGGATATCCAGTAATAAAGATCTCTCTCAAGAGGTGGGCGGTGGTCAGTGGCCTTATCTTGGCCGCTTACACCAACCAACCAACCAACCAAACCTGTTTTCTTTTTTTTTCTTTTTTTTTCCTATCCGGTCCACTCCAGATACAGAGGTGGAAAAAAAAAAGTTCAGGAAGGCAAGGCTTGCATGCCTCCGTGCATTGTAGATAAATTTGGAACTTTTATTTTTATTACAGTAAAATAAATATTTCAGCATTGCAACACCTCCAGCAATTTTCATATTCATTTAACCACAAGTATATCTTACTAAAAAAATTGATCTATTCTATTTAAAAAGCGTCTATATTGTAAAAAACAAAATTTTCTAACACGACCTAACCTCACATCACAAGGTTATCGAAATGGTATTTAAAAACACATTAATTTAGAGAATAAACAGTGAGGAAGCCATAATTAACTGTTTTAACTGTGTATATATAATAATATATATATATATATATATATATATATATATATATATATATATATATATATCAACGCGTAAGGTTTTATTTTATATAATATTATTTTTATATAATATACACAGGTAGCTAACTGCAATTACGTCAACAATCC
>NC_087212.1:6966616-7001616 GCF_015104395.2 Macrobrachium nipponense
GAGAGAGATTATTTTCATTCTACAAGCTCCAGCTTTTAATCATTCAGAAAGAAGCTATAAAAATTCAATGTTAATATTCCCGTACGGGAAGGAATTATTATATCAGCATCGTGCGCTAATGAACATCAATGTTTCGTCCGAGACATCATTACACATTCAACAAGTCAATACGAGGAACATAATTAGTATTAATAATCATCATCATGACACATACTACCTTAATATACCTCTGTAACAGACGGCGGTACAAAGGCAGAAATGCATTTATAATATCGTATTCGATTATATTAATAAATCTATGTTATTAATCAGGGAAGATGATTAATCGACAATTAATTAGTTCGTCCTGCGTTGATTATAATAACATTGTTCATTACGGTTTCCTGCTGTATAACTTTATTAAGTTTTAATGGAGATTTCAAAGGAGGATTTGGGTTATGAAGGTAAATGTTCCTTTTGTAAGTCTCCTAAATATAAATGAATGAAATTACGAAGGAAATGAAAGTATAACACACCAGAAATATTCTGTGAAGGTTTCTTAATACCAATTAGACTGCTTAAGTGTTGGGAAGGAATCATTAGGGTAATTCATATTTCCCAACTTATTATTTGAATAATTTCACAAACGAATAGGGAAAAAACAATAAGTAAAGAGGTGTGACCTAACCACGTAACACATAACCTGACCCCTGACCCAATACAATAATGGACAAATCCATCTAAATTTCACAAGCAAACTGATGAACTTCTAAGGCAGCAGCGACAGCAGTGGAATATACCTACGGGTGAAGCCTTAAAATTTATGTGAATTCAGGTAGGACACTGAAATACACGCGGTGGCGAGGCTCTGGAATATACAAGTAGCTATTCCAAATACTCTGGACCGATTAAGAAGAATAAAGGCTTATACTAAAAGGTTAAGGTTAAATACATATGCTTAACGGATAAAATTAAATTCACAGAATAAAAGGGTAAGCTTAAATACATAATACTAAATAGTTAGATTACTTAGTACATATACCAAAAGGGTACAAAAGACGAAAATATTTATAATCTCATTAAATAAAATAAAAAAAAAGACAGAACAGAAAGATAAAATCACAGGAAAATAAGATAAAGAAAAACCTTAAGAATTCAAAACATCTTAGGAGAATCAGTCCAACACACTAAAAAATACTCCTAAATAGATTAAATCAGAACCTCATTCGAGGACGCTCGTCTCACAACCCAAATTCAGACCTTCTCGGTCACAATGGACACTTGAGTCGACCCTAAAAAAAAAAAAAAAAAATTCAATAATGAGAACAACAGTGACCTACCAAAGAGAGGTTGTTAAACATCTATGGGCAAACTTTCGTAGGTTATCGTAGGTCATGGTATGGTGGGTTCAAAAGTAGTACAATAGCAAGGTTTATTTAACACGTATTTGATTCATAAAAACTTTTAAATGTTTACATGTCGATAAATAAAATGATATATTAATATATATTATATATATATAATATATATATATATATATATAGATATAGTATTACATGAATCTTTATTCACATCATCGAGTCAGTAACATAACTTGAAGTCCTGCTTTCTCCTCTGTGTGCTGGTTCGAATCCAAGAGAGGACGAAATTATTATCAACTATGAAAAAAATCCCCTTCGTTTAACATACATGAAAATATAATAATTCCGCGGTAGAGCGATTGAATATTAAAGGACATTGTAGCTTAATGCATGTGTGCGTGTGTGTGTGTGTGTGTGTGTGTGTGTGTGCTCAGACACCCAGGTGCAAACAGCCATACTCAATCTAGCATACATCTAGAAACAAAATTCATAGGTATTGTTCAAAAGTATTACCAGTTAACTGGTGCAAATTAACATAGCTAATCTTGTAATGATGTCAACCAAATCTTGAAATCAGAAATACACAAAAGTGCTTCGTACAATAACCTTAGTCTTTACAGAGAGAGAGAGAGAGAGAGAGAGAGAGAGAGAGAGAGAGAGAGAGAGAGAGAGAGGTCCTCGAGGTGTATAAAAAGAAACAAAAATAAACCTAAAAGAAGAAAATATCTTAGTTCAACGTGGAGTTAAGCACTAAGAATTTCGCATCCAAATGGAGCCCATAAAAACGGCCAAATGGAAAATGTTCAAGAAACGGACATTAGCAGTTATTATCTTGGGGAGCGAGAGCGCGAAGTCTCCTGAAAAGGTATGGCGTGCGCTTCTGTATTTAAGAAGGAAAATATTTAATTTGAACAACACATCTGAGTTAACTTCTAAGGCTATACACACACAAAAAAACGGATGTATATTATATATATATTTATATATTAATAATATTATATTATTATATATTATATATATTTTTATATAATATATTATATAAATATATATATATATATATTGGAATAACTTGATCACGAAGTATATAAAACGTGATGCTATGTATAAATTTATGTGTTCGGATTAAGCAGCATATGTATTCAGTTAGAACAGCCCAGACTTCAAATGCACTGTTTATCCATCTGAGAGAAAAATCATTGTATTAATTGGGGTGATACCTCGGTAATTGCTAGATCTAAATGATTATGTTTCAAGAAATTTACGGGAATCGGCAATTATACAAATCACTAATAAAAACAACCTAAATCTTAGTCTGGGAATGTACCATTTGGACCCATATATTTGTAAGATGTTTTATGAAGGACCTCAAAATAAATGAACAACTAATAAATTAGTCCCACATGTATATAGTTATTACTCTCTCTCTCTCTCTCTCTCTCTCTCTCTCTATCTCTCTCTCCATCTCTCTCTTCTCACTCTCTCTCTGGTTCGATATATATATATTTATATTTTCTTTCGTCTTTTCATTAATAATAATTTTTGTTGGGAAAATTTGTGTAAAAATTCATGATATTAAATTGTATATGCTCCCGTGTTTTTTTCAAAATGTACTGTTTTCTGGAAGAAAACACTTGTTTCTTGCGGGTATCCTTCAAGGTGTGGCTGCCTCTGGGGCTCCTCCTTTCTGTAGAGTGAAAATCGCCCTTATGTCAGTTTGTATATTAAGCCTTCTTTTGACTATGTTGTTCTTTGTAAAATCAGTTTGCCTCAGTAAAGGGTCCGAACAGGACCGAAAGTACTTGGCTATCTCGCTTTTTCAATTTTTCCTTCGTGGCAAAAAACCTTTATATAAAATATATATATATATTATATATATATATATATAATATATATACATATGTATATATAATATAGATTATATATATATATATACACACACATATATATATAATATATATATATATATATTATATATATATATATATATATACACACACACTCGAATCCTGGTGACGATCTCCTTATATCACTTAGAAACTCCCCTTCGATATTGTTATTAAGAGGTTTGAGTGACTTGGATATCAAACGACATTTGTAACTTAGGATTGTGAATATAAAAAAAATGTCACGGAGTATGTGACAAATATTTATATGCTTACGTATAAAGATATATATTATATTATAATATATATATATATATATATAATATATATATATTATATATATATATATATATAAAAGTCATAACACATTACCGTGATTCATATACATACATCGAACTACAAATGTCCTTTAATATCTAATTCCTTCGGTTGAAGCATATATGAAAATATATTAATTCCGAGGTAGAGTGAATTAGGTATTAAAGGACATTTGTAGCTCGATGTCATATATAATATAATATATATATATATATATATATATATATATATATATAATTATATATATATATATAGTATATATATATATATAATAAATATTTATATATATAAATATATATATATATTATATATATATATATATATATCATATATATAATATATATATCATATAGTATATAATCTATAATATAAATTATATATATTATATATATAATATATATTCAACATTTAGTGATACTCATCGACACGCATGAAAAAAATAAAAAAGAATATACAGATTACAAAATTTCATGTCGTCTCCTCACCATTCGTAGGCTACCCCCTCCCTGCACTGTCACCTTACCTGGAAGGAAGAGAAAGCGTTAATTAGCAACTGCTGTAATAAAATGCATGATCAATCGAACACTTCCTAAAGGAAAAATACAGAAATGCATAAATAACCTTTGGAGAACGCGTATCGGAATCATCAAATTATACATCGTACGAAGCAATTGCATTCTATCGAACACACAAATATATACAATGTATATCAAATGTGGGAGAAAACTGACATTTAACAAGAAACATCAAAAATATTTTACCAACATTTTTGTTTTGTTTTTCTGCTTCGACAGGAAAGAATAACATTAAGAAATCAGAGATAACAGTTAGGCAGAAATGAGCGATAGTAGGTGAGCGTACACAATGTAAGCATACATTAGAATGATAAAATACTGAAAGCTCTAAGATATATTAATGCATAGAGAAAAGGTCCAAAATAGACCAGTTTCAGCAACAGAATAATTAAATGATCACAGCATTCAGTAATCAAAGTATCCTCACAATTATAACATATGATGCCGTGTATATCATGGCCGATATTTAGATCCAGTTATAGTAAATCATTTAGATTTTAGGTTTAGATTTAGATATTAGATTCAATATATGCAGAAAAAAAAAACATATACATAAGGCATTATGGAGAATCCTTCCTCTTTATGATGACCCCTCGTGTGGACGTTTCGGTAACCTATAACCCACACACACGCACACACACCCACAAACATACACACGTCTACATAAAGCGTATAGGCTCATACTTGGCATATATACAGAGTTCTACTTCTTCCGTACAACAACAATATACTATAAAAAATATATATATATATCAAGAAAAAAATGAGAAACAACATAGTTTTAAGTAGTATTAGAACATACGCGACCTTTGTGTTTTAAAAAGGTAGCGGTAATAAGTTCTTAAACAAGCATCTGATGAACACTTATTTTTTTACCTTTTATTCATTTTTTAAAAAGTTCTTCTGCTTCAGCTTGAACCATTGTCGGTCGTATGTAGCAATCGTTCTTAGGCTCAAGCATAAAATTCTGGTGAAGAAATATCACAAGTTACGTATGCCTTCGCAAGAAGTTGTTGCAAATGTTAAATCTGTTCCTTCATTAAGTTGTGTCATGTTGCTTCTGGTAGACAATTTCAAGATGTCAGTCCACTAGCAGTGTAAAGGAAAAGGCCGCCTGCTTAACTGACGTCAAAAGAAATCCAGGCTAATTTTGTAAAATAATTTTCAGATATTTACAATTAATATCTAATATTTACAGCTAAAAATGTTGGAAACAAAAATTCTAGATTTCTGAATGCCCGTGCAATCAGTTTTTTCCTCAAAAAAAAAAAAAAAAAAAATAAAATAAAATAAATAAAAAATAAAAATAAATAAAAATGAATAAATAATAAAAAATAAAAAAAGGACTTCCAAACTGTTCCATTTAGCAAGCAGGACAAATGGGAGACCAACTTCCAAGACGACGAATATATTTCCAGCTAAAAATGACGACCGTGAGTAACAGAAAAGGGTCTTGGAAGACATCATAACAATCGCAACGTAATGCCAATAGTAACGACAATACAACAATCTCTCTTTCCTTTTTAACTCTCTCTCTCTCTCTCTCTCTCTCTCTCTCTCTCATAGGAAAATATAATAATCCCGGAACCCAAGACATCCTCCTAGACTCGTGCATCGATAGCGCATCCATTTTTCTTCAACGAACCACCCGTCGTCATCATCATCATTTGCATTACCCTGCATATAATCTATAATGCGTCGAACATAAATCCAAACGTGAAGAATGAGTATCCATCTGAACAACTCTTACAGAGATGTTCCCCATTACGGGCTTCGAGCTGGTTTAAAAATGATGTTCGCTTAAGAAGAATTAGTTAATTTTTCTTGCTCAGGTGGATGATCATGACTATTTTATGCTAGTCGTTCGGAAAGAAAATGGATTACATATGATCTATGTTAAGAAGAATTAGTTAATTTTTCTTGCTCAGGTAAGATGAACATGATCTATTTATGCTGTCGTGTTTCGGAAAAGAAAATGGATAACATATGATCTTATAAAAAAAAAAAGGAATAAGTTTAATTTTCAAAAATGTGCAAACTTGGCGCTGTACAGCAAAATAAAAATGATGGAATGTAAGATGAAAATAATAACTAAACTGACAAATACCCATGGTAAATAATTATGAAATAATAATATGTTGATATGTATTAAAGAATAACAATACCGTGGATTAAAAAATAACAAGAAAGTGAATAATTGCTAATGGTAAAAAGATATAAGCAAGAAGTGATAAACATAATGTTTACGTAAAAGATACCAGGGAAATTCAATAATAAGTATAAATGTAAACAAACCGAACAAAAAACAGAGCATGAAATAATAAAAACCAGTGGGATAATGGCGTGAAATATATTACAAATGTGGGTTTTTTCAAGTGAAACAGTTAATTCAAATCATAACTATTTCATTTCATAACGCACGTTTATCCTAATAAAACTCATCAGAATAAATATATATTAATATTAATGACTTATTCAAGGATATAGTGCAGGGTCTTTGCCATCACCATCAGCTAGTATTGTGACAATAATTATATACATAACATTATCATTAGGACCACTGGAAAACAGTGGAGCATATTGTAATCTTATCTCAAATAAATGCAGTTAACTAGCCGCTGTCATTGTCAACAATTAATTTGGGGGCAGTAATACTTGTAAGTATTATCAATATGAAAATGAAAAACAGACTTTATGAATATATTTGACTTCAAAAGTGCGATGACTTTACCGTAATCATTATTATCAACAATGGCTAAACAGACAATGACACAACCAATGATGCTAATAGTTATTACGTTGATAATAATCATGTGTACGAAGCTTGACATTGGAAAAAAAAAACCTTCCCTTTACCAAATAAAAAAGAAAATAAAAAGTACTTAAGTAAATAAAATAAAGTAAAAACACCAACGGCAGAGTCCATTATCCAAATTAGGTCAAAGTCATACATAGGAAAGTTTATCATTCAAATGCGCAGACATATTGACTTACACAGTCGACTAACAATTATTTCATCAAAAGTCATATGAACGAGTTTACGAAGGACACTCGAGGTCAAGCGATAAACCTTCGTCACGGAAGGTCAAGTGGTATTGGGTCACCCAGTTTCATTTATTCGAAAGTTTTTTTTTTTAAAGTTTTTTTTTTTTTTTTTTTTTTTAAGATCACAGGTAAACTTTAATTTTTCACTGTCACACACACAAACAGACACACACACACACACACACACACACACACACACACACACACACATCACACATATATATATATATATATATATAGATATATATATATATATATACACAGATCTTTTAAGTATGATTGTATGAATGTATGTAATATACATTAGATATATACACAAATATTATATTATATATATATAGGTAATATATATATTATATTATATATATACATACATATTATACATATATTATAATAAATATATGTGTATATATATAATTATATATATATATATATAGATACATACATTATATGACATATATATAAATATATATGTATATATATATATTATATATATATATCTATATATATATATATATACGTATGTATACATATGTATATATAAACACACACATACACAGAAAACACAGAATGCAAAGTCACGTGCAAATATTTAGAAAAAGAATGAGAGATGAAAAGATAAATGGTATTCAAACAGCGACTAAGGTCACACAGCAGGTACGGCTTTGCCTAAATCAACAGGGATAACAAAGGTTGGGCGGTCAGGGGTCCACACAGGTCACATCACATGAAAGGGTTAGGCCGAGTCAACACGAGTCTGCAGGAAGGAAGAGAGTAGACTAGTGACCAGGTCAACCCAAATCGAATCAAGGGATAAATTAAAAAAAAATGGGATTAATTTACGTATATGCATTTTTATACATTTAATTTATTCACTGGTCAATTCATTTTTTCTCTGATAACTGACCTCTTTCTGTATTTTATATTATCTTCTGCTACATCTTTAAGCAAATAAAATCATTTAATTTTTACCTATTCATTTATTTTTTTTATTTATTTCATCTTTCACAGTAACTTTGCTAGTCGCTTAAACCATAAGGGTGTCTACTTTAATTTATATATATATTATATATATATATAATATATATATAATATAGATATGATATGGAATACCGCTATTGATATATATATGATATATATATATTACACGTATGTATGAATGTATATATATACATACACATGTATAAAACCTCGCACATACAAACAGTATAGTCTCCGGTCAAGCACTTACTTATATCCCTTCATATTTCATGCACAACCTCATCATTCCCGCTCGACTCCTGGATCCCAAAATCAACTGTGTACACAGTGGCATCATCCTCGTGCATAAATGAAGAAGTCTTGTACACACAAAAATCAAAAATGTATTCCACCGGAGGAGCTTTCCTTGCATTACGTCTCCGCCCCATGAATAAACTAACGACTGGAGGTTCCTAACTGACAAAAATCTGAGGTTGGCCCTCTCGTAAGAGAGAGAGAGAGAGAGAGAGAGAGAGAGAGAGAGAGAGAGAGAGAGAGAGGAGCGTGTTTGCGAATCGAAGGGTCGCCTCTCCAGCGCATGAAAGGAGATCGTCAAAATTATTATTATACAAACTATGAAAGAAGAGAGAGAGAAGAGAAGAGACGGAGAGAGAGAGAGAGAGAGAGAGAGAGAGAGAGAGAGATTAACTCTATAAGAAGCTGAGTCATGCCACTGATACAAAATCTAAATTTCTAGCTCTCTTGGCTAGCAAGAGAGAGAGAGAGAGAGAGAGAGAGAGAGAGAGACGAGAAGAGAGAGAGGACGGGGGGGAGGGGGGGTGGTGGTGGGGGGGGGTGTATTTGAGATTGCATGCTCACGTAAGCTCATTACAACATAAATCAATGAACCTGCGACACTTACGTCAATGTCTAAGACGAGCTAATTGCACAACCATCATCATCATCATACCACATGACAGGTGGGGCAAAAACTCGACACAAGAAAGAGAGGAGAGGAGAGAGAGAGAGAGAGCGAGCATGTAAATCTGAATTTTTTATATGTATGTATGTACGTACATGAGTTTGTGTGCGTAAGCATGAGAGTTTTATAGTGTACGTGAACTTGTGAACATGAAAGAAGACAAGGCACACACACACACACACACACAATAAATCATACAATACAAAGACGTATTTTTCGAAAGGATGATTACCAGAGCAGTAGGGGGCGGGACGGTAAGAAAGAGGGGGTTAGCGGGGAGGGGGAGGGCGGGGAGGACAGGGGGGGGAGAGAGAGAAGGAGGAGGCGAGGTCAAGGAAATAACACCATGAGGCTCACGTTAAAACCGAGATTGTTCCGGGGGGCAGAGGTCAACGTCCAACGGCTTGAACCTGTACATCCGTAATTTAAGAGGAGGAAGGGCCTTTCTGCAATTCCTCCGTCTCTCTCTCTCTCTCTCTCTCTCTAATTCATACGAGGGGCGAGATAGAGAGAGAGAGAGAGAGAGAGTGACTCATCTTTGAGTCATGTTATATTTCAAACTATTAAAAGGGTACGAGCAAAAGCTGTAAGACTCTCGAATAATTCAGACAGGAGAGAGAGAGAGAGAGAGAGAGAGAGAGAGAGAGAGAGAGAGAGAGAGAGAGAGAGAGAGAGAGTTTTGAAATGATACGACTACTTTACCATCGACGTAAAAGGCAGAAGCTTCAAGAGACTTTAGAAGTCCCGTTCACTGCCACAGCAGCGAGGTGGAAAGAGAGAGAGAGAAAGAGAGAGAGAGACTCCTTCTCGGTAGGCATACTGCCAAGCGACTAGAGGCCGGGGGGGGGGGGGGGGGAGGGGGGGTAGGGGGGACAGGGGGGGTGATTGGAGGGAAGTTACACCAACCTCACCAGCAGCACCCGGTTGGCGCCGCTCGTTTTCCTCGTAACTAGTTATAACGTAAAAGAAAAAAAAAAATATGTAGTTGGTCGATATAATAAGGTGACGTTATAACAGCGTCGCATGATAATGCAACGCAATTACTTACTTATTCAGGTACATGCGATGCCGTAAGACAAAAAAAAAAAAAAAAATAATAATAATAAGAAAGAAAGAAAAATCGCAATGAAAGAAACCTTTCGAAAATAACTGGTAATTCCCAGACGGGTTTCGAGAACCAGTATCCTTCAAGACTCAGCAAGTTCTGGGCAAGAAAATGAAATGTCCCGTTATTCATGCACCTCCACATTCATTCACTGTCAGAGAGAGAGAGAGAGAGAGAGAGAGAGAGAGAGAGAGAGAGAGAGAGAGAGAGAGAGAGGAAGCTGTCTGAGTCGAGCTTGATTCAAATAATTTAAATGTTGAATTTTGAAGACCAGTTATATCGACTAAGTAGAACGACTTGTTCTAGTTTTCCAAGACAAAACAAAGGCTGAATTAAATGTTGAACGACCGACACCGAGAGATGACACTCAACTCGGAGAGGGATGAAAGTGTCATAAACAACTAACCGAAAAAAAAAAAGTTTTAAACAATTTTATGACATGCTGGGGACGGAAAGCCAACCTGTAACCTAGGATTAAATGTTACGATAAAACCTGAATTCACTACACTAGCAGAACGAAGAAAAAACATTCACTCAATTAAGAGACTGAATCGATTTAAATAATTTCGGAGAGCAGTTAAAACCTCAAGCACATTGTAACAAGATCCAGGACTGAAAACAAGTGAAGTAACCAAATCCATTTTTGCATGCGTGCTTAAGTATAAGTGTGTCCCTTCAAACCAAATCTTCCGCGAAGAACGGAGAAACCTTCGATCAATTTGAGCGCACAATTAATAATCTTTGAGAGTCAAAATATGAACGAGAAACGTCAGCTCTTCCCAGCGGGCGAAAAAAAAAAAGGCGAAAACGCGACGAAAAAGAAATAAATATTAACTGTCGAGGGAAGGAAAATCATTTCTGAATAAATATTGCTGAGGGAATTAAAATATTTGGCTGAGAAACAAAAGCGCATCGAGTCGAGGATATTTTATTGTTTGACAAAGACGATTATCAAGTAAAATTCCAATATAAATCCTCGGATAAATATAAAATGAACACAAATATATAAAATATCGACACAAATTGAAGTAAATGTCCGAACTGTCACGGCAACTGTATATTATAAGAGAATGATGAAATATCACAGAAAGTACAAATATAAAATATAAAACGTCAGATATGCGCAGTAAAATTTCGAATACTGAAAAAAAATAGCTAACAACAATACGGGAAAAATACTCATGGAAACGAATAAAGAACAAAATAAAATCGATAAAAAAGTATAGAAATTAACTTTTGACAGCGAAGAAGACAGTAATTACAATGTAATTACCAGAATTACGGTCATGCTAAGGATACCAAAAAATTATTCCTTACTCAATATTGAGCAGAGACGTTTCAACATGAACCATGAGAAGCGAAGAAAAAATAAATTAGCATAAAGATTTTATAAAGCAGGGTAAAGATATAGAATTACTGTAAAAACCCTAATAACTGAGTGAACAACAGAGCAACTAGAAACAAAAGCCCTTGGAATAAAAAAAAAAAATAGGTAAAAATATGATTAAAATTGAAATATGACAAAAATGAAATATCGAGAATAAGTTTTTTTTTCGTTTACGAAAGATTATAAAGGCTGTGAACTCGCTCTAATTTTATTTACGCTCGAAGGAAACAAGACAAAAGGACATCAACTTGCCTGAGAGAGAGAGAGAGAGAGGCAAGTCAAACGCAAACAGTTCATCCACCAGACCGTAAGGAATCTAGACCTTTTTTCCCCCACCACTTCTAAATGTTAAGGCTGACGGAACGGATGCCCCAGTGCCCAGTCTGGCAGGGTAGCGGGAAAAGCGCGGAAAGTTAAATTCCCAGCGTGTATGTAATTATGTATGTGTATATATGTATGTATATATATATATATATATATATATATTATATATATATATATATATATATATATTACATTATTCGAATACTTCGACTGCTCGGAACACTCTATTATTATTATGAGGACAAATAAAATCCATTTACTAACCTTCTTGGCACGAGTTTTCAACACTTTTTTTTTATAAATGGCATTATCTTTACGACAGTGCATGCGAAGCATGCAATACTTTTTGAATTCACTGTCACCATCAATCTAACCACACTTAAAAGACTTTGATGTAGAGAGTGTTATATCATAAATATATATATATATAAAAAACACTGGCAGGTGAACACTACATCAAATTAGAAAAAAAATATATTCATAGCAAATCGATGTATTCAAACCTCTCGAGTGGGGAAACGAGTATACTTGAAAATATAATAACAAAGGCGGTCAATGAAATTCTAAAGGAGTACATCAGGTTAATATATTATATTCGCACAATGAAACGTCAACCCCTGAAATGATAGACGAGGCGAGAGACAGAATAACAATGGAACAAAGTAATAATTTATTAGAACAAGGACTCGGTACTTCCTGCTGCAAATACCAAGAAGGACGTTGTGAACATCGGCTAAACAGACGGAATACACCAGAGGGGGCACCGCCCCGGTACGTTTTTTCAAGCCTTGTCTGATGAATAATTGGCAGCTTTTCAGCCAGAGTATATAAAGCGAAATAGTGTGAAGAATATATGACAGGATACCTCTCCCCCAAATACACAAGCCTTTATATATAATATATAGTTCCTCGTTAGACGAGTGTTTTACGTGCTCGCCTACCGATTCCGTAGTCCCGAGTTCGATTCCCAGGTCTGCCAACGTGGAATCATTGGAATTTGTTTCTGGTCATTTGAAATTAATTTCTCGATATAATGGGGTTCGGATCCCACAATAAGCTGTAGGTCCCGTTGCTAGGTAACCAATTGGTTCCTAGCCACGTAAAAATATCTAATCCTTCGGGCCAGCCCTAGGAGAGCTTTTTAATCAGCTCAGTGGTCTGGTTAAACAAAGATAAACTTAAGTTATATATATATATTATATATATATATATATATATATATAATATATATATATATAATATATATATATATATATATATATACTATATATAGTATACACTATGTAGGAAAAGGATAGCTCAATGACAACCTGAGAAGGTAAATAACTTCAATTAGCTAAACTGAAGACAACATAAAAATGATGTAATCATTAATAAGAACAAGATTTACAAGCATGTACGTATTTATGTACTATATGTAATGAACTTAGTATCTAGACTTTACAAAAATCCCATATATTCATAATTATTAACTGTCGCACTTGCTTTGTACCGTGATAGAACTCTTAATAAAATAAACATATTAACAATAGACTAGACATCGTCCATCACATTGCATCTGCACGAGCACTCAGCACTTAAAATATAACTAGGAACAGCGTAAATAATTTATTATGCTCTTCGACAAACTGTTCTTCGGAATTACTTTATCGGATGCTTTAGCAAATTTACGTCATTCCAAGAACTTGACGATTAACTGGGAGTAAAATGTTTAAAACGTTTAAGGAAAATATAAATACGTTCAAATAATTATTTTTGGCAGCATATGCTAAAGATTTCTTAAAACAATACATTTGATCGCTAGCAGTGACATTACATCATTTAGACTTCACATTTTGCTTGATGCTTGTAATTCATGATGACGAAACTCCCCTTTTCTGTTAACTTGCATTATTCACACTTGAAGAGGGGAAGAGGTATCTTTGTGAATTAAAAATTTTATTTTGTTGAATTTTCTGAAAAACGTTCTGAGAGATGCATGTTCCCATCATTATATACCAAATTTTACACAGCAAATAACTTACTTAGAATTTGGTTTTAATATTACACAGCGTTAATCTCAAGATGCTAACTCATTTAATGATAAAATATTATTATTATCATCATCACCATCATTATTATTATTATTATTACTCAGCTAAACCCCTACTCAAATAAAAGAAGCCTACAGGGACCACTGCCTTGAAATTCAAGCTTCAAAATATTCCACACTGATGGAATTCAGTTTCTTATAATCAGTACATATCCTAAATGACCCGTCAGGTTTCTTTACTTACACACATGGAGAACTGTAGTCACTTGAACAGGGTTCTGCTAATCCACGTTGCAAAAAATATTAAACTTCTCTCTTATGATGTTCATGAGGTGTTTAAGAGTTATATATCACGCCATGAACATTTAAAAAATAACTTATTCACAATAGCAATTTGAAAAGAGCAAAGCTACGTCAATAGAAAGTTAAATAATGATTTCATTAGAAAGATGAATATGTACCGAATATTCTTTATACAATGGAACTCAGATGTTACAGTCACTGCACAGATCTCCACCACAAACTACTTGAAAATACCACAAGAATCGAAATCTTACAAAATAAAACCCCACCTCTCTCTCACTTGTCTTATTGGCAGTTTTCACTTTCTTTTCCTGGCTGTCCGTCGAGTTTGCTTATATCTTAAAATGGCTGTCGCTAATGGAATTTTTGGGATGCGGTTGCAAGCCTCGTAGCCATCTTAACCTAAGATGTTACACACCACATTAAGCTAATCCTCTGGCAGACAATTTATGACATATATAAGCACTAATAATTATATATAGTTTCCATTAGGTAGCATTAGGTCTGTACTGGAATATATATATAATATATATATATCATATATATATATATATATATATATATAATATATATATATATATATATATATATATATATATATATTAATATATACTATATATATATATATATATATATATATACACATATATATATATACATATATATTTTATGTGTATATATATATATATATATATATATATATATATATATATATAGTATATATATATAGATAAATAAATAAATAAATATATATATATATATATATATATATTTATATATATACATATCTATATATATATGTATATATATATATATATATATATATATATATATATATATATATATATATATATATATATATATATATATATATATATATATATATATATAATATATATATATATATATTGTTAAGAGTATTGCATTTATGTTTGGAGTATTAAATTTATGTAAATAAAGTATTTTTTGTAGTGTGGATTGTAAATGTTTTTGTAGTTCATATTTTTCCCATGCTGTGTTTGTCCTTGCGTGTTGTTTGGGTGTTTTTTGTATTCCTCAGTCCTTGGATGTTTACTTCGGCCATTGGAGCACCACCAGGGATGAGATTTCTTGGATTTGTCATAGTGTTAATAACCCTGGATTATATCTAAAAGTGTTACATTATTTGTACTTGCTAATTTGTAAGTATTACTATATTGCATTTAAGGTTCTGTTGACGCTTGTGGGTATGTGTGTATTTTCTGCATTTTTATTGGGTTTAATATTTACGTTATTTCCTGTATTATCTACAGTGTATTGATAATCTATTTAATTGTTACTTACCTGCTTGTTTTGCTCATTTGTCGTAATGCTATACAATGTGAATGTTCCTGGAGTTTCGTTAATTTGCAATCGTTATTGCTTTAGTTTCATTATCTCGTTATCATCGTAATCCTTATCTTTATATTTGGACTTTAATTAATTTTAAGTAAAATAACAAATTTCGTAGTGTTTACCTTATCCGTGTTATTATATATTTAACTCGTATATCATACTTAAATTTAATGCTATTTTAAAATTTGGATAAGAGCTCTATATAAAAATAAGTTAAGTTAAGGCATCATTAAAATGTCTTATTATTTATTGTCTATGGCCGTTTGGAGCTCCGCTTCGTACTTGCATTCAGTGAAAATGCAGGAAAGAGTATTAAGAGGCGAAAATGGTCGTAACAATTTGGGGGCCTGTCCGGGATTTGTTTTGCCGAGTAAATCAAAGAGACCGGTATAAGCTAAAGTTATTTTGCGGGGTTTTGCATAATTTTATTTTTTGTATAATTATCTGAATACTAAAATTTGTGCGAATTTATTCTAGGAAGTTGTCATAAATTTATTTTTCCGTATGTTTATTAGTATTTTGCCGTGAAGTGAAGTGTTAATGTTAAAATACGGCGCTGTGCACGTTTAAGAACAATCGGATTACGTATTAAGAGTAATTTTTGTTTTGTTAAAGTGAATGCTTTCGCTCATTTTACTTAGTTTACATTTTAAAGTTAAAATCTTCTCTATCGTATATACGTTTTGAAGTTAATTTTTCTCTATTGTATAGTTTTGAATATGGGATCCTTTCAGCATTAGTGAATTTTCTAGTACCCAATGTGCATTATTTGCGTAATCATCGTATGAGAAAGGATGACTGGATTGCTATTGCTGTGAAGTATGACTTTTCTGTTAAAAAGGTGTGGAGGAAATCTCAGATTAAGAATTTGTTGTTATGCTTTGGTTGAGACGGAGACTTTGCCTGAGGGAAGCTTTTGATTTATTAGATGAAGAGGGATCCCAGTTAACTCTCAAGCAGGTAGAATTGCAGTATGCTCGTGAAAAAGAGGAGAGAGATAGACAACGGAGAGGGAAGAGAGCGTGAGGAGTTGGAGAGGAAAGAGAAGCGAGAAGCGTTGAGAGTTTGGGAGGAGAAAGAGAAGCGAGGAGCGTGAGGAGTTGGAGAGGAAAGAGCGGAGAGAGCGTGAAGATTAGAGAGAAAGGATAGGATAGAGCGAGAGGAAAGAGAGCACAGATATCAATTGAGCTGTTGGAGAAAAAGAGAACGATAAAAAGATAACGTGAGCCAAGGCGATGAAAGTGAACAGGTAATTGATGTTGTTAAGGCTTCTAAAATGATTCAGTTGTTTGATGAAGCGGATCCAGACGAGTTCTTTATGCTTTTTGAAAGACTTGCGCTTAATTTGAAGTGGCTAAGCGTTTATGGCCCGTAATTTTGCAGCCGTCATTAAAGGGTAAAGCTAGAACAGTTTTCTTGTCGTTAACATCTAGTGAGAGTAATGATTACGACTTTACTAAGGATAGTATCCTGAAAGCCTATGAGCTTACGGCTGAATATTATCGTCTCAAGTTTCGTAGATATTAAGAAGTTTGATTCACATTCATACATTGAATATTCACATAATCGTTGTTACAAATTACATGATAAATGGTATACCAGCAGCAAGTGTCACTACCTTAGATGAATATAGGGAGCTCATTTTACTTGAACAGTTTCATTAGAGGCGGTTCCTATTGATGTTCAGAGATACCTATTTGAGCGTGAGGTTACAACTTTACAAAGAGCAGCTGTGTTAGCTGAGAATTACAGTTTAATTAACCACATCAACAAAGTCAAAGACAATCCAAGAAATCTCCAGGTAATGTATCAGAGGAGAAGAAATCCTCTGGCTCATACAGTAGAAGTCTGTCTGAGGTTAGGTGTTACAAATGTAACCAGCTTGGTCATATGAAGGCAAGATGTCCTAGTAATTAGAAGGAGGAAGAGAGAATCTTCGGGATCAAATATGGCAATTAGGAAGGTCCGGCAGGAAATTCCTGTTTCTCATTGTGATAGGTTAGATATGAGTTTGCTCCTTTCAAGTTTGATGGGGTTTGTGTCAGTGTCAGATGACCTAAGTAAATGTGTCCTGTTAGGATAGTACGGGACACTTGTTCTTCTAATAGTCTAATTGTAAAGAAAAGGTTCCTGGATTGGAAAAGAATTTTACATCAGATAGACTGGTTGTTAGAAGAAGTTTTGGGTGGACTGGTAACAGTTCCCTTGTGTAGTTATATCTGCATGTGGTTTATTAACTCGTTATGTCACAGTTTTAGTGGGGTGGTGGATGAATTGCCTATTCAAGGTGTTGATTTTCTAATGGGGAACGACTTGGCAGGAGGGAAGGTTGTACCTAGTCCCCATAGTTGTTGACACTCCATTAGAGGTAAGCCCTGTAGGAGGATCCAGTATTGTATCCTTCTTGTGTTGTACAGCGTAGCAGAAGTCTGGCTGTGGTAGAAGTCCCACGAGAGCGTGGAACAGATGTGACTAAGGACGTCAATGTAAGTACTACTTCAGGTACTGAAGAAAAAGATGCTGTTGGTACAGTTGACGTAGATATCAATATTGATAGTTTATTCCAAACTGATAGTTTTGAAGGTAATGTAAAAGAGAAAGAAAGTGTGCTAGATGGCGACGAGGATGAAACTAAGTTTGGTTTGAAGACTGGTAACGTAGTATTGGTAAATACTCTGAAGCCGAGTTTCAAATGAAAAATTATTTAAGTAATGTTTCTGATTGCTCTGATAATCTTTTTGATATGAAATGTTCTGACATTATAAAAGCTCAACAGGAAAGATTTGTCTTTGCAGTCTATTTTACAGTGAAGTTGTTGCAGAAGACCAGATCAATATGGAGCCAGTATGCTATACTTGAGGAATGGACTACTAATGAGAAAGTTCAGATCTTTGCATACTCCGGCAAGTTCAACTTGGAAATCAGGAATCAGATTGTCATTCCAGCGAGCCTAAGGCAAAAAGTATTACACATGGCACATATGTATCTTCTTCACACTTAGGAATAAGGAAGACTTTGAGTGCAGTTCGTTCTTTAACTCTTTTACTGGCCTGGTAAGGAAAAGTGCCCACAGAGTACTGTAAGTCTTGTGCAGTATGTCAGCTGGTTGGTAAGCCGAATCAGATAATAAAACCTGCCCCTTTTACAGCCTATCCCTGTTTTACCTGAGCCTTTTGATAAAGTCATATTAGACTGTGTGGGTCCTTTACCCAAAAGTAAGAAGCAGAATCAATATATGATTACAATGATGTGCAGTTCCATTCGTTATCCTGATGCCTATCCACTTAGGAACATAAGTTCTAAGACACTGATCCCAGTTTTAATAAAATTTTTTCACTCAGTATGGTATCCCCAAGATTATCCAGACTGATAGATGGGAAGTAACTTTACCTCTGATTTATTTAGACAGGTTATGGCAGCTATGAGCATTAAACATGCTTTGTCCTTAGTATACCACCCAGAGAGTCAAGGAGCCCTGGAACGATTCCATCAGACGTTGAAGGATGCCCTTACGAAGTACTGTCAGGAACATCAGACAGACTGGGATGAAGGATTACCATTCGTGTTGTATGCCATCGCAACACTCAACAAGAAAAGTCTTGGATATTCCCCAGCAGAGTTGTTATATGGAAGGAAAGTGAGAGGTCCTTTGGAGATACTCTATGACATGTGGACGGATCAGTCGAAAGAGGTAACATTAGGAGATTATGCTAAGAACTTACAAGGTAAGCTAGAGAGCTCTCGTAAATTTGCACATGACAATCTAAGCATAGCTCAGATAAGATGAAAGAAATTAAATTTTGATAATAAGGCTGAGACACTAAGCTTTAGGCAGGTGAATCTGTTTTAATGCTAGTACCCATAAGGAAAACCTTTTTTGAGAATAGATATGAAGGTCCTTATACAGTGATAAGCAGAAACAAGGATAATTATGTCATCTCGACTCCGGGAAAGAGGAAAAGCGAGAAGATGGTACATATAAACCTACTAAAAACGTTTGAGACCCAATGTGACAATGTCAGCTTGATTTGCAAGTCATCTGTGAAAGATAATGTGAAGCTTAATGAAGCAGGTTTTCCAGATCGAAGTAAAAGCATACCTCTAAATAATACACTTGCATTAAATAACATTGACTGTACAAACTTAATAATCTCTCATCTCAACAGGCTAGTGACTTGAAAAAAGTTATTGGAACTTTTTCCAGAGATCTGTGGAGATGTGCCTGTCCAGACATCAATGGTAGAGTTATCAGCTAGAACTTAAGCCAGGTACAGAACCTCGGAAGAGTGCCCCATATCGAGTTCCCCTCAAAAGAGAGCCATACTAAAAGAAGGAAACTGACTTTTTGCTACAACATGGTTTTGCGGAGCCAAGTATTAGTCCTTGGGCATCGCCATGTGTTTTAGTCGAGAAACCAGATGGCTCCTATAGACTCTGCACTGACTTTAGAAGACTAAATGAGGTAACTGTATCGGATTCTTATCCATTACCAAGGTGGATGACCTCATAGATCTGGTAAGCAATGCTGTATATGTTTCAAAGATTGATTTATTACGAGGTTATTATCAAGTCCCATTAGCAGATAACTCAAAACCCCTGACAGCATTTACTACTCCAGATGGCCTATATCAATATACAGTCCTTCCATTTGGACTTAAGAATGCTCCTGCATTTTTTTGTTTTTCAAAGATTGATGGATCAAGTTATCCGCGATATGCCTGGTGTTAGAGTGTATCTTGACGACATTGTTGTATTTTCAGATATTTGGCTGGACCATCTTTCTATGCTGAAGGATTTATTTAGCAGGTTAAGACAGCTAGTTTGACAATCAAAACTTAACCAAGAGTGATTTCGGCCATGCGAAGCTACAATAACCTTGGGTATGTGATTTGGCAGCGGCGAGGTATCCCCAGTTGCAGCCAAAGTAGACGCCCATCACCAAGCTAAGCTGCCCAAGTTCCAGACGTGAAGTAAGAAAATTCCTTGGGATGGTGGGCTACTATAGGAAGTTTTTGTAAGAACTTCTCTGAAGTAGTAGTCCCATTAACGGACTTAACCAGCAGCAAGACTAAGTTCGTTTGGACACCAGTTTGTGAGGAAGCCTTTCGACGAGCCAAAGATTTCCTAGCCAGTAGCCCTGTCCTGAAGGCTCCTGACTTTGGCTCTTCCTTTGCTGTCGAGGTCGACGCTAGTGATCGTGGAATAGCGCTGTACTCCTGCAGAAAACGGGCCAGATGACATGCAGCATCCCGTTGCCTTACATGTCGAAGAAACTCAAAAATCATCAGCGAGGTTACTCTACAATCGAAAAAGGAAGCACTTGCTCTTTTGACTGCATTGGAGCACTTCGAAGTTTATCTTTCTGGCAGTCCTGCTCCCATATTAGTCTTCACAGATCATGAGCCACTAAAGTTTGTAGGCCGGATGAGAAACAAAAATAAAAGGCTCATGAAGTGGTCGGTTATCTTTGCAGCAGTTTGATCTAAAGATCCAGCACATCCGTGGACAGGATAACCTTCGAGCAGACATTTTATCACGCTGTAGTAAACTAACTCGACAGGTTGGTCGAAAATCTTTAATATAGAGTTTTCGACTTAAGGAGGGGATGTTAAGAGTATTGCATTTATGTTTGGAGTATTAAATTTATGTAAATAAAGTATTTTTGTAGTGTGGATTGTAAATGTTTTGTAGTTCATATTTTTCCCATGTCTGTGTTGTCCTTGCGTGTTGTTGGGTGTTTGTATTCCTCAGTCCTTGGATTGTTTACTTCGGCCATTGGAGCACCACCAGGGATTGAGATTTCTTGGATTTGTCATAGTGTTAATAACCCTGGATTATATCTAAAAGTGTTACATTATTTGTACTGCTAATTTGTAAGTATTACTATATTGCATTTAAGGTTCTGTTGACGCTTGCTGGGTATGTGTGTATTTTCTGCATTTTTTTGTTTTAGTGTTTAATATTTACGTTATTTCCTGTATTATCTACAGTGTATTGATAATCTATTTTTAATTGTTACTTACCTGCTTGTTTTGCTCCTTTGCATTTGTCGTAATGCTATTACAATGTGAATGTTCCTGGAGTTTTCGTTAATTTGCAATCGTTATTGCTTTAGTTTCATTATTCTCGTTATCATCGTAATCCTTATCTTTATATTGGACCTTTAATTAATTTTAAGTAAAATAACAAAATTTCGTAGTGTTTACCTTATCCCGTGTTATTATATATTTACTCGTATCATCATACTTAAATTTAATGCTATTTAAATTTGGATAGAGCTCTATTATAAAAATAAGTTAAGTTAGGCATCATTAAATGTCTTATTATTTATTGTCTATGGCGTTTGGAGCTCCGCTTCGTACTTGCATCAGTGAAAATGCAGGAAAGAGTATTAAGAGGCGAATGGTCGTAACAATATATATATATATTCCAATAGACTTAATGTTATGCCGGATCTCATACCGTATCACACCCTGAAGAGGTTCTTTTGTGTTACTTGATTATCAAATCACCACTTTCCTTCTTGTCACTACTTTCAAATCACGGCTTGGCGTGAACAACTTTCAATACAGGAAACCATTATTTGAGATGGCCTTTTTGCCTCTGCTTGCTTATGCATGCAATGCTCTTGTTTATCTCTCTTTGATAACCGGTTTCTTTCTATTTGATTTGCCAACAGGACTTTGTCTGCATGGGGATATGATAGGTTTGTGCTGTGCTATCGTTTTCCTCCTTTCCTCTCTCTCTCTCTCTCTCTCTTACAAACGACTCTCTACTATTTTGTTATTTATGACTGTGCAATAGTTTCTCCTCACCTCTCTCTCTCTCTCCTTCCCTCCCTCCCTCCCTCCCTCCCTCCCTCCCTCTCCTCTCTCTCTCTCATTACATAAAATAACAAGTAACCTATTGATATAAAAACATTAAACGCAAAAAAATTCTTTTACATAAAACAGAGAATTGGAGATTATCGTGGATAAAAAAAAGAACGATAAACAATATTCCGGACAAAAAAATAAATAAAAATAAACCAATTTAATCATTAAACCCGGAAGCACTTGACAATACGTCACGATATTGTAATCATAAAGTCTTGTCTGTTTGCCTTTGGCTGACACAGAGCCTGACAGATGAACTCCGCCTTCCTAATCGTTCATTGGCCACGAGAGAGAGAGAGAGAGAGAGAGAGAGAGAGAGAGAGAGATAGGAACGTTTGATTAATAATGACATATCGGAAATAGATCTTTGTGAGGGTAATTACCCGAATTTACTTACAAATCAATACGGGGATCTTTTTGTATTGTTCTCGCTGAGGTGAAGAGGAAAGGATGTGTCATACAAATACATTATATATATATATATATATATATAGATATATATATATATATATATATATATATATATATATATATATATTATTTGCCACTAAGATTATTTTTTCAGGTGTAATATATAATATAATATGTGTGCGCGCGTAGTGATGTATACATACACACACACACACATATATATTATATATATATATATATATATATATATATATATATATATGTGTGTGTGTGTATGTATACATACACATACGCACACATACATATATTATATATTACACCTGAAAATAATCTTAGTGGCAAATAATAGTGGCTACTTCGTCCAGAATTCCCCTGAGAGAGAGAGAGAGAGAGAGAGAGAGAGAGAGAGAGAGAGAGACACATTCCCGAAAGAATTGCAAAATCGATGTCACAGGTCAGATAATGATCAAGGCAAGTTAAACTGATTAATATAACAGTATTCACACCCAGAATAATAATACAGTGGCTTTTGTGAAAGTGTATATATTATTACACAATAAACAATTACTTTCCCAACAATAATAGGTATTGATACAGCGTTATAAACGACGGTTGTCCCGTGCGTTTATAAATGATATTGTTATATATATATATAAAGCAGAATATACTTGCAGAGACATCTCGATTAATGCATAAATGGTTAAAATACATAAACAAAGAATAATGAAATATATCCGTTCTACAATTTCACAGACATTTAAATGCATGGACATCAATGCACACCGAATTCCTTGGTATTATTCTTCCAACTTTACACTTCTAAGTACTCGGACGAACTTTAAATAGAGTACAGGCACCTGAGTATAATGTTAAACACCCAGCGACCTGGCATAAACAGGTCACGGTCGACCAGAGACTCGGTGACCCGGCCGGGGTCTGATCCCAAGGGATGAAATTTACGGACAGGACGACTCCGGGCATCGAGGGAGGTCGTAAAGGAGGAACCAGTTTCGATAAAGGGAGAAAATGACACAGAAAATGATACTGAATTCTCAAGTCATCGAAAAGTCTAATATGGTGACCTACTAGTACTAAGTCTGAGGTCCTTAGAAGGGCGTTAGAAAGCAGGTTGTTTTTAGATGGTAGGTCAAACTAACGAATGTACGATCAATGAATTTAACATTTCTACACACATACCTAATTCACTTACGCTCTTGTTTACCACACACACACAAACATATAATATACATACATACATATATATATGCACACATATTACACAAATGTATTATATATCATATATGTGTATGGTTGTATATTAATCAAATCTTAATAATAATAAGAATAATAATAATAATAATAATAATAATAAATAATAATAATAATAAAGTTGGAATAGAAAAATGTGCCTTAGTCAACATACAAAAGGGCAAAATAACAAGGACTGAAGGGATAAAGCTACCAGATGGGAACAACATCAAACACATAGATGAGACGGGATACAAATACCTGGGAATAATGGAAGGAGGGGATATAAAACATCCAGAGATGCAGGACACGATCAGGAAAGAATATATGCAGAGACTCAAGGCGATAATCAAGTCAAAACTCAACGCCGGAAATATGATAAAAGCCATAAACATATGGGCAGTGCCAGTAATCAGATACAGCGCAGGAATAGTGGAATGGACGAAGGCAGAACTTCACAGCATAGATCAGAAAACGAGGAAACATATGACAATACACAAAGCACTACACCCAAGAGCAAATATGGACAGACTATACAAACACGAAAGGAAGGAGGGAGGAGACTAATAAGCATAGAGGACTGCGTCAACATCGAGAACAGAGCACTGGGGCAATACGTATATGAAAACCAGTGAAGACGAGTGGCTCATGAGTGCATGGGAAGAAGGACTGATAAAAGTAGACGAAGACCCACAAATATACAGAGACAGGAGAAAGACAAGCAGAACAGAGGAATGGCATAACAAACCAATGCACGGACAATACATGAGACAGACTAAAGAAATAGCCAGCGATGACACGTGGCAATGGCTGCTGAGGGGAGAGCTCAAGAAGGAAACTGAAGGAATGATAACAGCGGCACAAGATCAGGCCCTGAAAACCAGATATGTCCGAAGAACGATAGATGGAAATAACATCTCTCCCATATGTAGGAAGTGCAATACGAAAAATGAAACCATAAACCACATAGCAAGCGAATGTCCGGCACTTGCACAGAACCAGTACAAGAAGAGGCATGATTCAGTAGCAATAGCTCTCCACTGGAGCCTGTGCAAGAAACACCAGCTACCTTGCAGTAATAAGTGGTACGAACACCAACCTGAAAGAGTGATAGAAAACGATCAGACAAAGATCCTCAGGGACTATGGTATCAGAACAGATAGGGTGAATCGTGCAAATAGATCAGACGTGACCTTGATTGACAAATCAAGAAGAAAGTATCACTCATTTATGTCGCAATACCATGGGACACCAGAGTTGAAGAGAAAGAACAAAAAAAAAAAAAATGGATAAGTATCAAGACCTGAAAATAGAAATGAAGAAGGATATGGGAGTATACCAGTGGAAATTGTACCCAAAATCATAGGAACATTAGGCACGATCCCAAGATCCCTGAAAAGGAATCTGGAAAAACTTAGAGCTGAAGTAGCGCCAGGACTGATGCAGAACGAGTGTGATCCTAGAAACGGCGCACATAGTAAGAAAAGTGATGGAACCTCCTAAGGAGGCAGGATGCAACCCGGAACCCCCCCACTATAATACCACCCAGTCGAATTAGAGGACTGTGATAGAGCAAAAGAAAAATAATAATAATAATAATAATAATAATAATAATAATATAATAATAATAATAATAATAATGATAATAATAATAATAAATGTCATACCCAAGATTCTTCACATAATATCAGTATTGCTGCCGTCTTCAAACTCACTCCCACCCCACCAAGTATGAGAGAAAGATTTGTGTCGAAAAACAAAATATTTTTTTTTTTTACTCGTGATCTTCCCAGGCAGAACAATGTCCTGCTTTTGAAAATAATCCCATTCACGTTCAGGTTTCTTCTAGACCAAGAGTATTCTCCATTTACCTAAAGAATGGCAGTAAATGGAAGAAAGTAAACGGAAGTAGTGGAGAAAAGAAAGTGTGCAAAAAACATCTTACGACGGCAATTACCATGGAATGCTCTCTCTCTCTCTCTCTCTCTCTCTCTCTCTCTCTCTCTCTCTCTCTCTCTCTCTCTCTCTCTCTACGCCTGCTGTCTGCCCATAGAATGCGGTTTCACTTTCCACCCGGAGCAGGTGCGTATGTTTGTGTGCGCGCGCACGCACGAAAGCGCGTATGAAGAGTTGCCAGACCATAGCCAAATCATGGAGTTCAGGGTTCACCACTTACGAGAAATTTAATGAATTAGGAACCTACGAATGTTTGCACATGGCGCCGTGGTTAACATCAACGCAGCGGATTTTTTTTTTCCTTCTCTCATTTTCCGCTAGTTTGCAGATCTGACACGTAAATAACTCATTATACACACAAGCACGTGTGTGTGTGTGTGTGTGTACCGAGTCTCTCTCTCTCTCTCTCTCTCTACACATATATACGTATGTTTATGCATATACACAGATACATGACCTCCTTTAGCTTCTAGTCGCTAAAATTGAGAAAATCTGTATACTATAACTAACAAGATGTTTTTCAAAATAAAGTACACAACCCACTTCATCCTGTCTTTCGTAAAAAAAAAGAAAAAAACTATTAAAACTAAACCATTACATTGTACACGAAGTGTAGGCGTTCGCAAGAGTTTGTTATTAAAAAATATATATAAAAAAAGCTCATGTACTGATATATTCTGCTTAAAAATATCAGTCAATTTGGACGTACACCAACGTGTATAAATTTATGTTCACTTTTATATGCAAGTTAAAAATGTAACATAAACCAAGTAATGACTGCGTAAATGTTACGTGTCTACTTAAATAAATGTTACCGAATACGTCCCATTACAAAGAATTACAAAGGCAATGTAAAACTGAAAACGCCCAAAGAACAGTTGCGAAATAACGAAGCTAAAACAGTGATTCATTTTACAAAGAACATCTGAATGATTTCTCAAACTGGAAAGAAAAAAATAAATTGTATAAAGTGGGGAGAGCCTTCCTCACTATTAATAGTGAAGTGAAAAGCGTAATATGAGAAAATATGAAACGACAAACATAAAATTGGAAACCATCGCCCAGAGGGGAATGCTGTCAAGTTGACCTTAAGGAGAAGAAGAAGAAGAAAAAAAAGGGGGGGAGGAACGAAATAAAAAACAAAAAATACTGAAAATTCTGTTATTCCAGTGTCTGAAGAATACAAATAACGAAAAATGTTGTTTCAGTGTAATTAGGGAACAAACACCTGCGGTAAAAAAAAATAAAAAAAATAAATACAAAATCAGGGGGGGAAAGGCTAAGGTTGGTCTTGCACAATTCTTTTACTGAAGAACAGAAAGCAATTATAATGAAAGTTCGGATATATTCAGAAACTCCCAATTCCCTTAAACCTAAACCTCGATAGATTCGAATTCCCTCGGGCCTAAATTTTCTTCAGTTTTAATTCCTTTTAGCCTCAACTTCCTTAAACTCAAATTCCCATAAACCTAACCTTTCAAATTCATATTCCCTTAAACCGAAATTCCCTTTACCCGCCACCAACATAATGAAGATGACCAAGCGACCTCAGAGGAGGGCATCATAGAAAATGAGATCCCTGAGACCATGACTTAAAAAAAAAAAAAAAAAAAAAAAAAATTGGGCCGCTCTAAATATAATGAAAAGTCTCCGGCACGAAAAAAAAAGAAACTGAGAAAAGATGATAATAAAATCATGATGCAAAGTATATATAAATTTGAGAGAGAGAGAGAGAGAGAGAGAGAGAGAGAGAGAGAGAGAGAGAGAGAGAGACCTGAAGAAAAGAAAGTAATAAAATCACGATGCAAAGTACGAGAATATATAAATTTGAGAGAGAGAGAGAGAGAGAGAGAGAGAGAGAGAGAGAGAAATATTCCTATTTTCAGGTCAAATAGGAAGAAAGTGGCCTCCAAAGCGAGATAAACAAGACTATCGTATGCATTAGAAAGATGCCAATTTAAACATCTACAAGAATAACTTAAAAGTTTTGAATGCTAACACCATTGTGTTATAATAATGAAAGAGAGACGGCGTACGACGATTAAATAAAAAAAACAATTAAAAGCATAATTTAAGATAACAATGTTACTCCTATAATAATACGCATTATTCTAAGGAAGTTTGCTTTATAAGTCGGAATAGTCATTTAGCCAGTTTAATAACAATAATAGCAACACAGTGAGAAACCTGACGGACTCCTAAGGAGGCAGGATGCAACCCGGAACCCCACACTATTAAGAAGACCACCCAGTCGAATAGGATGACTGTAATAGAAAAAAAAATAATAATAAAAGTCTCTTTCTCTTATGTTGATGCCAACTTCATAATTAATAATAATAATAATAATAAGAGCTTAACAAACCGTCATACCTTTGCAACACTGTTTTAACGTCTCTATTATTATTAGCGACCTCTACGTAAACACCTTTAGTAATCAGGGCCTGATCCCATTATGAAGGAACCGAACAATTGTCTTAGATACTGTCAAAGGGATACTCAGTGTAGCTAACAGGAACACAAAGGCTGTTATTCACATAATAGTTATGATAATAGACAGACACACTCAAACAAGGCTTAAATGGAAAACAAAGGCAGAGGCTATACTGTTACATGAAATGGTTATATACACTCAACGCTAACAATGCAAAACTGTAATAAAATATACAAAATAATTTTTGTATCTGTTGAAAAAATCTGTTGCCTAAAATACACACACACATAACTTTTAAATCTAGCATATACAATGTACTGTTAGATACATGATCAGAATGCAAGAGAATATGATCTTTGCTTTATCTTTCTGTTATTATTCACAGACACGATGTATAGAGTGGGCCATGATCTATTTAACATAGGGATAAATGAGAGAGAGAGAGAGAGAGAGAGAGAGAGAGAGAGAGAGAGAGAGAGAGAGAGAACTACTCCAGACGGACGAGAGAGCAGAGTAACGCAGCAATGGCCCAGGTAACAAAATTCCATAAGACCTACAGAGATTAACCCCCCCCCCCCCCCCCCCCCCTCTCTCACTCTCTCTCTCTCTCATCTCTCTCTCTCTCTCTCTCTCTCTCTCTCTCTCAGTTAAAAGTACACCAAGTCGATCTGACTTTCTTCCTTCTCCTGACCCCCAGAACTTATCTGAATAGTTAGACCTTGTGTTCTGCTATTTGATTTAATTTATGAAGTGGCGTCGAGGTGAAACCAAAACGCAATCCCTTTTATGCAAGATTATACGCTGCAACTTACTATCAAGGTTAAGAGCAATGAAAAATCCCCTCTTGTATTTTATCTCTCTCTCTCTCTCTCTCTCTCCTCTCTCTCTCTCTCTCTGCATCACACATCAGTCGACCGATTCACTGCTTAGGTCATCAGAGCATACTTGGATTACAGTAAGGAACGTAACTATTCTCCCTTGAGAGAGAGAGAGAGAGAGAGAACTTACTCATGGTTTTTCTTTTAATTCTTTAATCAATAGGCAATGAAGATATCCCCTTTTAAAAATGCAATCTAAAGCGATAGAACAATAGGCCAATAGTTGTAAGACAGCGCAAAGCCAGGGGAGAGAGAGAGAGAGAGAGAGAATTAGCAATAACAAATTGGAATCGTAGAGATATTTTGTCCGTTACGCTCGTAAATAAAAAAAAAATACAACATACCAACCACTTTTTGTTTATACGTAACTTCATTAGGACCCAATACACGCAGCAACAAGGGTTAGAACATAATACTCTGAATAATCCGAGCGCTGAAGCCATTAAATATCTGACGCCTAAAAATAATTGACAGTTCTTTTCTCAGAATCGTCCGCCTGTGCGGCGCATGAACTAATGGAACAAAAGTCGTTCACTTTAACCAGTCAAGGGAACAAAATGCATAAACATTCGCCAACTAAAAGAACAAATGTACAAATTTCCAACAAAGGAAACATACGTACAAACTTTCCTGAACTAAATGTGTAAATGTTTACCCGCCCTGTAACTATAATGATATGCACATTTCCACGAATTAAATCACCAAATTTAAATAATTCCACAGACTAAAGGGACGAGGGTACATAATTCCCCTAGGAGAACAAAGGCGTTGACTTCCACCAACAGCGAGAGAGAGAGAGAGAGAGAGAGAGAGAGAGAGAGAGAGAGAGTAAATGCATATGAAAAGCCCTTGACTTGAAAAACCAATAAACAATTAATCCATACTTTCTGCGCTGGTAATCACCTGTAATGGACGCAGCCTTCAACTCAGAATGCGAAGAGATTCAACTTGAGAGAGAGAGAGAGAGAGAGAGAGAGAGAGAGAGAGAGAGAGAGAGAGAGAGAGAGAAAAGCGCTTGGATAAACAGTAAGTCCCTCTTCTGTTTTCTACAAATGTCTGCCTAGTGTTGAACTTACAGTTTCCAATGTAAATAAAGAGAGACGAACATCTGAATTAAAATACTCGCACGTAAGATGAAGATCTCCCTTTCATACAAACATCAAGTTAACAGAACCTCACCAGGATCAGTATACAAAGGATATATGAATAATATATATGAGTATACATATTATATTTGGTGTCAATAATTATTCCCCACTAAAGTTACCGGATTAATTCAACGTTGGGAGACTGCTGGCGGAAGCGTCGTGGAGCCGAGATTGTAGTCTCGGCTGGGTATGGATTTAGGACCAAAGCCTCATTACGCCAAAGGAGCCGACACTGATAAATCCATAGCCACCCAGAACACCCCTTAAACTATACGTAAGCGGGCTGAACTTATTTGATATATATATATATATATATATATATATATATATATATATATATATATATATATTTTATATATATAAATATGTGTGTATATATATATATATATAAATTTAGATATACTTTTAATTCTCTCGAAATAGTTCTTTATTCTTTATTCTAGTAATATTAAGATGAAAAAATTTGATAGGATTACCATGCTTCATAACAATAACAATGTCTCTCTCTCTCTCTCTCTCTCTCTCTCTCTCTCTCTCTCTCTCTCTCTCTACACCCTTACTGTAATCTCATGCATACGTTGTCAATTTCACTACAAAATCATCACGGACGTATTCATCCAGGTACTTAAAACGTATTAGGCAAAAATATTATTCAAAGCAACATAAACTAATCACATAACCACAATTACTCGACAGAGGATTAGTTATCGATTATTTTACCGGAAAAAAAATAGGTCAGAGCAGAGATGGGATTGTCGAATCCCTGTCTTTTAACAAAAACAATAAAAACATACGCAGTTCAACAATAACAATATCTTAGTGTCTAACAATACCGACTATTACATAACCTTTCGCAATCACGGCAGAGTTCTCCTTTGCGTCACGAGATCAATAACAAACGACAAACCCGTAAATAACAAACCCTCCTTTACAACAACTCGTAAAGACCCACGCAGGAGAAGCAGCAGAAGAAGCTACTTGTGGGAGACATCAATAAGGAATGGCGGCGGTGACGGTAAAGTGACGATAATGGCGATGGCGCTGATAATGATGGCGTTGGTATCGTTATCGTTATCGTCTCCAATAACTCGAGGTCAAATTACAGCAGCGGAAGGCGCCCGTAACGACTTTGAAGATGGCGAGAGAGAGAGAGAGAGAGAGAGAGAGAGAGAGAGAAGTCAGTCAGTAGAATTCAATTTTCTAGGTACAGTTGGAAGATACGGAACAATAATAATAAGTGCATGTTGTCCATAAAGTCCCCGTACCATTACACGTATTTATTGCTTGTCATGGTACTGGGACTTTATGGACACCCTGTATATGAAAGTTTTAAGTGTATGCAAGATAACAATACATTTATACAGATTGGGAAATAATTAAAACATTTTATGACAACCAATGAGCCCCTAACCACTGCCAGTTCTTCATATTCATTATGTAATAAAAAACAATGACCTGCGAGACGCACATCATTCTTGCCAACCAAAATCTTGCCTACCAATAACCCTCGGAATGAAAGCACTTGTTGGACGCAAACGGCGACGTAACTCCAGTCAGTGACGCTAATTTCCACGTAAGACGCTCGTTAACCTACGGGTTTTCAAGAATATGTTCTGAAGGCGCATAAAATCGAGACTATGTAACGGGGGGAGGTGCTAAGAATGTGGACTATGTAAAGGGGGGGTAAGTGCTAAAAATGAATATGTTAGGTAGGGAAGAAGCAAAAAATTAAGTATATAAAGGGGAAGACGTAGTATATATAATGAAGAATATGTAGTGCTTGAAAGGTGCAAAAAATGAAGAATGTACAACACAAGGAAGCAACCACAAATTAAGAATATACACCATAAAGGGGAAGGTGGAGAAGTTGTATAAAATGAAGAATATGTGACGGAGGAAGTTACAAAAAAAGTGAAGAATATGTAACGGTGGAAGTTAAAAAAAATGAAGACTATGTAACGGAGGAGGAAGTTACAAAAAAAGTGAAGAATATGTAACGGTGGAAGTTACAAAAAAATGAAGAATATGTAAATGAGGAGGATGTTACAAAAAAAAAGTGAAGAATATGTAACTGAGGAGGAAGTTACACAATATGAAGAATATGTGACAGGGGGAAAGGTAAAAATGGGAGATTCAGCCAAATGGAAAAAATACAAAAATAAAGAATTAGTAACGCGGAGAGGCGCGAAAAAAATGCATATGTACCTAGAGAAAGAACACAAAGACCATTTATACATGAAAAATATGTATTATGGGGAGGGTGCATTAATACGAAGAATATTACCAAGGAAAGGTGTAAAGAATATAAAAAAAACATGGAGAGGAGTTAGAAGAGGACGGTACGTAAAGGTGAAAAAAATTAATAATAAAAAAAAAATTACGAATATCTATCAAGATAGTTCCTCGTGTACCGTACCCACCCACTTAGCCGCTTCTCAGAAACGTTATAATGACGCAGCCTGTTATATATAATATCGCGAACTCATGTCGCTGAAGAAGGAGGGGGAATCTCTCATGAATAACGCTCATTACTCATATACTTCCTCCACTCCGGGGGGAAAGGTTATGCACGAGGGAGGGCAAGCACGAGGAGGAGAAGGAACGCATTTATATTCATGGACTTCCTGCAAAACCCGCCTTACAGATCCTTTGATGTCAACCGCCCTCGACTGGGGGCCCATCAAAGCGCTATGACTGCTTGTCCCTTTAATTCTTCCCAGTTACAGACCGTCTTTGGTCGATGTTCCAAGTGGAATTTATTGGGTGAAATGGGTCTGGGAAGATGTTTTTTGAAAGACTCGTGAAGGTATGTTTTTTAATGATACTTATAAAGGTTATCATGGCTTCGAAGATATTACTCATCGTGGTCGATTTACAACGGTGGATATACTTGCGAGTGAAAGAACGATATTTGCTTTAAATTGAAAAATGTAAGGGGATAGTTTTTTCCCATATTTTTTGGGGGGAGGGGGCAAAATGAATTAAAGTCACTTTTCCTTGTTCGCGTCAATGACAGAGGTGCATCTACCAAATAAAGTGGACATATTAAAAAGAAAAGGTTAAAAATACACATGTAATTTAGGGACTGATGGTAATGAATACATTCTCCAATATTAATATATTGCGTCACTAAACCAAGCATAAAACGTATTCTTGGATGGGTCTGATATGACTATCATTGAAGGTGTCAAATAAAATATCAAAAGCATATTCTCTGAAGGCGCGTAAAATACTTTACATCATAAGAACTATGAGTGCATCTGCACTCAAACGACACTTCTAATCTACAGTACCTAAATAACTCTGAAACTCTGGTACTACAAACGCTCTCAGATGGAAATTACACGACATTTAAACTCCAATGACGAAAGTCCAGTCACAAAGAAGCAACAGACATAACACTTTATAACACTGAGGAGCCTTCAACAATGACCTCTAAAGCGCAACTACGACCAAGTTTGCCTGCCACACATATTACTTAACAATAAGCTCTCGACAACCTACATCAATTCTAACCCTAGTCATTGTTAAAAAGAGAACAGTTATAGCATCCGTGCAATGGCCGTGTTCCATTAGCCTTACGGTAAAACGCGGCCATGGCATTTTCCTATTGTAAAGGTCGCTCCCAGATGAGAAAGGTTTCATTCATCAGTAGGTCACATTAGTAAATGCTAATTACGTATGGTAAGCTGCTAAGCAGATCCCTAGGCCAATCAATATATACGGACTTGTGATAAATGACGTTTGGATGTCCTTAATATCATTCTATGTACGTTTTCATTTAAGCATTATTCCAAAAGTTCTCAAGGATAAAACAATCAAACTCAGGCCATGATAACATGAACCGTTATAACACATTATGGTACAAAACCTTAAAATCTACAAATCTAATAACTAAACACAGAAAAAGTAATAATCGGTTAACAGTGAAAATAAAATCAAACTGACAAACATACTAACGTCAATGACAGCTGCCAATAAATTACAGACTTAAGAACAGGCAAAAATAACAATAAGATCAATAACATTTGCCAGTAAATTACATTTAAAGTCGGCAACACTTACCAGTAAATTATAGCCTTTGAAACTCATTCATGCGCAAACCACGCACGCGCGCAAGCACGCACTTGCGTAAACCCAAATAGGAAGCGGGGGCAGCGGTAATCCGTCATAATAATAGATTTAACGACTGACTGGCCCAGATAGAGAGAGAGAGAGAGAGAGAGAGAGAGAGAGAGAGAGAGAGAGACCTCGGCCTGGATATTCTCGGTTAAGCGGCAAGCGTATTGAAAATGTAAATGAGAGCAAATTGTTCCCGAGAGAGAGAGAGAGAGAGAGAGAGAGAGAGAGAGAGAGAGAGGGCAATGCCAATCTGTAGATGACACCCTATAATTGAGCTATAACCGTACAGTGAGCAGAGGTTGA
>NC_087212.1:7004116-7014116 GCF_015104395.2 Macrobrachium nipponense
ATCAGCTTCGATACCAGTGGACACGAGCACGAATCAGAAATATTTGCCTAAGTCCTCGATTTGGTCGATTCCAGATACAGTACGACTCGAGACGAGAGAGAGAGAGAGAGAGAGAGAGAGAGAGAGAGAGAGAGAGAGAGAGAGAGAGACTTCAATTTAGCTATCAACCAAACTAAATGACAATCAGACACTCGAATCAATTACCTATAGAGAGAGAGAGAGAGAGAGAGAGAGAGAGAGAGAGAGAGAGAGAGAGAGAGCTTCACCTTAGCTAAGAACCATAATCAGTAACAATCCACACTGACCATTTTGCCTCAGAGAGAGAGAGAGAGAGAGAGAGAGAGAGAGAGAGAGAGAGATAAAACTTAAAACTTACCCATCAACCAAAATCAATGACTCAGAACACCTGTACCAATTACTTAATTTAATAATCTGGTGAGGAAACCTTCTACGAATCCGGAGCCCGAAGAGAGACTCGGCGTCCTCGGAAAAGACCTCACTGGCCATACATCCTGGAGCCATACCTCAACAGCCCGACGAGCAATTAAAAATTTCCCCTGACCTCTGACCCTGTTGCACCCAGGAAGCCATAATTCCCATGCAACAACCACCATTTGCTTCTTAATACATGGGAACATACGAGAGGAAAGGATGATGGTTGGGTGGGGTGGGGATGGGGGAGGGGGGACTCAAAAGCTCCCCTCTGCCCATAGACATCCGGACTCGGCCACGTACTTAAGACCACGAGTGACTTGGCCGATACATAAACTCAGTTATACCCCGATCTCCAATTAGTAAATTCATCACATACGGCTTTGGCAGGCTTACGTCACAACCAGGTTTGAACTGGCTGGCTACTTTATGGTGAATTTGCTTTCGCTGTCCATCAAGTCTTTGTGTTTTATATATTATATATATAATATATATACATATATTAGTTTCTACTTCAAGTTGAAACTAAGGCAATAAGTCGCCTGTAACATTTGGATTGTCAATAACAAGCACAATAATACCAGCATTTTTACACAAACAAACGTCATGGAACATCCTGGATCAAACATAATAACTTTCTCATTTCTGGCGAAAAAACATTTGCATGCAATAAGTAAATACAGAGGATAACTCACACCTCAAAATCTGCAGAAAGACGAAATGATGACTCTTCATCAAGCGGACTTAGAAAGTGACAAGACTTGGCACGAGGGCAAGAAGGCCCAGTTTCAACTTTCCTTGACAGCTAGTTTTTTTTTCTTTTCTTTTTTATTCATAGATTGACAACCATTACGTTACATGAGACATTCTGCAGTGTGCAAATCTTTTCAATTAATCTTTCAATTTACAAAATTAGAAAAAGGAGAGTTCTTTACATGTACTCCAGGAGGATAATTTCGACTACAATTCGTAAGAAAAAAAATCCTGAATCAAATGATAATTATGACTACGCAATTCATTTTGTGTAAACGATCTATGTATACAAATCACCATAAGCATACTTTAGCATATAATTATTATTATTAATGACTTGAAATTCAAGTTTCCTATGTCAATATAGTGCTCAACAGGAAGTAAGAGAAAGTAAAGGGAAATGCGGAAAGAGACGAGATACTACTTGATAAAAAATAAACAATAAAGATAATTGATAAAATAATAAATAGATAAAATGTATTAAAATAGAAGGAGAATAGCATTAGAGAGAGAGAGAGAGAGAGAGAGAGAGAGAGAGAGAGAGAGAGAGAGAGAGAGAGAGAAAATATCCTTTTCTTATGCAATGCAATACTTTCCCAACTCACACACAAACAAAACATCCCTTTCTCTCCTATTTGGGACATTCGCCAACTTTCTACTTTATTTTCTATTTACCGCGAGGTGCTTGTGTGCTTTCCCAAAGGCGATGGTGAAAAGAAAAAACCGGTATCCATTAAAATTCATCTGCAAACATCTCCATGAGCATGACGCAGATGATGATCAATGGGGCATGAGGCCAAAGCAAAATAGCTTCTTCTTTTTTATTCATTGGATTTCTACCGAGAATGGAAAGTTATTACTTGAAGCTAACGACAGACAAAGAGTGTTTACGAAGATGTTGCGATGGGAATACAAAGGGAAGAAGAGAGTTTCACTTTACACAAATCACTGGCAAGATTATCTCGTGACGTCTGTAAGAGCTAAAGCAATGTTAGTAATTTTGAAAAGAATATACACACACACACACACACACACACATATATATATATATATATATATATATATATATGTATATATATATAGTATATATATATATATATATATAAGATAAAACGGAATTACGAAAATTTGTTGGAAAACTGACAGATTTATTCAGATTCTAAAAGTCAGAAATGCAATGATCATACCATGACCCTTTTAAGAACATAAGCAATGAAAAACTCACAATCGTATTTTTGAAAAACTGCAAAATACACTGTTACAAAAGTCTGATGATATATATATATATATATATATATATATATATATATATATATATATATATATATATATAATATAAGAAATAACAGGAATACGAAAATTTGGAAACTGACACATTTATTCAGATTCTAAAAGTCGGAAATGAAAATGATCATACCATGACCCCTTTTAAGAACATAAGCAATGAAAAACTCACAATCGTATGTTTGAAAACTGGCAATACACTTCAGATTACAAAAAGTCTGAAATGATATATATATATATATATATATATATATATATATATATATATATATATGTATATATATATATATATATATATATATATATATAAGAAATTACAGGATTACGAAAATTTGTTTGGAAAACTGACAGATTTATTCAGATTCTAAAAGTCGGAAATGTAATGATCATACCATGACCCTTTTAAGAACATAAGCAATGAAAAATCACAATCGTATGTTTGAAAACTGGCAAATACACTTCAGATTACAAAAAGTCTGAAATGATATATATATATATATATATATATATATATATATATATATATATAATATATATATATATATATATATATATAAGAAATTACAGGATTACGAAATTGTTTGGAAAACTGACAGATTATTCAGATTCTAAAAGTCGGAAATGTAATGATCATACCATGACCCTTTTAAGAACATAAGCAATGAAAAAAACTCACAATCGTATTTTTGGAAACTGGCAAATACACTTCAGATTACAAAAGTCTGAAATGCGAATATTCCTCGCCAAACACCCTGACAGAACCCATCGCGACCCCTCACCCATTCCCCTACGATAACAAATAGCCACGAAGAGATAAACTGGACAGTCCATCTGAACTTTTGATAAGGAACTAACGCCCTCGTATTCCAAGATAATGACTCCATCTATCCCTATCACCCATTACAAATAAGAATAAGCAGGGCGAGAGCCATTTGCTATAATTAACCGCCGTTACGCGTCATTACTTTGCATATGTCCTCCAGATTCTCCAGACAGAAGTTGACAATACCGAACCCAAGAAGAGTCGATTAAAAAAAAAAAGTCGCCGATTCGCAATTCGCCGATTAATGAAAACCATTTGGGACTCAATGAGCGGAGAGAATCGGTCTCGGAAGGGGAGTGAGAGGGGGGTGGGGGGTCTCGGGGGAGGGAGTCAATTAACCAAAATGGCCGATATCAACTGATGTCATTATGGGACAAATGGACTTTTAAATCCGCTTTTCTCGCGCAAAGAAAGACTTCGATTATCCTCCTTAATGGTCAGGTGTTACTGACTCGAGAGAGGAGGCGTTTATGAATGATTGCGTTCATTAACGCCCGGTGGTGTGTGTGTGCCTTGATTCGGGTCGACCACCTGAACATTGCTTATTTATTTATATATATAGACATTTTTTTTTCGTTTGTGTGCCATGATTCGGGTCGACCACCTGAACGTTGCTTATTTATTTTTTTAAATTTATTTTTTTCACGTTTTTTTTGTCTCTAAGCAACACGTAAATACAACAGTAAAACCGAGATAAGGAATTTACATTTATCAAACAAAATAGCATACGCTAGTCTGGTATTGATTATAATATATTTTCCTGCTGAATCATAAATGAATGTAGTAAATATGTACGCATACCCATAAATCACATCAATGCTTTAATTTAAGATAGACACATGTGTGTATGTATGTATGTATGTATGTATGTATTTATACATGTATATACACATACAAATGCATATAACATACACACACATACATATATATACGTATATATCTATATGCATAAAGGTAATGGCATTACCTTTATTTACACACAGCATCACGTTTTTTATATATTTCTTGATCAAGTTACTCATATATATGCATGTATAAAATGCGTCTGCCAGCGGCCGTCTACACGTGTTTAAATTAAAGATGATTACAGCGTTTCTGTATACATATAGGTTTATTATCACTGCAAACGAAATGGAAAGCATATTGACATTCATAAAGAAAAAAATTAACATCACCCTACAGAAGACAATACTCGGTTAGGGGTTCCAATTTCTCGTGTTTATTAATAGTATGCATACAGGTCAGCATAGCATAAAACTATGAAACGCCAGATTCAGTCTTCGTGTTTCGCAAATGCATAATAATACTAAAAAAACTCAGTGGCGAATATGAGAGCAAAATCGGAAGGAGCCAACAAAACATTTTATTTTTATTATACTATCCAGAAAGGCTAAGATGCATCCTTCAACGAATAATATATATATATATATATATATATATATATATATATATATATATATATATATATATATATATATAATATATATATATATATAAATAATATGCAATCCCAATGTTTTCAGTTTCTAAGAGCCTGAAAACATCACTGAAAAATAAAAAAACAAAAAAAATTCGCAAAAAAAAAAAAAAAAAAAAAAAAACAAAAAAAAAAAAAAAAAAAAAAAAAAAAAAAAAAAAAAAAAAAAAAAAAACTTCCAAAGATTACTTGTAAATCCCACCGTTTTCAGTTTCTTAACAAGCCTGAAAAAATCGCAAAAATAAAATAAAAGTTAAATAAATAAATAAATATGAAAAAAATAATACTTCCAAAGAGGTCATTTCTATTTGGCCCTCTCACACGGGACTAAAACCATTTGCCACGAAGCTCAAGAGAATTAAGAAATTCTCGATTCGCTAAAACTTTCCCCTGACCAGTAGCGGCGTAGCATAGGCCAAATTACCTTCTCCAGGAATATGTAGGTCGTTTTTTTTTTTAATGCCACGAGCTGACCACACACTCCCGGCCGCTACGGCTTCACACACACACACACACAGAGAGAGAGAGAGAGAGAGAGAGAGAGAGAGAGAGAGAGAGAGAGAGAGAGAACCCTCCCTCTAGATATACGCAATTGCTACAAAAACAGACCTGGAGTTTTTCATGAACTCTATATACTGTTCTCTGCTACCTAACTACTTTCAATTGGATTATAATAATCAAATTTATCTGTTAATCCACTTGTATGCTGCTGTACATTCAACCTTCATTTTCCTTTTTCATGTAGAGTAACTTAGAGGAGTTCTTAACAATCATAATAGCAGAAAATACTGATGAATCCTTGATATAATAATAATAATAATAATAATAATAATAATAATAATAATAATAATAATAATAATAATAATGACAGCAAAAAAGTATTGATAAAACAATAAAACGAGAGTACAATATATTTCAAAACGTGTTAACATGGATATTATGAAGATCAGATCGACCTCCTATTAAATAAATATAATAACAATAATAATAATAATAAAAACTAGCCTTAGGCATTACCTGAGGGGTCCCATACATCCGTGGGAATCAGGCCCCTGTGATGGCCGACTTCCGATGACAATAACAACAATCATTGTCTAGTGTAACCATCGCATACGAACGCTTATGGAAACACTGGCGATGACGCAATACTCAACACCGCGACGCAATACAAAAGCTTCGATGAATTTAAAGTTTTATTATTTGGAGCTTGAAAACTAATTCTTTTTATGGTAATAGTTCTACTACTAAAAAATGCGATATCAAAGTTCTGCGAAATCAAATGGATTTTATTCGCGACGTTAAAAATTGTATGATTTTAATATGCTTTTATCTTTGTAATAAATAAATTCTAGGATAATTTCTATGTAATTAAAAGCTTACTCCACATAGAATGTTAAAAGGTTACACAGTAAATTCCGCAACATTATAAGGAATGACAAGAAAATGCTATATATTCTTTTTTTAAAAAAGGAGTGCAATATCTCCATAAAAAAAAATTGACGACTAGATTTACATATTATTGAGATTGTATTTAATACTAATTAAAAAAATAAAAAAATAAAACCTCAAAGCTTAATTGTATGCTTTTAAAGGTTCAGAAAGCAATCCTACTAATATTCATAACTTAGAATCCCGAAAGATGTTATGTTTTTTTTTTTAAATGGGTAATTTGTCTAACGTTTCATATCGTGAAGTCTGAGACCTCTTTAATCCCTGTACAAAGCGTCACTTTTCATTCAAGAAGCTTAGCTCGTCAATAGGCTTATGGGTCAAGGTTGGGCCATCAATCAAGCAAGGAATACGTAAGACCTTCTCATCATGCAACGCAGGTCAACTTCGTTTCGCCAAGCCCCTGCTTCCATCATGTGACTGACAATCTCTCTCTCTCTCTCTCTCTCTCTCTCTCTCTCTCTCTCTCTCTCTCGAGTAAAGTTATTTTGTACATGCATTCATCAGTACCAGTTACCGTCACTGTGCCCTATGGCACAGAAATAGAATAGTAATATAAATAAATAAACATATAAATAAATATATCTACCATCACTGTGGCATACGGCACGGAAATAAATAGAAGAGTAATAAAAATGAAAATAAAAATAAATGTAACTATTAAAAAAAAATGACATGGCATCGATAAATATATAACCACAAACAAGAATACTTGTTTGGTGCAAAAATCGTGTAACCAAAATCAAGGTCGAATCCCATACCAAAATATCACGCATCAAGCCCAGCTCGCATTATGTTTAGATGACCGTCACGGGCACAAAGAGAGAGAGAGAGAGAGAGAGAGAGAGAGAGAGAGAGAGAGAGAGAGAGAGAGATCCCATGCATAAATGTTTAGCAAAAGGCTTCATCAATGAAAGCAAAATAATCTACCATACAGAAGGAGGGGGAATGAATCTGAATATCAATAATATAGTGGAAATAAGGACAAAAATAATGACTGCAGATCACTGAAAATAATGAATATGCAGAAACTAATAATGAAAACGTCTAGACGTACCAGAATTCTTTATTTTAACCACTGATTATTATCACGGATAATAGTCATTAAAATTAATTAAAATAATTTCTCTCAATAGTCTTCCATAAGCAGTTCAAAACCACAACGTTATTTTTCTTAATTCTTTAACTTTCCATCAATTACCACCATTAGCAACAATTATATTTTGAAAGTGTCTAATCGCTCTTGCGTGAATGTTTAAAAAGATAAAGAATAAAATATTAAGACAATGTATGCAGCTTTGTGTGTGAAAACAGTACATGATGCTTCAAAACCACTGCTTTTAACTAACAACTGCTCACTTCAGCTTCATGAATATTTATCACATAAAAATTTCACTCGACAAAACCTCGTCCAAAACTAAACTTCGAATGCTACTAAGGAAAGAAAGGTGTAAATGGAAACATTTTCTGATTAGGTGTAAGGAAAAATAGTCATCCAGCACCAGAACACTAAAAAGAAAAAGAAAAAATTAAACGCAATACCATGTTAACTCCAAGCATGCCTTCCCTAAATTAAAGAGTAAATGACGACATAAATAGGCAATGCTGAAATAAAATCGTTTAAAATTAATTGAAAAAAAAATAAATTAAAATTAGTTTGAAAACGACAAAGTCATATTGAACAATAAAAAATATAATAATAATAATAATTACAATATCTCAATACCAGGTAGCTTCCAAGCAAGCTTCCATAAAAAATGTTAAATAAAAAACATAATTAGGCAATACTGAAATAAAACAATAAAAATGAATTCCAAAAATAAATGAAAGGTTAGTTGAAAACACAAAAAAGCTTAATGAATAGGAAGATTACAACCTACTGGGGCGTAAAAGTTTTAAAAAATCATGATACTCTATAATAATACAGTCAAAAACGTATCTAAATTCTCTATAGATTGGAAAGAATGAACAAGACGCTTTACTCTGCCATAAAATAAAAAGGAGAGACCCAGAGAGAGAGACGAGGAGGAGAGAGAGAGAGAGCAGAGAGAGAGAGAGAGAGAGAGAGAGATCCCATGCATAAATGTTTAGCAAAAGGCTTCATCAATGAAAGCAAAATAATCTACCATACAGAAGGAGGGGGAATGAATCTGAATATCAATAATATAGTGGAAATAAGGACAAAAATAATGACTGCAGATCACTGAAAATAATGAATATGCAGAAACTAATAATGAAAACGTCTAGACGTACCAGAATTCTTTATTTTAACCACTGATTATTATCACGGATAATAGTCATTAAAAGTAATTAAAATAATTCTCTCAATAGTCTTCCATAAGCAGTTCAAAACCACAACGTTATTTTTCTTAATTCTTTAACTTTCCATCAATTACCACCATTAGCAACAATTACATTTTGAAAGTATGCTCGGTATCTAATCGCTCTTGCGTGAATGTTTTAAAAAGATAAAGAATAAAATATTAAGACAATGTATGCAGCTTTGTGTGTGAAAACAGTACATGATGCTTCAAAACCACTGCTTTTAACTAACAACTGCTCACTTCAGCTTCATGAATATTTATCACATAAAAATTTCACTCGACAAAACCTCGTCCAAAACTAAACTTCGAATGCTACTAAGGAAGGAAAGGTGTAAATGGAAACATTTTCTAATTAGGTCTAAGAAAAAATATGTCATCCAGTAATAAATACTAAAAAGAAAAAAAGAAAAAGAAAAAATTAAACGCAATACCATGTTAACTCCAAGCATGCCTTCCCTAAATTAAAGAGTAAATGACGACATAAATAGGCAATGCTGAAATGAAACGTTTATAATTAATTAAATATTAACAATTAGTTAAAAACAACAAAATCATACTGAACAAAAAATAATAATAATAATAATAATAATAATTACAATATCTCAATACCAAGTAGCTTCCAAGCAGGCTTCCATAAAAAAAATGTTAAATAAAAACATAATTAGGCAATACTGAAATAAAACAATAAAAATGAATTCAAAATAAATGAAAGTTAGTTGAAAACACAAAAAGCTTAATGAATAGGAAGATTACAACCTACTGGGGCGTAAAAGTTTTAAAAAATCATGATACTCTATAATAATACAGTCAAAAACGTATCTAAATTCTCTATAGATTGGAAAGAATGAACAAGACGCTTTACTCTGTCCCATAAAAAGAGAGAGAGAGAGAGAGAGAGAGAGAGAGAGAGAGAGAGAGAGAGAGAGAGAGAGAGAGAGAGATAATGACGAATCTATAAGAAATATGAAATTTTGCAATTTTTTTACAGCAAACATAAAAGCCTTAAGTGTATCCAAGTGTTTTTCTCTCACAAAATTATTGCAAGTAAATAGCAAATATCAAAAATTACGAAAAATGAATCTGCAAAAGTTGAATACATAATCAGAGAAAGAAGTACACTTCAAACAAGTGTATTACTGTAACAAAAACTTGTTACTAAGTAAAATCAATGAACACCATTCTGCAACACTTGCCATATCCCAGAAAGAGAAATCGAGTTTCTTTCCCTAAGAAATATTCATAAAGATGGCATTCAGTGTTACCACAGAAAAGTATAAATAAAATCAAAATTTACCAATTTGCAAAACGTGGGAATTTCTAAAAAATAAGTATAAAAAAACTCAATGCCTTTAAAAATACGAAAAACGTAGAAAAAAAAGAAAAACGAAAAATAAAACTTTTAAAACAAGTGTTTTTTATTTTCTAATAACATTTAGCACTGAAAAAAACCTCTCAATT
>NC_087212.1:7021616-7039116 GCF_015104395.2 Macrobrachium nipponense
TTATGGAAAACATATCACACCAGTATAAGCCATCATGAAGTAGGATTTAAGAGCAGGAATTACTATTCCTCTAACCTAAGGGGGTTTATGAAATTTCAACAAAAGGCCAAGCCAACGGACCTACTATAAGGTCAATTAACGATGAAAGAGAAATCGAAAGTAGAAAACTTATAAAGGTGTAATAGGAGGAAAACCTCGCAGTTGCACTGTTAAACAATTCAAACAATTGTTGGAAGAGGGTGGAAAGTAAGTTTAAAAAAAATGGAAAGTAAGTTAAAAAAAAAAAAAAAAGCGACTATGAACTGAGGCACAGTAAAGGGAATGAAATGGAAAGGGGTTAGTGCTAGGGGCCAAAGGGAAGCTGCAAAAATCCATATGTAATGCCTACAGTGCACCTCACTGACAGCACTACCTCCCTACAAGGGGAGTCTACCTTAGGGGAGAAGCAATACAAATTACATGAAGTGTCTTTTTTCCGTGTCATTATCCACAGTAACATAACTGCGCTATATTAAATAAAAAACACCCTCACAGATGATGAATGAGTCATGTATGAAAGAGCTCGCTCTCTCTCTCTCTCTCTCTCTCTCTCTCTCTCTCTCTCTCAGACGCGAAGCAAAAAAAATAAAAATGATGAACTGAAGACCCCCACGCAAGCAAACACTGACGATTTCGAAAGAAATATTTTATCGGCTATTTTTCCAAGACGAATTTCCATCCCGGAATACTTTCAAAACAAATATGCGAATGTTTGCGAGTGTTACACCTCACTCGCTCGCCCTCATGATATTCATGATATTCGCCGGTTCTAAAACAATGAAAACTGACCTTTGAAAGGAATGACCGAAAACCGATGTGACCACGGCAAACTTGTCGGGTGAAAGGGGTAATGAAAGTAAATTGTACCAATAAAACTGTAGAATATAAACAGCAGGATATTAGAGCTCTGCACACCGCATATGATATGTATATGTATATATATACATTATAAGTTAACATTTTATATATATACACAAACATATACATACACAAACGAACACACACACACACACACACACACACACACACACACACACACACACACACACATATATATATATATATATATATATATATATATATATATATATATATATATATATATACACATATATATACATACAAAAACACATAACACACACGAAGCATCAATGCCACCCTACGGGCAAAAAAAAAAAAAAAAAAAAAAAAAAAAATCTGCACCAACGCAAACGGCAACGCCCAATAATTCTCTCCTGATCATGTATATATAAAGTTGAAAAAAAAAAAAAAAAAAAAAAAGATAATAATAAAAAAAGCACAAGTTTTTCCCCTCTTCCCATTGAACAGATGGTACGTCTCGCTCATTACCCTGACCTTGACCTCGCATTATCGTTGAGAAAACCGAAATTCCTCTTCATTTCGCAGCGATCGACGCTCGGAAATAATTGCCTTCGGAGTCGTTTCCCCTTCCGGTGCTTCCGCTCTCCGCCTCACTCCCCGAGGAATTTTAACCACTATGGCGTTGAATGTAACTGTACAAAGTTAGTATGTATGTCATATATGTATGTATGTACACGTCTTTATTCTTGTGTATGTATGTATGTATATATTATATATAAGTATATATATATATATATAATATATATATATATATATATATATATATATATATATATATATATGCAGATAAAAAGGCCCATAAAACACTTATTTGAAAGCTGCAACAATATATTTCAAGCACTTCTTCTGTGCCCTTGTTCACTTTTAAAAAAAAAATGGACAGATGATGTCTTAAAAGAGTATATATATGAAGTAAGCATAATATATGTATGTTATATATGATATATGATATATAATATATATATATATATATATATATATAATATATACAAATTAGTAATTACATTAATACAATCAATTTCATCTTCCATCTCTTTATGTATTTTTTCTCTCCCTTCATTATCTGTATTCCATTTGTACATCTAAAGTCTTATTTAGCCTGGATATATCTACCGTACATTGCACTGGTAAATCTCTATCTACGATGTTTACATCGTTTCTTAGAATCTTCCCAATAATTAAATTTACACCCATCCTTAAACTTTAACTGAAAACTCAGTGCCCACGTGATTTTTTTACCTTTTTTAATCAAGAAGGGGGGGGGGGGTTACTCTTCTTTCTGTATTCCTTTACCTCGTCTTACTTCTTACTAATGAACACCATATTCTTTGGAAGTTTGAATTTCAAGTCAATGGCCCCTTTGGTGGTCTTGTTCCATATGAATAAGTGTTATCTTGTAAATAACAACTACAATAATAATAATTGTTCCTCTGCTTGTTAGCAAAAACACGTAGAAAGTTATGCCTGGACTTTTACGAAATAAAAAAAAAAAAAAGGGACAAGGGATTGGATTAAGTTACTTGATATTAATGTTTATTCTTTTACAAAAAAGTTACGGTACACTCGAAAAACCAGGGGCAGGATATCAGATTCTCTAACAATTAAGCAGTCACTATCCTGTTTCCATTCGTTGTTCTACACATTTAAACCTAATATATATATATATATATATATATATATTATATATATATATATGTGTATATGTGTGTATATATAGAATTATACATACGTATGTAGTATGTATATACAGATCAACACCGCACTCAAACGCCACCTCTTCATTTGACAGAAGAGCACTTCCCCTACACAAAAGGAAGCAGAAGAAGAAGAAGAAGATGATGATGATGATGAAGAAGACGACACTCAAGACGAACCACACTCGCAGCAATTCAATGAAAGCCACGGCTACGAAACCAATGACCGAAAAGGAATGAACATCATCACTTCCTCACCACTCAAGATGCAGGAAGCTGGGGTTACGCCGGCGGGAGAGGCGCGCCCCAAGAGCCTCTTCATAAATAAACGGAAGGGGGAAAAATGGAGAGAACTAAATGAATAAATAAAAACAAAATTTCAAAGGACGCGACGCTCGAGTGGGGGGGCGAGGAGCCGCTGACTGGTTTTTCGAGTGGTACGGGAGGAGCTGAAGAGCGGCGGAGGGCCTGGTGTACGTAAGTACGTACGTACGACTGCATCTGTTGACTTTTACGTATACGTGGGGAACGTGTGTACGGCCGGAATGTCTATCGGAAAGTATATTCTTGGAAGCTTGAATTTTAAGGCGATGGCTTCTGTGGTGGGCTTGTTTCATATGAATAGGTTTGAACTAATGAATATAATAATAAGGAATAATAATAATAATAATAATAATAATAATAAATAATAATATATAAAGCATGAAATGGTTGACGTAGACATACTTATATCTAATAATATCTAGTATTTAATTACTAGTATCATATATATATACACACACACATATATATATATATATATATATATATATATATATATATATATATATATATATATATATTATCCCTAGAAGACGGAGCTGCAGCTCTAGGTACATCTTATCAGAGGAATCATACGGAAAGGCATCGTACTCAGGTACATTTATGTTGCCGACGTTTCACAACGTGTGGTCTTTAAATAAATGTAACCTTGAGGATGCGAATATGAGTCGTGGAACGTCCTCTGATAAGATATATATATATAGATATATATATATATATATATATATATATATAGTATATATATATATATATATATATATATATATATATATATATATAAAATATATATATATACATATATATATGCGTCGTGTGTAGAAGAGTTTAAACTTTCAAATGCCGTAAGGAGTTACCCTTTACTAAATACATGAGATTATTCTATATTGTTGTTTAATTCACATTTTTCTGCGAGACTACCGTTCTAAATATCATTAAAACCAGGTTACTTGAAATGATGATATCTGGGAGAGAGAGAGAGAGAGACGAGAGAAGAGAGAGAGAGAGAGAGAGAGAGAGAGAGAGAGAGAGAGACTGCACTGGAATCCAACTAAGCGTTCCTTGAAAAATATCAGATGCCAACACGTACCCCAGCTGATTACCGTGTATAAACACACAGGATGCTGTCACATGACCTTGTAACAGTACTGTGTCCTTTGCATGAAAGGCTACCGGAAGTTGCATGCAAAAAAATGAAAAGCATTTCAGACCTGAACCAAGCACACATCCCCAACCCCCCCAACCCCCCCCCCCTCCACACACAGATTCAAACGACATAAAAAGGCCGACCTCAAATGCCAACAGAAGACCTTGGACAAAAAGGTAGTTATGTATGCCACAGCAATTTCTGTATTTCTGATACCTTTCACCTTTATCCTCGTTATTATCAAACAACACACAACAACAACAACAATAGTAATAATCTTATATAATAAAAATAATAATAATAATATAAATAAATAATTAATAATATAATATTATTATTATTATTATTATTATTATTATTATTATTATTATGAAGATAAACATCTACTCATACGGAACAAGCCTACAAGGACCACTGACTTAAAACTGAAGCCTCCAAACAATATGGCGTTCGTTTGAAAGCACTCACAAAAGATAAAATGAAATACAGAAAGAAGAGATCGGTTATTAAAAATGAAAAAGAGGTAAACATAAAAAAGATCAGTTATTAAAAATGAAAAATACGTAAATATCAAACACATAAAAATATAAGAATAAATTAGTAAAATACAAGGTGGATTTTCTGAGGGTAGTAATGCAATGCATCTTCGCTCGAATTTTTTTTTTTTTTTTTTTTTTTTGTGAGATTCGAATGACAACTGATAATATTTCATGATGAAACACAAGGCAAAATGAAAATCCAAAGCAACCCATTATAAACCCACGCCGGGGCGATGTTTAGAATATGGCAATTCGCCGCAAATTTTGCAATTAGTACTCGAAAATGACCGAACAAACAAATGAAAGAAAGGGCCAGCGGGCCAAACCCGAACCGGAATCCGTAAATTGAATTCGCCATCATCGCCGGATAAAGCGAATTCATCCGCTCAACTAAGCGTTTTTCAATTCGTTCATTGCTACGTAAATACGATGAGTGGACACGCAATTTTGTTTTTTTTTTTTTTTATATCATGCAGCTCTGTCGCAGCTATATTTATTTTAATATTCATTTTCTGCCGTTTCGACAACTTGGTATTAAAACACCGAACACTCGCGCCAACTGTGGAAATGCTGACATTCGCATTTTGAGCTGTAATGAGGATATATTAATCTGGACGACATTTATTGGCCCTGAAGAACATCGCTTCATCAGCAATGGTTTCCTTAAAAAAATAAATAAATAAAAAATAAAAAAAGGGTTCGCATCAAGAGAAGAATTCATCGCTCATCAAAGTAACAAGGCAAATGATTACCTACATTTTTTTCCGTTTGATAATTATCTTCGCAAACAAAGTTCGAATGAGGTCATGAATTCACCCGCATCCTTTTGCTGGTTCATCTGAGCGCAAGATAATAATAAGCTTTATAATAGATATTAGGAAACTTTTTTTTTTTTTTTTTTTTTTTTTTTTTTTTTTTTTTTTACAGGACAGTCCATGATATATGTTGAGACTTATGCAATGCCTCTAATTACATATGTATGTATGTATGTATGTATGTATGTATGTATGTATGTATATATGAATATGTATACCTACTTTATTTATTTATTTAGTATTTCAGATCCAATCCTACTTTTTGGGGGTCCAAGGATATATTTCTAAAGATATAACCATACTTATTTATTTATTTAGTTATTCAGACGTCCATCTTTTTTGGAGGGGTTCCAAGGATATATTTCTAAAGTACCCGGCTGCGCCCTAGGGAAGGGGGGTTGGTTGAAATTTCAAATAGATCCAGTGTTTCCCCCCTACCCCCCTTTAAGAGGGGTGGGGGGCTAAGGGGTGTGGTGGGTTGAAGAGTGGGAACCCTGACGCCAGTTTAATTGAGAGAGAGCTTCCTCATTATTGAGTTTATAGTTAGTCGTCTGTTTCAAGAACCGGCAGAGATATGCTGTTGAATGACCCACCTTTAAAAAGGAAAATTCGAGTGAACTTAAATTTTTGGACTTAAATTTTTGGACAGAAGTTTTCCAAAGGGAGAGCAAACTGTATTTTTTCATATTCGAAGAAAAGCCAAGGTTGTTTTTTTTTTCTGGCATAAGCTGGAAGAGATATATGTGGTAAATTAATAATGTTGCACAAAAATATGGTTATAGCTTCTCAAAGTGTTACCTGTACTGTCTAAAGACATCTTTTAAGTTACTACAACTAACCCAAACTACGTACCTTTAGACACACACACACACACACACACACACCAGAGACCCAATATTATACAATTAAAAGAAGCAATAAAAAATTAACATATACTATTCAAAACATAAAAGGGCGGCAAGCACTGAAAAATGTTAATTAACAAAATTTTAAAAAATAATAAAAAAAAAAAGTCGAGGCCCATGAGAGGAGACAAAAAGAAAGAAAATAAGAAAGAAAAAAAAGCACGTTATATGAATCCGACACCTAAATTAGCGAGCTACCTGCCTGTCTGCAATCACAATTCAAGCCAGCTGCTGGTGCCTACCCTCAGCTGGGACCGACTAGACGAATGGCATAATAAGTGTGCGACAAATGCCACTAGAGGCGAGAACACAATATACGTAGACCCAGATCCTCCGCCGCCCCCATTTTCTCTCTTTCTCTCTCTCTCTCTCTTTCTTTACCTTGTCCTTCATCATCCATTCTCTCGCGCTCGCTCTGTCTCTCTCATTCACTCTTCCTATTCTCAATACTCCCCCCTCCCCCTTCTCTCTCTCACTCTTTCTTCATTTTCCCAATTTCCTCTCTCTCTCTCTCTTCCTATTCCCAACTCTCTCCTCTTTCTCTCTCTCTCTCTCATCATAATTCCCAATTTTACCGCCCCCCCTCTCTCTCTCGCTCTCTCTCTCGTCTCTCTCTCTCTCTCTTCATTTTCCCAATTTCTTCTCTCTCATCATATTCCATTTCCGCCCCCCCCCCCTCCCACCTCTCTCTCTCTCTCTCTCTCTCTCTCTCTCTCTCTCTCTCTCTCTCTCTCTCTCTCTCTCTGCCAAAAGACCCCGTTATCTTGCGAAGCAGGGAGGTCGGGACTGTCATCGTCGGGTGACGTGAGGTAGGAAATAGTGAGGGCACCACAGCCCCAGGAGAACGAAGAAGCGAGATTAGACTTGAGAGAGAGAGAGCAGGAAGGAAAAAAGAACGACGTACGATCAGATAGATAGGTGTCGAAATAGAGTGCGGGTGGGGGGGGGGGGGGGGGGGGGGTGGGATGTGAAAGAAATGCCATTGGAAGAATCACTTTCTGTCTCGGGTAACCGCTGGCAATGAAGCCATGACGCGTTTTAACATTTAAGAAACGTTTTTAAGACATTATATTAAGGTTCTTAGGTCAAACTTTTTTTGGGAAATTTAACGCTGATCAAATATATTTTTTTTCTCTAATCTATGAAATTTTTTCGAAAGTAAAATATTTGAAATAACACGAAAGTATAACAAAGGGTTAAACTATCTATATCGGTGAATTACTAATACCAAATCAACTCTCTCTCTCTCTCTCGCCACTCCTCTCTCTCTCTCTCTCTCTCTCTCTCAATAATAACATGTAAGGAAAGATACATACGAATATTGAAGCAATAGTTCAAAATTATGAGTGGCAAAATCATGAGAATTACTATTATTCACATTATGTTATTATCAATATATATATATATATATCTATATATATATATATATATATATATAAATATATAGAGAGAGAGAAAGAGAGAGGGAGAGAGAGAGAGGAGAGAGAGAATCACAACGGGATTATATCCCTGCGGAACACCGGACAAGCAAACAAACCGCGCATACAGCACCAAACGCCCCGGAAATCAACAAACAATATCTGGGTCGACGTCTGAATAGGAATCTGGTCACAAAGGGCAATCCAATCTTTCAAAAGGGGGGTTGACGTCACCACAGCCTGTGACGGGGGTCACCCGGAGTCACACCCGAGAGGTGTGACAAGCAGATGGATGGCATTTATGAAGTTACAATGGCGAATCAAGCGGTTTTTTTTTTTTTTTTTTTTTTTTTTTTTTTTTTTCGCCGGTGATTTATCATAAATGTAAGGTGCGACGTCTTGGTTACCACCCTCACCTTTTTACTAACTGGGAAGAATGTTTTACGGAAATGTGAAGAGAGAGATAAATACTATTATTTTGTGGTGAGTCCGTTACTTACATTGGAGAGATTTCCGCGCTAGGAATGTCACTGGTCTCAATAATAATGATAATAATAATAAAATGGCGAAAACGTCCACAATGGTGTAAACGTAAATATATATCAGATACATATACATATATATATATATATATATATATATATATATATATGATATATATATATATACATATTTATATATACCATCGAGAGCTCAGGAGAACCTGCTAGATTCTTCTTCTCAACCTGAGAAGGAGAAATGACCAGGATCTCGAAAGCTCTCGTTTATCTATATATTTCTGATATAATATTTTACATTTATACCACTGTGGATTTCTTCGCCATTAATAATAATAATAATAATAATAATAATAATAATAATAATAATAATAATAATCATTTATACTAGCGAGCTATCAAAATAAATCGTGATAACGAGTTCAATTTGTTTGTGAACATTTTGTTTACATATGTTAATTCTAAACAACAAAGCAAAATCTTTCAAAGAAAAAAATTATTTTGGACTTGATATAATAAAGAGAATAAAAAGAAAAGCCATCAATCGTTTCAACAAATATGATCGCAATTTTAGTGTAAGAACTAGCTTTTGGTATAGATGAATAATAAGTTTATTCTTAAAAATAAATAAATAACTAAAATAATATTTTTAAAATCCGTAGAAAATACTTAAATCACTCGCGAATCTAAAATCTAGAATGCTTCTGTTATCACACGATAATTTATACTTGTTAGAAAATCGTAAAAATCGCGCATACTCTTCCAGGATGAAGGACGAAGAGTGAGTGAGTGTGTTGTGTGTGTGTGTGTGGTGTGTGTGTGTGTGTGTGTGTGTTGAGGGAGGGGGGGGGGGGGTAAGAGGGTTGTCAACTTCAAGGAACAGCTACTTCCGGCGATTGAGGTGCAATTTCTTCAGCAAGGTGGAATGCAACGGCCGTTGAACGCAAGCATGCGGACTGCATCCCTAAAGCTGGTAAATACGTGAGAAGGACAAACAGGGCAGACGACCTCCGCCATTTCCACATTTTCTCCTCCTCCTCCTCCTTCTTCTCTATCCATTTCACTTCTTACAAACACTTGGGGGTGGGAGAAGATGGGAGGGTGGAGACACTAGAGAGGGGAAGGGGTAGGCCCCCCAAGCAGAAGGATGGCTTACGAAGACTGGAATACTGGACATGAGGGAGTGAGAGAAGTAGGGGGGAAAAATAAGGTGGTTGGAAGCGAAGTGGGATTGGTAGTGAAAGGAGTAAGGGAAGGGACAGGGCAGGAAAAAGTGGGAAAAAAAGGTAAACTGGAAAGGAATGAAAGAATTTGAAAGGGAGGAAAGAGGAGATATAAAAAAAAATTAATGGGGTAAGGAGCCACTAATCAGCATGAGCCGGTAAATGAGGAGAAACGATGAGATAAGTGGCAAAGAGGAAAGAAATAATTGAGAGAGAGAGAGAGAGAGAGAGAGAGAGAGAGAGAGAGAGAGAGAGAGTTAATAGGCAGAAATGGTCTAATTGCCTGATATTAAAACCAGATCCCTTAGCCGGATACATTCTTCAAACCCACGACAATAATTAAACAGAAAATTTCAATAAATTTTCAATTAAACGAGAAAAAAAAGAAAGAAATCTTTTTATAATCCTTCATTTTTGCCTTTAACATTATAACCTACAGATTGAACATTACTACAAGTGATTCTCCCTCTCTTTTTAAGGGAACTGATAAAATTGGGAATGAATAAACTAGTCTATTCTCTTCGCCTGATATATACATATTTTATATGTGTATATATCATGAAGAACGGTACCGATGGGGCAACCACCCATTATCAAGCATGACAAAGCCACTTGCCCAGTGCTTGAGCGCAAATGCAGCAGACAAGAGAGGCCACTTCCTGTTCTCCTTTAGGGGGTTTTTGCACATCATCAGCTGTAGCCGAAAGCTATATACTCAATATGGGGGACATAAAGGAAAGAATGAGGCTAATGTAAAGCCAGTCATCGCTTGTCCGGGAAATGGGCCTGTTACGGTGTCGAGCCGCAAAATTCGTCTGTGAATAAGGTCGCAAAATTCTGGTCGTTAATTTACCCCTTTTTCTTCATTTTGGATTGCTGGCTAACGCCCTGTGTGAAAGCCTAATTTATCTTAATAGTATATATTTATATGTAGAAATGTTATTAACATACTTTACATACGATGCATACACTCTGGTATTAACAATATTTGACTATATTATATATTATTATATAATATATATATTATATATAATTATATAATTAATAATATATACTATTATAAATATATATATATATATATATATATATATATATATATATATACATATAATATATTATATATAACATTATATATATATATATAACACTTATATATAATATTATTTATATATTATATATATAATTATATATATATATACACATATATATATATGTAAATAGATTACATACATAATACCTTGAACATATATATTATATATAATAATATTATACACTACACACCACACCACACCACACTTATTCACTACACTTACACACACTTATCAGTTGCTTTACACAACAAATATATATTATATTTAATATTATATATATATATATATATATATAGATATATATATTATATGCATGCAAAGTAGTATAGTATATATGTATGCATATATATACATATACTAATTTGGGTGGGGGTGTCTGAAGATACTAAATCCACGCCGGAAATATATTTAGCCACATTTCCTTTCCTGTCCGTAAAAACACATGAATGTAGATACCAGAGAGAGAGAGAGAGAGAAGAGAGAGAAGAGAGAGAGAAGAGAGAGAGAGAGAGAGAGAGGTTCCCTTTCGATTTAAACAATTCTTGCCCTTTAAACCCTCTCCATTCCCCTCCGAAACATCAGAGAACTTGACCGAAACAAAATAGTTACGTTTTACTCGGCTTCTCATCAACTATTCAAGGGCAGACACTCAAAGTTCAAACAACCTAAAAATACAACGTCGTATACGTATTATGATTACGATCAATCTAAAATGTACGGGACGGAATATGTAAACTAGTGCTTCTTTGAGGTGCATATGAAGGCAAATTTACATATCTGACTCTTGTTAATATTCAGACCCATACATACATACACACAAACACACACACCACACACACACACACACACACACACACATATATATATATATATATAATATATATATATATATATATATATATATATATATATATATATATATACTGTATTATATTAAAAACTAAAGTTTGACAACCATCTAAGCCTTGTCCAGGCAGGTGTTATCAAATGAAAGAAGAGAGAGAGAGAGAGAGAGAGAGAGAGAAGAGAGAGAGAGATGAGAGAGAGAGAGAGAGAGAGCCTTAGAGCGATCCTTAACCCGGAGACATGACATCACCTCACTGAGGTAACCTCATAGCGCACGTTTTCGTATCTCCATCTCTGCTGTGAACCACAACAGTCGTCTAACACCCAAGTACCTGATTCACATGGGAGTTTCTTCCGATTCTGGGACTCGAACAGGTTTTATTCAATGTGTGAGGCTGAACGAACTACAACGATACCACTCGCGTTACGACAGAGAGAGAGAGAGAAGAGAGAGAGAGAGAGAGAGAGAGAGAGAGAGAGAGAGAGAGAGTCAAATGGAAATCGGCTTTGCATCGGATGATCCGAAGGACCGAATGTAAAAAGCGCCCATTTCCTTTCGGGCGCGGATGAGAGTTTTCGAGAGTTAATCTTCCACTTAGGCCTGTGCTAATGGATGCACTGAATACATGGGTAAGCTGCGAGGACGTTATCAAAGGTTTTATTCAACGAGGAGATTCGTAGTGGAAAGGATTTATCATTATTATTAATTATTATTATTATTATTATTATTTTATTATTATTATTATTATCAATACGATGGTGTTTTTCATCTTCATGCACGATATCATTTGATCTGAAGGCACCGTCATTTTTTCCTCAACTCTCAAACACGATCCCACGAACTGACGGAGAGAGAGAGAGAGAGAGAGAGAGAGAGAGAGAGAGAGAGAGAGAATCTCATTCAATTAACGAATCAGTTATTAAGCGACTATTTAGAACGAATGCAATTAAACACAAAGCAATATAATTCTACGTAGGTATAATAATTAATAATAATAATAATAAATAATATAATAATAATAATAATAATAATAATAATAATAGCATGAATCACTAAAATGATGAAGAAAATATAACACTGTAGAATTCTTCACCAATAATAATAACAACAACAAACAACAAACACAACAACAATATATAATAATAATAATAATAATAATAATAATAATAATAATAATAATAATACTAATAATAACGGAAGAAGACGAAATTTTGAGAATGGGCCTCAACTGTCATTACATCTCCTGACCAAAGCCCATGGATAAACAGTCTGGAAGTCGAGCACCTCCTCGAATATTAATAATAATAATAATAATAATAATAATAATAATAATATAATAATAATAATAATAATAATAATAAAAGACTTCAAGAAAAGTTCTACTCCCGGACAAATTGCGCGGTAACCTTCATGATTTTTTGACGGCTTTAATCTTCATTTTTTTTTCCAGCAGTCAGCTGATGCGAAGATTCGTGTGACAATTGGGGGAAGAGAGTGAAACTTCACGAGAGAACTTCCTGGAAGTGTATCTGCTACTAACTGAAGTTATAAAAGTCTGCATTTGTAAAACATGAATCATATACTTTTCGTTCCTCCACACCTCGAGAAGAAGTAGCAGACACTGGCAGCCGTAAAAATAGGTTCTATAATACGCATCTTAAGAGTTAGCCGTATAAAATTTATCCTGAATTAAGGTCTGGATAAATTTAACAAATTTTTTTTTCAATGAAAATTAAGTTTGGAAAAAAATTGGAAAAAACTTATTTTTTTTAACTTTGGTATGCATACAAAACACCAATAAAATTACGTGTATAAACCATAATAAAAATTTCTGTTGGGAAACATGTAACATGGCATATATACACATTATATGCTGCAAATACAAAATATCCGAAATTATATCAATGCTAATACAATTATGCATACGAAATCTGTTAACGAGTTTTAGAAATAACTTTAAAGGCGAGTATAAAGTGCGTATAACTTACATAACCCATCGCAAAACTTAATATACAAAACACGCGCAAATACACACACATGCGCGTTCTCGCAAACTCACATAAAATGCACACACACACACACACACACACACACACGCTCACGCGCAAAATGCAACATTCATCCCTCCCCATCATTGTCAATGCCGAGGTTAATGACACCGAGGTATATAATACAAAGTGAAGATGAGCTTCAGAAAAAAAAAAAGGAAGAAAAAAAAACGAAATCAAGGTCTCCTGAACAACTGACGACTCGCAATTTCCTGCAATTGCGGAGTATTAGCTGCAAGCAACGTGCATTAAAAGTGTAATGCAAGCACGGAAACAAGAATACCTGTTTATACATATGATAGCTGCGACATCTTCAGGGAAATGTTACTAACTGCGTGTTCCGGAACGTGAATGTTATAAATCGAGACGGACTGTTTATTTTGTTTGTCAATAAGAAGATTGACTGGGAGGTCTTTCATCAATTTATTTTGTTTCCCGATACTAGAACTATAATCTCTTTTCTGCCTATAAAGGCTCATAATATGCAGGCTAACAATAAACTGTTTTATACGAAGACGACAAAGGTTTCTTTTTTCGTTATAACTGTAAACGGGGTGCACTCTTTCGATACGATAATAAGTAATTTCTCATTCTTTCTCTATTTAAAATCGAATTTACAACCAATGGAATCCGTTTCATTACTCTTCACAGCCACTGGAATCCGTTTGATTACTCTTCACAGCAACTGGAATCCGTTTCACTGCTCTTCACAGCCACTGGAATCCGTTTCATTACTCTTCACAGCCACTGGAATCCGTTTCATTACTCTTCACAGCCACTGGAATCCGTTTCATTACTCTTCACAACAACTGGAATCCGTTTCACTGCTCTTCACAGCCACTGGAATCCGGTCTCATTACCTTCCAAAACCCTGGAATCCGTTTCATTACTCTTCACAGCCACTGGAATCCGTTTCATTGCTCTTCACAGCAACTGGAATCCGTTTCACTGCTCTTCACAGCGACTGGAATCCGTTTCACTGCTCTTCACAGCCACTGGAATCCGTCTCATTACTCTTCACAGCAACTGGAATCCGTGTCATTGCTCTTCACAGCCACTGGAATCCGTTTCATTACTCTTCACAACAACTGGAATCCGTTTCATTACGAGAAAACAAACATGCCAATTAAACATCTGAACAACTGACTCACTTCTGAAGTTGCATCTCTTTAACACAGTTAAAACTTGTGGGAAAATCTCTCTCTCTCTCTCTCTCTCTCTCCTCTCTCTCTCTCTCTCGATATGCAGAGTAACCGCAATCTATGGCCGCTGTTTCATTTAGCGGAACGAGAAGACACTGGAAAAGGGAAGACCCAGAGACATATAGATAAATAGATAGATTGATAGGGTAAGTGGAAGAAGATGGGCGTTTTAATTGAAGCAGTTGGTGTCCGGGTAACTGTATATATAAGGGGGGCAGATAACAGAACGAAGAAGAGACCGACAATAACTGAATAAATAAAAAAAACTAGGAGAATGAGAATAACGTTCGAGAGAACTTGAACACGATAAACAAAACAAAGACGAAAAAATGAGAAGAAACATGGGAAAAGATAACAATGATACGAGGATCTGCTGTTATTAAGCGATGACTAGACAAATATAACAAACCCGAGAGAGAGAGAGAGAGAGAGAAGCAGCAGGAAGGTGTCAACGCCCCGTCAACACCTTAGGCGCTGCCTGGAAGAGGAAGAAAAAAAAATCGTCACGTGAAGGAAGGAACTCTGCGACCGATACCTCGCGAAGCAAAAACACATAAAAACGGACACGCAAAGCGCTCTCGCGCGCACGCAAGGAGACTTTGTACGCATCTCCACCACATAGCGGGACCCAAGGTTATCGATGGGTATATATATAATTCCACGACGGGAGGGAATATATATTATATTCCCGAATTCCGTGCGTGTAGTAAACATGACGGCGAGGCAGACGGTGGAATGTCGACGGCCGACCTAATCCTGAAGGGTGGAATGCCATTCGACTGTCTCGTTACCAGACAGACTGGCCCAGGGGCTGGCCAATGACTGCCCTTCCATGGCGTAATATGAATATGACGAGTGGTCATATATATATATATGTATATATATATACAAATACATATATATCATAAATACATACATACATATATATATATATATATATATATATATATATATATATATATATATACATTAGATACATATAAATGCATACACACTTACACACACACACACGCACACACACACACACACACACACACACATATATATATATTATATAATATATATATATATATATATATATATATATATATAAAACTAACATTTCATGGACCGAATTACACTCTGCATAAAAAGCAGACAATAATGTTGTCTTCGCATATTATGTTTCTGTTTTTGGCTTCGGGTTTACAGCAATTATTGGCACTCGGTAAAGAAAAAAAAAAAAAGAAATTTCAAAAACGCCAAATACCCAAAAAAGCTTGCCTGTTATGTCACTAAATCATCTATATATCTAATACCTTTCAAACATTAACATATGCATTCGGTAATCTACATTTATGATCGTCATATATATTTGAAATATGGCGGAATTTATGTTGTTAAGTCCGACAACAAACCACGGTGAATTTAAAAAAAGGTCACAATTAAAATTTTCCAAGGTTAAGTAAAGTTCCAGTAAAGTTAAAAAGTATTTAGAAATGCTAATGCATTGTCCTTCTGAGCAAAAAAAAAAAATGAAGAAGAAGTAGTAGTTCCCAGTAATTTGGCAGATTTGGGACAAATCTTTCAACACAGAAAAAGACGAGTTGGTTACAGTCTTCATCAATGCCATATGCAAGAACAACAATCACTACTACTGTTACTTTCTCTCCATTATTACTACTAATATTAGGAGAAATATCGTAAGTAATATGAACTTCCACCTACAGTACTAGGCAAAAATTTAATTATAATAATAAACTATACACTACTTAATAATAATCAATAATAATCAAAATAATAAATAATAATAATAATAATCTCATCAGAAAAGAAGAAGAAGATGTAGAAATCTAAACCATTACGACCAGCCAAACATTTCCTTCCCCCATTCGGACAAGGCATATCATTAACAAGGAGGCCCAACTTCCCCAACTTCCCCCCCCCACCACCCCCAACCCCAGGGGGGGCCCAGGGACCAAGAGGACAACGGAATTAATTTCCGGCGCCGGGAGATCCTTAACCAAACCAACCCAACCCAAAGCCCCGTTGTACCTCTTCAAGATGATCTGTATTTAGATCACAGCCTCCAAGCCCCTTCCTATTCCCCCTTCCCCCTCCCCCTCCCCCTCCCCTCCACCCGCCCTTCATTATGCCGCATCAAACCTCTTTCATTAAAGTCGGCTCAACCTATCTCTCCCCCCCCCCTCCCCTCCCCCCCAACCCGCCCCGAATCCCAATAATTTGATAAGAAACCTTGGTTCCCCGGCCTCCTACAACACCACCCCAACCCCACCTCATTTCACCTGTTTAAAGGCCTTATTAAGTGCGGAAAATATTCTTCGTATTATTCAGCAACTGGCACAACAAGGCACATTATCATTCTCTCTCTCTCTCTCTCTCTCTCTCTCTCTCTCTCTCTCTCTCTCTCTCTCTCCAAGTATCGTCTTCTAAATAAGGGAGGCTTTGAACACATATTATACTTGCTGCAGACACATGCAATGCAGAAGTGTTGTTTCATCTGCAATAAGCAAAAACATTCTGACAGTATCTAATAATGCCTACAACATGTTAGAACTGTTATTTGGCCTATATAATATGTATGTAACTGTTTGAGAATTCGCACTTACGATCCTTCAGGAAACATAGGCAGTTGTGTATTATCATCTGCATGCTATGGAATGACATGAGGATGTAATAATACATGTATCATGTGGGTGTTGAACTGTCTGCAAAATGAAACGCCATAACTTCCCTAATGTTTGGTATTCTGCAGAAACTGCGAAAAATCTGGTAACATGAGAGTAATAATACGATATTTTGTTCTAAGGGGTCCACAATAATAAAAAAAATGTA
>NC_087212.1:7044116-7049116 GCF_015104395.2 Macrobrachium nipponense
AGATAGGTGCTCCAGATTTTCACTGCTGAATTATTTCCCAGATCTCTCTCTCTCTCTCTCTCTCTCTCTCTCTCTCTCTCTCTCTCAGTGGCTTGCCTTTCCCGTCCAATACGTGACTTTTCCATCACAAATATCTAAGATCTATTTACCAAAGTTTTCCTATCAAACTTAGGAGGCGATGGCTATCAAACGATAGAAAATCCTTTGAAAAAATATAGTTTCTTTTTTAACGGAAAACGAAAACTATATTTTCACACCATTTTGTGGGAACTTAACGGGAAGGGTCTATAGAAAGTCCATATAAACGGTGAATGGATTTAATACAGTTCACCCCCCCCCCCCGACCCCCCCAAAAAAAAAAAAAAAAAAAAAAAAAAAAAAACTTCCCAAGTAGTTTAAAACTAAAACAAAGACTACCACGCAGTTCGCCAACGTTGTCAGTAAGGTTCATTCACTGATTGATTCATCTTCTACTGTAACGTGCCGTTGCAATGGTTATGGCCTGTGAAGCTGTAAACAGCAGGAAGCAAACTTTAAATCATGACGAGTCTTGAAGAAAAATCTACTCAAATAACGCCTCCTTTGTAAAAATACCTACCATTCATGAAGCAATATATATAAACATAAATTAAGTACGCATATAACATATATATATATATATATATGTGTGTGTGTGTGTGTGTGTATAATAAATAAATATATATATATATATATATATATATATTATATATATACCATATATATATATTATAATTTATATATAATATATATAGATATATATAATATATATATATATATATATATATAATATATATATATATGATTTAATTTTCACGCACAAAATAGCGACATCGACACAAAACTTAATATTTTTCCAAACCTCCTAAACTCCCTAACACCGTTCCAATCATTTCCAAAAGCAACCATACTGGTAAAATAAATGCAGCGTAAATAACCATATATATATATTATATATATATATATATATATATATATATATATATATATATATATAGCTTCCTATACGTGTGTATAAATACTCCATTTGCAATCACTCGACTCCATCCTATACACACCCTTATTCTATATACCTTGTACACACCCATACCCAATCCAACTCGGCCGACATGGGGGGGGAGGGGGAAGACGACCCCCCCCCTCCCACCCTCACCCCCACCCGGGGGCCAAAACCCGCTTTAGAATTCCTTTCCGGGTTTTAAAATACCATTACATAACTTTCCCTCTCGGAATGCCAGTCTGTTTTCCATTTCAAAAGCCTTGTCAGAAAGTCCTTCTCTTGTTGCTATCAAGTTTTATTTTATTTCATTTTTTTTTATGTGGTGTTATTTCCCGTCGATAAACGCTGATTTCACTCCGAAGTCTTTGGAGGTAGAGAGAGAGAGAGAGAGAGAGATTTCGGAACTGGAAATCGTACGGGAACTGTAATAGTGCTTGCCGTTTTCATTAACTGAGAAAAAAAAACTGACGTACAATCGTTTTCAGAGAGAGAGAGAGAGAGAGAAGAGAGAGAGGAGAGAGAGAGAGAGAGAGAGAGAGAGAGTTCGGAACTGAAAATCGTAAAGGAACTGTATCAGAACTTGCCGTTTTTATTGAGAGAAAAAAAAAACAAGACTGCCGTACAATCATTTGCAGAGAGAGAGAGAGAGAGAGAGAGAGAGAGAGAGAGAGAGAGAGAGAGAGAGAGAGACGCATCGTACTACTACGAAATACCGGAAGGGGGTCGAACAATTCCTTTTTCATTCTTGAATAGCAATCACGAACATCCACGAAAGTGCATTCCATATCGAAAGAATATCTCAAAAGCATTCCGTGACAAGTCTGCCGACCCAAATCCCCTTCAAATACTTGCGCATGGAGAGAGAGAGAGAGAGAGAGAGAGAGAGAGAGAGAGAGAGAGAGAGAGAGAGAGAGAGAGAGAGCCTTTGCTTTTGCCTTTTACATACTAATGCAGGGGACTATATAATTGTGGATTCAATTACATAATAATAATAATAATAATAATAATAATAATACAATATAATAATAATAATAATAATAATAATAATAATAATAATAATAATAATGACATTTTCATTAAGAGACTAAAAAAAAAGGTAGACATCGTCACTGTTCTCCGCCCACCAAAAGCCAACCCATTCGACAACCCTGGGAAGATTAAAAGGCATCTGAGCTCGGAACAATAGTCAGTGCTGCTCTGTGCCATCCAACACCCCCACCCTCCCAACCACAGAGGTCACCACGCAAATGCCCCGAACATGCCACAGTGCATGCCACAAGAAGGGGGGCATCTACCTGGTCGTGATTACTGGCGATATACACCTGTGGGCTGCGACCCCGTTCGAGAGTCAGGAACCGTAAAATGTCAAGATTTTGATTCGAACCAGACTTCTCATCTATTTTTATATATTTGAAACCGGTTTTAATTTAATTTTTACTTTATGATTCTTTGTACTGCATTTCTATATGGTTGAAACCGGTTCTAATTTTATTTTATTTTAATTTTTTCTTTTTTGCAATGAACCTTTGTAAGGTTGAAACCAGTCTTGATTACATTTTCCCTTTCAATTCTTTGTATTGAATGTCTATATATATATATATATATATATATATATATATAATATATATATATATATATATATATATATTTAAATATATATATATATAATTATATATATATATATATTTAATATATTATATATATATATATATATATATATATAGATATATATATATATATATATATAAAAGGTTTTAAACTCAATTTTGACATTTTAATTAAATTTTTTTGCACTGAATTTTTATATACCTGAAATAAATTCTAACTCAATTTTTACTTTAGACTCGACGTACTGAATTTGTGTGTGACTGAAACCAGTTTTCAATTCATTCTTACTTTTAATTCCTTGCAGTAAATTTTTAATGAATAGCAATGTGTGCCGTATAATGGGAACTGGTATTATTTATATATATTTAATCTATTCTTGTCTTCCTAACCAATACTGGCACGATTGAAAGTTAATTAAAAACCATTTCTTAATATGCAAATGACCAATCAACAATGCCGTTTCAAAACTGTGACCAAGACTACAAGAAGGGCTAGAGAATTTCAATACAAAGACTGCAAACTTCTACTGATTCAGCACACCACCTGATATACCCTTTAAAAATGCTGTGCTGTTGATCTTGCTCACATTATTATTCTCTAATTAAAAGGACATATGAGAAGAAAAATCAGCAGAAATAGTAAACGCACACCAAATAAAATGTCAAGCGTTAATCGTTCTTCACTGGCACGGGATGAAGATGCAACAGTATACAACAGAAATAAAAAAAATAAAGAAATAAATAGAACGACATAACTCGGACATAAAAAGTTCACCTTCAGGAGGGATGAAGCACTTATTTACAAAGCGTTTACTTACAAAGCGAAGTACCAGAATGATTACAGTCCAAAGATTAATGAAATGTCGAATGATTAATGGAGGAATTGTGTAATGAACTGTATCCAGTACAATAAAAATTTCGCATATTTAAATAATGCTGAGAAAAGGGCGTGGAAAGATCTATGCTGATGAAAATACAACTTACTGAAGCGAAACTGAAATGTAATTGTTAATATAGAGATGATAGAGAGATAATGCAGGGCAAAAAATATTCCACAGGGGAGGGGGGTTCAGAGCGAAAGTTTAATTACCCAAGCCCCACAAATGTCAAGCGCTTCTGCAAACTACAACCGACCTCCGCAACCTGCAACCGACCTTTGCAATCTTCTGGAGCGACAGACAATGGGCCACAAGGGGACTTGAGAGATGCCCAACGGAGTGCGAGACAATCGCCTATAACATCAAGAGCACAGACAGGCGAGCAAACGGACGGACGACCAGCACGGCAAGCGGCGTCGGCAACAGAAACCAATCACTCGCCCGAATTACCATTTCCCACAATCCGGAATGACACACTGACTCACTGAACCCGTCCCACTTCTTCCGGATAATCGCGTATTAACGAGATCCATTACCTGTCCGGTTCCTTTCATCGGGACCATCGGAGTATGAACCGGATAATGAAGGTAAACATACGTGGCATAATTCGTTATCTCTCTCAATGAGGGGAGTGTCTTCTTGTCTCGCACACCAGCTCGACTCCTCTCTCCAAATAGTGCGAACTGCGAACGAAGGGAATTCTTTGCTTCTGCAAAGTGAGTGGGCTTCTTATATATATATATATATATATATAAACTTGCGGCAAAATTCAGGCTTTTTCTTCCTTTGCCGAAAGTCAAACCAAGGATAGTTGTCAAAATTATTCATGCGGAGCCCCATTTCAAGAAGGCAGGCGCCTTAATAATTACTTGTTCATATAATCTGTGCTAAATTCAAGTGTTTATTTGGTGTTTTTTTTTATTATTATTATTTTGCTTTGAACACTTCCTCCTGCAATTGTCCATCGACAACATAGTTAAGCCACTTTCCGACAACAATCTCTCTCTCTCTCTCTCTCTCTCTCTCTCTCTCTCCTCTCCTCTCCTCTCTCCGTTCCCTCTCCTCTCTCTCAAGATCTAAAAAATAGCAAGTAATCAGATTCCGAAATTTTACTTTCTCCAGTCTCTGCAAGGAATTCTTCTAAATGTCTTGAGCTTCATGCTGTCGTGCTCAGCAATGTTAAATTCACTGATCCATAAATGTCAATACTTCGACCATACTAAATTACCGCATGCAGTGTTCTCTTAAAACCAACAGAAATGATAGTTCTGGAGTACAATTCATTTGTTCAAACACCTTCCAAAATCATCAATATTTATACATCCGCTCTTTCAATACCAGAAGAACTAATAGTTCAGGAGTACAATTCTTTTGTCAAATACCTACTACCAATACCATTATTTTTTATTTTTTCATAGCCGCTTCGATAAATTATATACCAAGAAGCTTTTGTATTTCATTCACATTTCTTTACTGTTTTTGCCTATTTTCTCCGCC
>NC_087212.1:7056616-7064116 GCF_015104395.2 Macrobrachium nipponense
ATTCCGTAAAAACCTACTGGAGGATAAATAAAGACAGAACCTAAATTTTTCAATAAGCCTAACTGAGTTGTTTTAGAACGGAGCACACGCGGAAAGGGTAATAGGCCTATATATTCAACAACTGGCCATTCCCCTCTCCCCGAGAAACGGCATGGTTTCAAAGATAATACATATACACAATTTATATATATATATATATATATATATATATATATATATATATATATATATATATATATACACGCATTAGACCATAAAATGTCCTTTAATATCTAACTCACTCTACCTCGTGATAGCTGTGTGGTTAAAAGTGTTTCACTGTACGTCCTGACGAATTTCTTATCAACTAAAAATTCCACTTCGATTAACATATATGAAAATATATTAATTCCGAGGTATAGTGAATTAGATATTAAAGGACATTTGTAGCTTAATGCGTATATAGAATCAAGGTGATGTGATAACTCATATGGATATAGATATATATATATATATATATATATATATATATATATATATATATATATATATATATATATATATGAATAACTTGATCACGAAGTATATAAAACGTGATGCTATGTATAAATAAAGGTTTTTGCCACGAAGGAACAAAATGAAAAGCGAGATAGCCAAGCACTTTCGGTCTAGTTCGACCCTTTACTCATATATATATATATATATATATATATATATATATATATATATATATATATTATATATATATATATATATATGTATATATATATATATAATCTTGAATGTTTTTGAAAAAAAAAAAAAAAAAAAAACTTCAAGCAAATGCCTGCACGGAGAAGAGTCAAGGATAATGAAAATCAAAAAGGAAACGCCCAAAGAAGTGAATGGATTTGCTGCAAAAGGATTGGAGTAAATCAAACAAAAGAATGGACCTTATAATCATTAATTCCACATCGGTTAACGTACCTACGCTGTGTGACCAGAGTTCCTTGGAAGAAGAAGAAGAAGAAGAAGTAACATGAATAAGTCCGCTGGAGCAGACACTACGTGAAAGGTGGTTCTTATATGAATGGCATTTGGAGCACTCGCATAATTCATTCATAGTTACAGATTCACGCTACCAACAGGTTCTTTAAAATGCCAAAGTGTCAAAACAAGCTTCATTTCGTTCAGACAAAACTAAAATCGACTAAATTAGTTCGTTTGCTTTCTTGAAAGCTGGAATTGAATGCAGTCTGTGTAAGGGATGGCAGACACTGTTTTTTGTGGCATAATTGAATTTGGGGTTATTTAAGCAATATTGCACTCATATTATTTTTAAATTTGCGTGGAATCTTCTTGCATTTGTGGATTTGGCCTTTCAATTTTGAATAGCAAAAATTCAGATGGCCCGATTTCATTTTTTCCGTTTGATAAATTTCTGACTAAAAACAAGAAACATATCAATTAAAATGATAAAAATCATCCTAAAAAATAAATCTGCAACTAACTTCGACATTAGCACAGAACTGAATGACCTTTTTTTTTCATCACAAATTTATAAATACAAGAAACGTTCAGATATCAGTTAATGTAATATAGGTTTTTCCAGACAATATCAATCGGCACTAACTCCGATATTAGCACAGAACCGAATGCCAATGAAATTAAACCGGCCGTCCCTCACCCTGTCAAAAAAAAAAAAAAAAAAAAAATGACCACAAACCATTACTAATTCATTTCCTCTCACTGGTTTTACACGTGACATTTTTAAATGCCATTCAGTCGCTGGAACCGAAGAACAAAGCCTTAAGTGAAAGACACACTGACATTTATTATTAAATAGCATTTTTAAAATAATTAAGCAGCTGCAGAAAATATAAAAAGAAAATATGCATAAATCTGGGGCAGTTTTCAACACTTATAATGAATGTACCAATACACAAAATCAATTAATTTATAGGATGGAGAAAATACCCCTTCAACTGGAATGATGTGCGCTTTTCCTTTGATGCTGGATTCGGGTAAAGTAAGTAATTGCATTCTCCCACGAGAAAAAAAAAACCAGCTGATCGGGGCATAGGGCTACCAACCTTATACCTAACCCTACACCACGTTCACATACCCTACCGAGATATTTGATCTTGGCACTTGATTGTTCTGCAAATCACTCTATACGAGTACCGTTATGGAGTATCTGAGAACGTACATACGTACGTGCGTGCGTGTATGTGTGTGTGTGTGTGTTGGGGGGAGAGGAGGGCCAAAGGACGATCAAATTAACCCCCTTTATATATGCATAAAGCAGTTGATTGCTTCGAAAGATTTTCTATCAGCAATTAAGATGAATCACGCCACACTTCCATAATAAATGAGTTTCATCTCACGGGGCAAAAATGCGAGCAAATTGCGAGTAAATATTTTGCTAATTTAACATTCAATATCCTAATGTAGAGCATACTCAATTATTACCAGGAATAATAATCAGGAAAACTGGTTTTTGGTGCGCATGCGCGGAAAATATTCCATCGCCTCCTAATCTCGAGAAGCTTTTTTTTGGAGGCGCAACTTTCTTCATAAAAGTCGCGGTGGTTCAAGATGGCAATAACTTGACTATTCCCATCCACCCGACCACTTCCATAATAAACTTTCCTCTCTCTCTCTCTCTCTCTCTCTCTCTCTCTCTCTCTCTCTCTCTCTCTCTCTCTCTCTATCTCTCTCTCTCTCTCTATCTCTCTCTCTCTCTCTCTCTCTGTGTCTTCTCAGAATTTCTTTCGCCTCCATTCCTAAACCCGTTAATCATCCTGGCTGATAACTTTTTGTGAATTGTTCTCTATGACAGTACCTCTCTTCTTCGAAAGGTCAATGCTATTACCTGGAGAGAGAGAGAGAGAGAGAGAGAGAGAGAGAGAGAGAGAGAGAGAGAGAGAGAGAGAATTTTTCTTTTAGGATTTCATCTTTAAAAAGGTTCCTTTATTTTCTTCTTAACTCACAATGCTGACCGTGCCACCAATTTTTTTTTTCGTGGGGGTGGGGGGGTTAACCTTACAATTCATCATTTTATTTTTATCCTGGGGAACTAAATGCAGACCAGAGAGAGAGAGAGAGAGAGAGAGAGAGAGAGAGAGAGAGAGTGAGAGAGAGAGAGAGAGAGAGCCTTATAAGCAGACTTTAGATTTGCATTACATGGCTCAATTTGTTCTTCAACTTGCATCCTTACTTGGGTTCTTCAACGCTAGGGCCAGACTGCTGAGGGAGAGTAGAGAGAGAGAGAGAGAGAGAGAGAGAGAGAGAGAGAGAAAGAGGGTAGGCTCACTATTACCTAGATGACTCAGCTGTATCCTGACTCGGTATTGTTGTGTGTGTGTGTGTGTGAGTACACATCAAAAGACAGGGTTTACAACACGGCTGAACTCTGCTGACCCCGGCCTCCCAAACGCTGCTTGGCAAAATAAAAATAAAGAAATAATAAAAAAAAAAAAATCGGAGAGATTCTTCTCTCTCTCTCTCTCTCTCTCTCTCTCCTTGCCATCCTGAACACTTTTAACTGCTTTCAACGGGTTGACACGCACCAGGAAACACCCTCGGCCTCGAAGGAAATCTAATATAGGACTCTGGCTATTTGCTCCCCCCCCCCTCCCACAAAAACCTGAAGAAGCGCTGCGAATCTCGCCTTCCCAAATTTCATACGTTCTGCAGTCAAGTTGAGCTACCCTCTCGTAAGAGAGGCTTGCAGTGCAGCTAGCCATACGACAGACATATATCTACATACAACCAAACACACGATATATATTTTAAGTCGTTTCAACCAGCAGCAGACCCGTATAGATTTCCAGCATATTCTTGAGGTAGAAGGAGTATTAACGCCTAAGGCCGTAGTATTTTTTCGGTCTACATGATTACCGTTAATGAGAAACTACGTAACTAATCTTGAGATGAAAACAATCAATACTCTTTGGGTCCAGAGAGAGAACCTGTTAGCAAATGCAAAGCCTGAGATAATCTGGTATTAAATATACATCCTCGTACTATTTATTTATGGGTCACCTGTAATTCAAGAGAACTTGCTGCTCGTCAGTAACACCATTTAGGAAAATTACGCAAGAATGTATTCGAACTCTTCTGCGCTACATGTGAAAAATAAACATCTATGTAATATTGCGTAAAAGCAATGTTGGTGGACATATAATATCTATTGCGTAAAAGCAATGTTCTTGGACGTACCAGCCTCAGATAATAGCCCAGAGGAATATATACATCCAGCTTGGAAGCCGCAAAAGCCAAGAAATAAACAGCTGCCACCCACGGCCACAAGAACCAGAGCAATAACCAGCTCTATAGCCACAGTAACCGGGAGCAAAATGAGTTCGATCACCACAAAAGCCAGGTACATGTAACAGGTGCATGGCCACAACAAACAGGCGACATACCCAGCTTCAGTCACCAGTAACAAGTGCTTGGCCGCAGCAACCAGCGACATATACCCAGCTTCAATCACCAGTAACAAGTGCATGGCCACAACAAACAGGCGACATACCCAGCTTCAGTCACCAGTAACAAGTGCTTGGCCACAACAAACAGGCGACATACCCAGCTTCAGTCACCAGTAACAGGTGCTTGGCCACAGCAACCAGGCGACATACCCACCTTCAGTCATCCCTCAGTCATGATTTTGCCATTTATGTAACCCACTGCCAATTGCCCCCAAATCGCTCTATACCATTTTTCAAAGCTGTCTCAATCCAGATTTGCTGAACAGCAGCACCAATGTGCAGTCAACGTGCCTCGCTGTCGAACTTCTTAGTTCCAGAGGTCCACTATTCCTCACACCGATGGACGGGAAAAGTCTCTCTCAGAATGTTGTGTAACTGGATCCTAAAACGTTCAAATGATTAAAATACAATTCCTGTATTTTAATCATTCACTTACATTCTTATCTACCTATCTATCACTCTGCTAAATTTTGTTTCCTCTTCTAGTAACCGATCTCTTCTTTCGGTATTTCCTATTACCTTCTGTTACTTCTTTCAAATGAACACCATATTCTTTGGAAGACTGAATTTATAAGTCAATGGCATCTGTGGGCATGTTCCATATGAATAGGGTTCATCTTCTAAATAATAATAATAAACAATAATCCAGGCCTCATGTGAATTTTTAACATTCAGAACAAGTGACTACAAAGATAAACCTCACAATTTATTAAAGGAAATAATGTTCACCCCAAATTAATCAACCTACTGGCCTTCCAGGAAGGGGATTTTAGATCTAGCCTCATGCTTCTGGATCCTACACCGAAATCTTTCAGCAACCGCAACCTGGATGTGCCTTTAACTTCATTCAGTTTCTACGAATTGCTTGTACGAGAAAGGGTCCGCCTGGCACAAAAGGCAGCTTGAACTTCCAACAAGATTGATCGACTGCAGGTTACCTGGCGTCACGACTGCCAGGGTCACTGACACTGACTTTGGGTCCTTATTAATGCGAAGACATGTACGAAGTTGTAAGTACATGACGAGCAACATTTAAGAACGGGTGTTTACCCTCCGCATTCCATAAGCATCAAATGACTGGTGTGAATTTCATCCGATAATGATACAGCGGCTTCGGTGACAAGCCGCTAAATAAAATGGTAAATATACGAAGACCATTTATTTAATGAACTAGAGAGAAAAAAAATATGTAAACGTTGGACTGTCTAGTGGGTTGTGTGTGCGTTTTTTTTTTACTGACCACCAACTAACCCACTTCCTTTAACCCTCGTCTTTTAGTACATATGGGTGAACTAGCACTCATGCACTGACACAAATATTTGACACGCTTGCACACGCGCGTAACATACATAAAATGATGAAGTACACTTAGATCTCTCTCTCTCTCTCTCTTCTCTCCTCTCTCTCTCTCTCTCCTCTCTTCCTCTCTTCCTCTCTATATATATATATATAATATATATATTATAGAATCATATATATATAATATAAGATATAATAATATTACACATATATATATATATATACACACATATATATATATATATACACATCATATATATATATATATACACATATATAGTATATATATATATATATATATATATATATATTCATTTATATATATAATGCGTGTGGTAACGCAAAAAGAGGCAATTTAGTTATGTATTCATGAAGAATTGACTATAGGTTGAAAAATAAACCAGGTATGCCCGCTATTAGATCAAGCAGGCTTTGTACCAGCATGGTTTCTTGCTTCTTAAATAGCCTTACGTGTTGTAAGAGCATATCTATATACATGAAATACATAACATACGTGCACCAATAAAACAAAACCCCGTTACAATAAAAAAAAAAATATGCAATAAAAATATTTCCTATTTACAGCATTAAATTTCTAAAGCATTTTCAATTGAGCACCGCAGGAAATTTCAATAACAATAATAGATGTCTCCCAGTTCTAATTACTGTATTTCAGTTATCCAGTTTCCTTCATAAATTAGACACGTAATGCACCAATTTGCATCATAAATACAGGAGAACTGAAACCTGACATTTAGAATCATGGTACTGGCTTGTAACGGGATCAGCCCGCTGAGGTTACAGGCTACAGGCACAAGCATTTGTCCGCTTTATAGGCAATAAAAAGAAGCAAGCACAGCAAGCAGGTTTCCTTTCTCATAGGAAAAATAATCCAGATTTGGAAAAACAAAAAACAAAACAACAAAAGTAGGAAAGAAAGACAACAACACTTGCTCATATGCAAGACAATTTTCACTGGATTCAAATTTTTTTTTTTAATATTAAATTCATCATATGCTAAAAAATATAATTTTGGGATAGGATGATTCAAACGGCACTTAATTATAATGCGCAAATAGTTTTTTTTTTTTTTTTTTTACCAAATAATTTAAATCCTTCTTTACCCACTGATTGATTGATTTAATGTTCTCTGGCATCGTGACAAATGGAATGCTCATAAAACAGCGTCGATATATTAATGTGTTCTTCAGCACATTGTCATGACAGTTCAGAAAAGAGCAATTTATTTTATTTTAGGATTTTCAGTATTATTGCTATCCTTACTTTACTACTATGACAACCACCAACGGAACCGCAATAAAAAACCAAAAAAAAAAAAAAAAAATTTATATATATATAGATACACATATATATATATATATATATATATATATATATATATATATATATAATATATATATATATAGAGTAAGAAATTACTGATATTTAATGATAATAATAATAATAATAATAAAATAATTATAATGAAGATTATTACTATTGTTTTTATTATCATTATAATTATTAATTATTATTAGCTGAAACGCCCTACCGTAGTAAACTTGACAGTAAATTTCAAAAAGACGAAGACACTCATGAAATACATAAATACCGGAAAACCCAGTTACGATTTGACGAAATCCCCGTAAAACAAAAAAAAAAAAAAAAAAAAGGGACTAAATTAAAATTAAGGAGAACGCTTCGCATGTCAGAAACGAGAGCACTGGACCAAATCACAAAGGAAAAGTTC
>NC_087212.1:7069116-7091616 GCF_015104395.2 Macrobrachium nipponense
AATTTCTGTTCCTTTCGGACACAAATTCTAAAACTTTCCTATGCGAGCGGATGGACCTTCTTTTTTTTTTTTTTTTTTTTTTTTTTTTTAAATTTTTTTTTTTTTTTTTTTTTTTTTTACAAAATTTCACACCTTACATCAACTCCCGTTTCATCTCTATACAATCTCATCTTTTGCATTTTCATACAAATGGGCAGTTAAAAGAAAGCATCTTTTTTAAGAAAGTTATTTTATCTTTTGGATAAAAAAGTTCATCTTAAATATATATTAAATTTGGACAAATTCTTGTGTCTTGCTACACAACATATAGTAGGCATTTAAAAAAAGTCCAAATCTTATGTAAATTTAGATTTCACTTGGAGATAAATTCTCGTCTTGCAGATTAACAGTTGGACATCCTCAAAAAAAAAAAAAAAAAAAAAAAAAAAAAAAAAAAAAAAAAAAAAAAAAAACAAAAAAAAAAAAAAAAAAAAAAAAAAAAAAAAAAAAAAAAAAAAAAAGGGATTTGGTTTAGGTAAAATTCCTAACCCTTTTAAATAAAGAAACTCTCACCTTCCCACACAAGGAAATCTTATAAAGACACATCTTGAGTCAAATCCTATATCACTAGGATACAGATTTTCGCACTAAATAAAAAAAATAATAAATGAACACCTAAAAAAAGTCCCAATCTGTAATAAACACCCATTCCAACTAGATCCAGAATCACACGTCTCCCTAAAAAAATAAATAAATAAATACAAACAAACAAACGGACGACTCAGAAAACCTTAAATTTTAAGTAACTTTACACATCTGAACGAAGAATCTCACACCTTTCTTCCCCTTTGCCAAGACAGTCTTAAACCCAGCCTATCTCCTGAGTAAGTAATCCCACTCTTCCCTAACTCCTTTGAGGTGGAGTTAAATCACTTATGCAAATAGGGAGTGAAATAACACGAAATTAACCCTGCTCAGACCTTGTTACTTCACATAATCCCTAATAGACGTATTTTATACTTTGTTTGGTTTCATTTGTTTGTTTTTATACTTCGCAAGGAAATAGTTTGTTTGGGGAATAATAGCTAACACGCAATGGAAGAGCATGCAGCTATTCTTCGATTAATTCTTTTTCTTTGTTAAATATAACGTTCACGTTAATGATGATAATTATATGTGTATATATACGTGTGTGTGTTTAACTTAAACGTTAGTATTAAAAGACGTAAAAGCTGAGTAAGGGAACAGACACAGATATATGAGAGCAACTTTTGCGCAGAGAGAGAGAGAGAGAGAGGGGGTCAATCAAACCAGTCTTGGAGGACAAAGCAATCTGACCATTGGGGGGGGAGGGGGGGGGGTGAACTAGCTCACTGGCTCGCGTCCCGCAAAACGAAAAATATGACGGACCCCGGGAACACCCAAACAAGAGGAGGTCGTCTTTCTCCCCGCTTTCAAATTCCTGAAAAAAAAAAAAAAAAAAAAAAAAAAGTTTTATTCAACCGTGTGCAAATTCGCTTACCCTCACTGGAGAGCCCCGAAACTGGAAGACTTATATGATTTAACCTGTGCACAGGTGCGTTTGTCATTGCCACCAACTACGGGGTATTTCTCTGTCCCAGCTTTGATATGCATTGTGGAGCACTGGATCATAAATACTTGTATGAATGCACAGCCTGGAGTTGATCCACGCATGAGCGAATCTAGACCGGGGAGTACATTCATGCACGTATAAAACCACAGCCTGGTGTACATTGCCTGGAGTACATCCATGCACACAAGAATGCTGCATGGGGTATATCGACGCAGGCCAGGAGGAAAATAGATTACCCAGGCGCTAGCAATGGAGGGTAGCTACCATCTGGTTTCAACAAGCGCATGATTTTGAAGACCCACGAATGGTCTTCAACATCTGAAAGCATACAGCAATTCAGAGAGGCCCGAGGAAAGAATCAATGGGTCACAATGTGGCCAGACACAGGATGGACTGAGCGAGTCGTTGGGTGCAATGTATTTATAAAAGGGGAACGAATACCGACATGACAGCACGCGTAAGAATAACATATCATCAAAGTACGGCCATTAAGTTGCGACCACCAAGATCAATACTAAAAGTTTACACCTGTATTTTCGACGGTTGTTTTAACATGCAAATTGCATCTTCCGTTTACTAGGAGAGCTAATACGCCTCCCTGCTTATCTATTGCCCAAAATACGCCTCCTCAAGGAACAGTCTCAACCTTCCCTGCTGGGTGCAACTGCAAGAAACAAGTTTTCAGAGACCGAATCGTTTATTCACCAACGTCAAAACTTTCTGCATATGAAAGAAATGCTTTTACGGAATTTTGCATGATTTTCTTATATTGATGGAGGGGAGTTGCATATATGAATGGAACTAAACATCGCATAGATATAAGAAAAACCAAGTTTTAACGGCCAGATTTAGAATGTAGAAAGGTGTTAAAACAACATATATATCCGTGAAATATCAACAACAAAAAGTTTTATAAATTTATGTGATGGGCTTCAGCTGATGGTATAAAGGAAGGAAAATTAGTAGCGTAAACAAAAATCTAATTGTACTTTTCATTACTCATTTACATTTTATTTATTAATTAATCTTTTTTATAGTATTTGATCTCCTCTTCCTGTATTCTATCATGTCTGTAATTTCTTTTTAATGATCATCATATCATTTCGAAGTTTGAATTTCAATTCAGTGGCCCCTGTGGGCCTGTTCCATACGAAAAGGGATCATCTCTTGAATAATAATAATAATAATAATAATAATAATAATAATAATAATAATAATAATAATAATAATATCTGAAAACCAGTGAAGACGAGTGGCTAAAGAGTGCATGGGAAGAAGGACTAATAAAAGTAGACGAAGACCCAGAAATATACAGAGACAGGAGAATGACAGACAGAACAGAGGACTGGCACAACAAACCAATGCACGGACAATACATGAGACAGACTAAAGAACTGGCCAGCGATGACACATGGCAATGGCTACAGAGGGGAGAGCTAAAGAAGGAAACTGAAGGAATGATAACAGCGGCACAAGATCAGGCCCTAAGAACCAGATATGTTCAAAGAACGATAGACGGAAATAACATCTCTCCCATATGTAGGAAGTGCAATACGAAAAATGAAACCATAACCACATAGCAAGCGAATGCCGGCACTTGCACAGAACCAGTACAAAAAGAGGCATGATTCAGTGGCAAAAGCCCTCCACTGGAGCCTGTGCAAGAAACATCAGCTACCTTGCAGTAATAAGTGGTACGAGCACCAACCTGAGGGAGTGATAGAAAACGGTCAGGTAAAGATCCTCTGGGACTATGGTATCAGGACGGATAGGGTGATACGTGCAAACAGACCAGACGAGCACTAGGCACGATCCCAAGATCCCTGAAAAGGAATCTAGAAAAACTAGAGGCTGAAGTAGCTCCGGGCCTCATGCAGAAGAGTGATGAACTAGAAACGGCACACATAGTAAGAAAAGTGATGGACTCCTAAGGAGGCAGGATGCAACCCGGAACCCCCACACTATAAATACCACCCAGTCGAATTGGAGGAGTGTGATAGAGCAAAAAAAAAAAAAAAAAAAAAAACAAAAAAAAAAAAAAAAAAAAAAAAAAAAAAAAAAAAAAAAAAAAATAATAATAATAATAATAATAATAATAATGCTCGACTCGCTTGGGTGCGTCAGTGTCTTCAACACTAAGATGCCAAATTACGGATCGACTGAGGTTGACAAATTATAAACAAATGCTTTGTTTCCCAATCAAACATATTTCTCTCTCTCTCTCTCTCTCTCTCTCTCTCTCTCTCTCTCTCTCTCTCTCTCATACACATACCTTCTCTTCTCTTTTTCCCTCTCATGCAAAGCAGCGTTCGCAAACTTTAACATATTCCTGATTCAGGGAAATTTTTTTATTTTTTTTATTTCAGGGCAATCCCGGCAATCTCGTGGCACTTGCCACTCTCCATCTGCATAATTTAAAGTGAAAATAAAACTTAAAAAGATGTTTAAGCAATTTTCAACTTTTCGAAGCTTTGCCGACGACAGGTAAAATGTAAATTTCAGGCGAACTTTTCAAAAACAAAACCGTTTGGAGGGTTTAAAATCATAATTATTTGCAAATTTGCGTTTTCAGAATTTTATAGCAAAGCTATACAACTAAAAGGAACCGAACTATCAGTTTTTGCATAACCCGAAAAATAACCGGATGTTCCGAGCCGAATTCATGTTGTAAAAACTTTATATTTTGTTTTATCTCGAATATCGTAGCTATCAAAAAGCAAGGGACTCGATACGTAGACAGAAAGAAGGCATTAAATTTCCAAGGAGAGAGAGAGAGAGAGAGAGAGAGAGAGAGGGAGAGAGAGAGGGAGAGAGAGAGAGAGAGAGAGAGAGAGAGAGAGAGAGAGAGAGAGTTATTCCAGTATACAATTGACTCCTACGCCTTAGAAACAGGAAAAAATTCTATAGAAACAGTGCCATTGGCAAAGAACCATTGAGTATTCTGCTCTGCTCTGCTCTCTCTCTCTCTCTCTCTCTCTCTCTCCAAACCTTCCCCACCGAATCCTCCGGTCTCCAAAGGGCTGATAATCCCCGCTGTTATTCTCGACTGAACTCCAGGGCTTCACACCACAAACTTCTGGGATGGTTCCCTGAAGTTTCCAGAGCCCCTATTGCCTTCTTAAACAGATGGACGGCGAGGAGAGTAGTAGTAACCGGTCGCGGATATAACAAAAAGGAAGTTTTAAGAGAAAATGTAAGAAATATACGAAAATATATAAAAATGATAGTAATGATACAGTTCTGAATGAGTTTGCTGTGGCAATATATTAAAAGCTGTAAGGATAGTCTTGTAAAGCCTTTTTAATACAAGTTTTAATATAATAATAATATAATAAAATAATAATAATAATAATAATAATAATAATAATAATAATAATAATAATAATAATGGTGAAGAGATCCACAATGATGTTAGTGTTTAATAATATACATATGTAAAAAAAAATTAATATACATAAAAAATAATAATAATAATAATAATAATAATAATAATAATAATAATAATAATATAATAATAATAATATCTTGGGAGTAGACCCTCTTTTAAAACAAGTCTTGTTGAAAAGGATTGCTGCATCAGCTCCATTAATTTTTGTTATCGAGTCTTCTCTATTTTCCTTATTAAGGATTTCTCAATGTTTGCTGAAAACTGGCAAGCAACTTGCCGAAGGGGGATCGTCAAATCCAGTGAGTCATATTGAATTATCTTTATTACTGCCATATTACATATATTACTGCTACAAGTTTCTCTCTCTCTCTCTCTCTCTCTCTCTCTCTCTGACGTTTCGCCCAGATCTGCCAGGGCATGGTCACAGCGATGTTTTGCTGGAGGACTGAATCTTAGTGGTTGTTGTTGTTTAAGATTAAGCTGGCCTTGTGCCAGCACGGGCTCTTGCTCACAGAGCAGTGGTGAGTCCTTCGCTATATATCGTGGTCGTGCGGGCGCTCACGGATGCTCCTGCAGGACCCGGAGGGTGCTCGACTTTTCATTGGCTGGCGGCCAGGCGTCGGAAATTCTCGAAGGCGCGTTGATCTTCTCCAGGGTGTGTTGCCGCGAGAAAAATCCTTAATAAGGAAAATAGAGAAGACTCTATACAAAATTAATGGAGCTGATGCAGCAATCCTTTTCAACAATAATAATAATAATAATACCAACAAAGTTTTTGATGAATAATATTAACAACAATACAAGGGAAACACAATATTCACAATTTAAAAAACTAAAGAATATAATTTTACAACTTCCTTCTCCGATGATAATCCAACCATGATACTAATAATAATTCTCTCTTATCTCTCCTATCTCTCTCCTCTCTTACTCTTCTCTCTCTTCTTCCTCTCTATCTCGCTCCTCTCAAACAACACTCAATTTAGCAATAAAAGGTATAATGCACGCAATTACCTTTCTCAAGATGTCATAATTCCCTGACTGGACCAAAATAAAATGATGAAAATTAAAAAATCCCAAAGCTTTTAGCTTCCGCAAATAGCAGTCTAAAACGGTTCTGAATGAGAATGACCGGTTTTATTATTACCTGTCAAAAGTGCACGCCATTTTATCATTTACCGGGAAAACCAACCCTTTTTATATAAATTGTATAAAAATGTTTTATACATACCACATACAAACATCTACTATACATATATATATAAAATATATATATATATATATATATAATATACATATATATATATATATATCTATATATATATATATAGAGAGAGAAGAGAGAGAAGAGAGAGAGAGAGAGAGAGAGAGAGAGAGAGAGAGAGAGAGAATGATTTTAAAGATCAATAATGCATGCACTTACAACAGTATGCTGGTATGCCAGCACCGCATTTTCCAAGCAACAAATATCTGAATTTAAGATCAATACAGAGGCCACTCACACAGACCGGAGCCACTGAGAAGCCAAGTAAGGAAGAGCAAGGGATCAAACTTTGGCAACTTCAGTCTGGAGAGTTACAAGAGATAATTGCACATTTTCTTTTTATATATTCTAAAACTGGCCACGGTCGGCAATGCATACCTCTCCAAAGAAGGAAACACTCAAAATCTACGACTCTCTCTCTCTCTCTCTCTCTCTCTCTCTCTCTCTCTCTCTCTGTCTGTCTGCTTATTTCTATTTATTCGTTTGCTTAAATAGCTAACTTTTTCGAAGTGTAGGTTGAAGCGAAGGCTGAATGATAGAAAAATAAAGCATACTAGCATAGTCATCTAACATTAATAGCATTATTAGGCGAAACAATTAGTTACTTAATTACTATCGTAAATCATGACACTATAAATACTTTAAAAAGCTAAAAACGGAATTTAATAAAATTAACACGTCTTAACATTCTTTCATATAGTTTACTAACTGTAATATTATAGTGTGATGCCAGATACAGAATGAGTCTGCAAATCTCTCTCTCTCTCTCTCTCTCTCTCTCTCTCTCTCTCTCTCTCTCTCTCTCTCCGGCACCTCCTTGACATATAAAGACCTAGTCCGTGGTATTAAATAAAAGTATTAATATTTACACTATTCTCTCTCTCTCTCTCTCTCTCTCTCTCTCTCACCGGCACTTTCTTGACATGGGAGAGATCTAGTCCGTTGTATTAAATAAAGGCCACAATATTTAACGTATCAGATTCTCTCTCTCTCTCTCTCTCTCTCTCTCTCTCTCTCTCTCTCTCTCTCTCTCTCTCTCTCCCGTGATATCACTGAATAAAACCATCGAAACTCATCTCATTATATCCTCTCATTCCACTGCTACCAAAAGAGCACCATCCTACCTTTCCGTTAGTGTACGGGATGGGTGTCGTTCTACGAGCATTTAAATGGGAGGGAGACATGTAATGGGAGGGGGAGAGGGAGGGGACAGAGAGACACACACACACAGTATATGTGAAAAAACACCGTCACACACACACACACACACAAAAAGTATAAATGTCACAAAAGTTATCATCCATACATCAAAGTCACCTGCGTCATTACTATATCCACAAGCCGGAAACACAATACTTCCGGTGGGTTTTTAATATTCCGTCCGATATGCACCACCGAGATTTTCTGCCCAATATCGAGTCGATATTTTGAGGCCGGGTATAGGTGGGAGACATCTTAAGTCGATAAAGATCGCATCCCCCCCCCTCGTTTTTTTTTGGGGTGGGGGGTGGGGGGGTTGGGGGCTTTCTAAGTTTGACACAGCTAAGACATTAAATAAATTTATTCAAACATAATTACCTATCAACTAACATGATATTTTGAAGTGTTATTCGGAAATAGATCTAGTGGTTTTATATATATATATATATATATATATATATATATATATATATATATATATATATATATATATAAAACAGCTGTTATTTTCTCAAGTATTCATGACATCTCATGATCAAAATAACCTGAATCTGATTGACTGATTTTGTTGAAATACTACCATCGCCTAATTCGCATTCCACCGACCCCTGAAATACCTCGGGCAAAATGGTCAGGAGTGTGTGTATTTATATAGTGTGTGTATATGTCTGAGTCATGACAAGGCTCTGACCACCTCATAACTAGCAGCATAGATCAACATATGTAGATACATTTGTATTATTTTAAAAGGGTCCCAAGCTGTGGGGTAGATCTCTATAATCTCTCTAAGCTCTAAACTATCATTAATAGAATATTCCGCAAAACAAGAACGAATTCTAGGAGGAATAGACGACGTTTTTTTACCTCTTCAATGACGGGCCTTTGCTGAATTCAAAAAAGCGGACAATAATAATAACAATAATTGATACAACGTCGCATCTCTCCCTCTATGAAATACGCGGGCTAATTGGTGTCACTGCCCTACAAATCCGTCTCTAAATCTCATTTCGGCAGCTTGTTCTTTATCGAACTGAACGACGAAAATAACCAACCGCTTCTCTAACCTGCCCGCCCTATCCCCACCTCCCACCCACCCAAAACTTCCCTACTCTCCCGTTTCTCTCATTTACCGGGGGGGAGAGGGGGAGGGGGGGGGAATGCGCATTAAACGAGTGATAAAAGAAAAGCATGAAACCAGACGCAACTAAGCATGTCATTCCGAACGCCTGTATCGTCCATCACAGAGGCGGAATGAGAGTAAATCTGCCTAAATTGGACCTTCGTGACATTAAGCGCATCATTCGACAAGATTTTATTGGCAAAAAAGGGTGTAAAAATAGACGGGATTAGAGGCCAAGCTTCGACTCCGCCCCTCAAAAATCCATACTTTCCCAAGCATTTAGAAGCAGAGGAAAGAAAAAAAAAAGGGGGGGAGAAAAAAAAAAGGGGGGGAGGGGGGAGGGGGGCCATTAGGCCTTAATTCATCGCCAACTATGGACGGCAAATTGTATTATAGCACCTCACACAATGAAGCTAATGACACCGCAAGGGGTAGGGGGGCCTGTGGATACCTATATGCATATCTATCTTTGTTTTCCTGTCGTGGAAAAAAAACAGAAGTTCCCGAATGCATGGGAAGGGGGTGGAAAACAAGGAATCCCATGATTCTCCTCTCTCTCTATATATATATGGTACTGTGTAAATGTGTATATATATATATCTATATATATATATATAATATATATAATCTATATATATCTATATATATATATATATATATGTATATGTATGTACTATATATAATATATATATATATATATATATATATATATATATATGTATATGTATATAGATATATATATTACTATTATATAATATCATATTATATATATATACATATAGAGAGAGAGAGAGAGAGAGAGAGAGAGAGAGAGAGAGAGAGTTAAAAGGCAAGTATAAAAAAAAACACTTATTTCTATTTTCTTTTGGAACCCAACAAACTTGACAAATTGTGAAAAAAGTAAATAAATATAAAAAAAGCATCCCGTGACTTCCATAGCCTAAAAAGGTGTTTTAATCTGAAAAAACAACAAAAAACAACTGGCTCTGCTTGTATGGGGATGCGAATGGCCATTGTTTAAAGTGTCAAAAAACATCATTTGTTGTTAGTCCAAAGCGTACACAATGCTGTTGCCAAACACGAAAGCGCCAAAGCACATGGACAGCGGAATTAAATCACACGTGCGATATTAACGAGAGAGAGAGAGAGAGAGAGGAGAGAGAAAGAGAGAGAGAGAGAGAGAGAGGAGAGAGAGAGGAATCTATATCATGCGTTGAGGAAATGAAATTAATAAAAGTACAAAATAAATTTCTCTCTCTCTCTCTCTCTCTCTCGTTAATATCGCACAAATTATTTGAATAGGAAATAAAAGACATACATAGTGGTAGATAATAAAAACCTGTACATTGAAATAATACGAAAATTCTGACCAATGAAATTGAAAGTAATGAACTGAATAAAAAATATACACATATACAATTATGAATATCATAAAATAATAGCAATGTGACATTTAAATTTCAAATCATACAACACACATATAAGCAAGTATTACTCTAAAAAAAAATAATTAAATAAATAAAATAAAATAAAATAAAATAAAAAAGCAACTTGAGGGTAAAATGGAAAAACTGAAAGAAATGCGGTGTTTTCCAAAGTTTTGAAAATATTTCATCTTCAAAATGCACGTCTCGTAAAGCACTTATAAGAGGAGGGAACAAAACTAGATAATCTTATCTTAGGACAGATAACCCAGGTGAGAGAGAGAGAGAGAGAGAGAGAGAGAGAGACGAGGGAGAGACCGACGAGAGAGAGAGAGAGAGAGAGAGAGAGAGACTCTAGTCCTCACTAACTCCTGAAAAATGACGAAATCCCTGATTTTATGACAAAGTATGCGGAACCGTTTACACTATATTATAATTGCATTACACAAACATACACACGATACATACATGTATATATACACACATATAAATACATGCATATACATACATACTTGAGTGTATGTGCAAATCTCACAACACATTCCTGGGCAACAACAACAAAAATCCAATTCCCTTTATTTTGGGGTTCCCACAAATTCCGGAAGTCATTTACGAAACCGAAAATCGAGGTTAAATTACACCATATAAAAAAAACAGCCAGTTTTAATAAATCAAATATCCTAATTATGGTAAAACGCACAAAGCCCAAGGAGCGCAAAAAGAACCAATCCAATTTCCGCTCTAAACACAAACAATGAGACATCAATTGTGTGATTGAGAGAACGTGACCGAAGGTCAGGTGGAATTACCGGGTAGGAACCGTAAAACTGAGATTACCGGACGGTAATCTGTAATGAGATTACTGGACGGTAATCTGTAAAACAAAGATGCATTTACACACTACACATCATAAGCGGTCGATTATATACCCACACACAGTTCAGTACATGATTCGTTCAACCATATAAAACACACTAAGAAATGATGGATAGTGCACCTACATATTGCATACGCTTATATTCTAGATTCATGTGGATCTACAAAGAAAATATATCTAGGTTAAAATATCTGGAGTAAGGTCCCCAAAAGAAAAATAATAATGTAATTGGAAGACCTTAAACTGAAACTTTAAGCAAGACGAGAGAAAAATGGATGATTCACTTGTCAAGGGTAGGCCGCTGAAACATTTTCTTATTAATTTATAAAAAAAATGTGTATATACGTTTGCATAAACATTACTATATTTATACCACGCAATGGTAAGCACGCTAGCATAATTATCATTCCTTATAAACAGCCCAAGAGCGAAAAAACTGAACAGAAAGATATCTATGCCAACTAACCATGAAAAAACCTTGAGGGGAAATAGCAAATACCAATAAAAACAAAATAAACTACAAAAATTTCCCCCACTCAACGGAAGTCGGTCGAATTACCCTACTACAAGATGGCACCATCATCGCCATCCCTGACTGCACCTGCACTGTGCAATGATCATTTTCCGAGTCATTCAGTCGCCACGGAGAAATGAGTAGTAATAAGCATTATCTCTGGAAATATCAGACGACGGAGGCCGCTCCCAGAGCTGTCGACTTGTCTCTGTAGCATAGAATGGCGGTGGTGGGCTCTGCGAGAGGCGAAACCAAGACAGATCAAAACCACAGGAATTTTCGGTTATGGCTGGTCAGGTTCTATAGTCGGCGTTTGCACCTCTTCTTCTTGCCAAGGTCCATATAGTAAATACTTCCTCCCTAAACCGCTCGGGATTCAATGCCCCCTTTTTTTTGTGTACAATTAAGGCGTCTACCTCTCTCCTGATTGGTCAGAGTCCAATCGTCCTGACCAGTCTCTCGCTCCCTCTTCAGAACTTACCACGTTCAAGAATAGAATGCAGAATTTTCGCCAAAGGCCAAGCGCTGGGACCTATGAGGTCATTCAGAGCTGAAAGGGAAATTAACATTAAAAAGGTTTGAAAGGTGTAACTATAGGAAAACCTCGCAGTTGCACTGGGAAACAATTGTTAGAGAGGCTGGAAAGTCAGATGGAATAAAGATAATATGAATAGAGGAAAAGTAGAAAATATGAGAGAGGTTGCAGTTAAGGGCCGAAGGGAAGCTGCAAAGACCCTTAAGTAATGCCAACTGTGCACCATGTGGGGTACACTGAGGGCACTAAACCCCTACGGAAAACCTCGCTTAGGGCACGCCTTTTGGAAGGGACTGTACTGGCATATAGCCAGTTTAATCTAAACTAACGCTGGTTCTTATTTACTAAAAATTGGAAGTCTATATCTTATTTTCATTGTTCATACTTTATTTTCATTTTTTTTTATCTTTATCGTTATTTATATCTGTAAACTTTCTATTTTCATTTATTTTTATTTACTCCACCCATTTTCCATAGGATAGCGTGCATGGTGGTGAAAAAAAAAAAAAAAATATCAATAAGGCTACTAATTAGCCCGTACCCTCCTTTACTGGCCGGGTTCAATAACTTTGTAGATACTACAATATTTCAGCCTGTAATAATCGCGACCCCTGTAATACTCCGCTGTAAATCCCGTAGCACACGTTCTGGGGTCCCGCTCCCATAACAGTAATGGATGAACGGACAACCTCTGACCTCTGGAACTCCCAAGTGCAAACAGGTCACATTAATTCGACAGATCCTAAGGCCTCCAAGATACGAGGTTTTTTTTTTTTATTGTGTTGTGCCAGTTTAATAATACTTTGCAAGACGGTTCTCGGACGAATTCATAATTTCTGTATCCTTATGCCTCTACTTGTGGATTCACTGAGAGAGAGAGAGAGAGAGAGAGAGAGAGAGAGAGAGAGAGAGAGACTCTGATTGATGGTTTAATATACTCTGGCGTCGAGAGAGAGAGAGAGAGAGAGAGAGAGAGAGAGAGAATCTGATTGATTAGTTTAATATACTCTGGCATCTTGAGAGAGAGAGAGAGAGAGAGATTTGACTGATTAATTTAATACACTCTGGTCTCTTGATAGAGAGAGAGAGAGAGAGAGAGAGAGAGAGAGAGAATCTGATTGAATAGTTTAATATACTCTGGCATCTTGAGAGAGAGAGAGAGAGATAGATTTGACTGATTAATTTAATATATATACTCTGACATTTTGAGAGAGAGAGAGAGAGAGAGAGACAGAGAGACACACACAGAGAGAGAGAGAAATTGACGGACTCTCTAGCATCTTGAGAGAGAGAATTTACATTTTGCCTGACCATCGTATTCCGAGGCCACCTCCCCAAAAGCAGTGGGGTTGGTGGTGGGCGTTTATGTGTGGCAGGGCGGGGTGGGGGTGGGGTGGGGTTGGGCTAAGCGATGATTCAGCACCAAGCAACCCACCCAAAGAGAGACCCACCCGGGCGGATGAGTGGGCAGTGGTGGTTACGAAAGAAAATTGTTTTCTTATTTTCTTTCCTCCGAAGACCAAACCATCGCGGATAGTACCCAATTGAGTGGTGACGTCAGCGACTTCTTCGGCCCCTCTCCAACCGAAGGGCGTCTTCGTCAGGAGGCTGACCTTCATCTCGGCACGTTCGGTTGAGAATGATACCCACCAACAAATCCAACATCCGACCTCCCTTCAACTACGAGGGGGGGGGGGAAGGGGGGGGGGGGGGGGGGGAATTGGGGAAGGGGTTCAATGGAAGGGAGAGGGAGAGGATTTTTATCGAGGAAGAAGGGGGACAATGAAAGGGAGAGGGAGAGGGGAAGGATCTTTAGGGAGGAAGAAGCGTCCTCATGCACATCGTTTAATCGATTTACCTTCAGTTTTCCTTCACGGTCATTTCGCATCAGATAAACACTGTCATTTCTCGCGGCTTCTATAAATAGAACCTGTGCAATCAGACGATTTGCGGGGAGAGAGAGAGAGAGAGAGAGAGAGAGAGAGAGAGAGAGAGAGAGAGAGAGAAGAGAAGGATTTCAGACTAACAGATAAAAACGAGAAAATGTTCAAAAATATAAAAAATGCGAAGGAAAGCACCAAAGACTGAGAATTTCCTTTTTAATATCGATCAAACTTTTGTTGTCGCGAATTCATATAAATTCTTATGGAAAGAATGACGAGGCGTCGTATTTTTGTACTTTATAAATAAGCGTAATGTCATCCATGCAATGACCACCAGCACAGAGGAGAAATAGCTTGATATCCATCTTATAATTCTAACATATATAGGAAAAAGGTGTAACCTACGCGATAATACGTACTAGGGGAACTTCCCATGCTAAAACCAAACCTTCCGGTATGGAGTAAAACCGTCTGAAATGTTACAGTAGTTGTAATTCTGAGGAGAACGTTTAGCCTCAATTCATCTTGTATGTAAAAATAAACTGGCATCAAACTATCTTAAACTGGGGGGTCATAAATATAAATTCAGCAACATTTACAGACATATTAGTATACAGGGGCAAAGGCGCAGTAGTTAGCTTGCAATTCCTACTGACTGTTTATTTGTCTTGTGCGGTTTCTTTATTGAAGCAACCTCTTATGAAGACCACTAAATTATAAAATAAGCACCGCTGAAATGCGTAGTTTGAAATATCCATCTCCATGAATACGCATCTTTTCAAAACCATTTATCAGCCAGTCAAGAAGTATGCGTAAGAATGGACCTATCTCTCTCTATAAACTACACAGCTTTGGAATTATCTGCCTGCAAACGTTTTCCCCAACTGAAATCACCTGTCCTTCATTATCTCCATCACATAATTATGAAGTCTATTCATAAATTTATGCATTAAATCTAATGTAATTAATGAAATGTTAATCTATTGCTCTTTGGTCATACTATCTGAAATAAGGCCACGTAAATATAAAAATACAACCATGGATAACACATTTAGAATTCTAGTCCTTGTTAAACGGATAAACACACACAACACACACAACTTATCTTGTTATCACTGGACCGAAAACAATAGGACTCCATCCTCCATCCTCCTTCCTTCTCCTCCTCCTCCTCCTCTCCCTCCTTTGTTGCTTTGTTGCTGCTGGTACCTCTCAATTTTTACCTGGACATTTTGCGCATTGTAAATAGGAACACTCACAAACATCCTCCAAGGTAAAAAGGAGGAGTGGCCCTGAAAACGCACGAAGTCCATCCAACGATGCAAATAACACCCTTCTTCAAGGATGGGGAGGGGAGGACAGGAGACTGTAGCAGCATCGAGGGTGAGGCGATAGGACAGGAAGCCCCAGAGAAGGAATGTCCTATCATCCTAAGGAAAAAGATTCCTTGCTTGTGGGACAATTTTATGGACCTTATAACAAGACTAACCTCAGAGCTTCGATGTCGAGAAATAAATCAGTAAGTCTAATTAGAACTATTTAAAACTTAAATGCAGAAACGCAATATCATGAAAACATGTTGCGGCAGAAAAAAAAAGGCCATTCTACGTTGAGTGACAACAAACACGACGGAGGAGACTTATCACAAGCCCAGACACCCATTCATATTTCATACAATGCCTAATTGAGCCACGTAATGCACAATTTGGCCTCACGATCCACCACGTCATCCCTTCGTACGATTTGAGCCTCAGGTCATGAATTCCCGGATATGGGAGACGAACAAAACTGAATAAGGCTTAAATAAAGGTGATTCTTTCTATATTCTTTAATCGATTCCACCTTCAGTCAACTTTTAAAAACTAATCTAATTCGCGTACACTTTCCGCTGACTGTATTATATGTATATAAAAAATCATTTAACGAATATTTTCCCTTGAATATAACGAATGAATGAAACGCTTGCTCATTCTCAAGGACGTCCTTTTATTAGGCAACAATTGAAAGGATGAGTCTTAAAAGGTCGCAAGAATTGTAAGTTTGCAAATAAGTGGCAGGTTATGAGTTCAATTCGCCTTATTCATAAAAGGTTAGTTACTTAGCTAGGAACAAGTTACGAGACAAATGCAAGAAAGTGATCAAAATACTGGACATTCAGGGTTCAAAATATTACGTGTATTTTACAGATCTTTCGCTAGACTGGCTACAAATTTTCAAAATGTGCAATGATTCTTAACCACTTCATTGGGACTTATAAATACTTGTTTTCACAACTCTCGATTTTCTTAGGGCGCTTAGTAAATACGACAAAAATCATGTACATTTATGTTATACTGTTTCGCAAGTCACTGTAGAGAGAAAAACATGCATAGATATTTAATTTTCTCTTTTACAAGGGGACAGAATAATTAATGCATTATAATTATTATTATTATTATTATTATTATTATTATTATTATTATTATTATTATTATTATTATTATTATTATTATTCAGAGGGCGAACCCTATTCATACGGGACAAGCCCACAGGAGCCATTGACTTGAAAGTCAATCTTCCAAAGGATATGGTGTTCATTAGGGAGAAGTAACAGAAGGTAATGAATGTGAAATACTGAAAGATGAGATCACTTATTAAAAAAAAACAAAAAATTAAAAATTAACAATAAATATATAACGATTTTATATATAAAATTTTGCATTTTTCACACAAAGCACTGGGCAAAAATTGAAGAGAACATTCATATATTTTACCCTTTTCCACAACGTTCCGAAACACCCAGAAAAAAAAGAAGAAGGAAAAAAGTAATGAAAATTTTTGATTCTCGTTTCCCACAAGGCACCGAATGCTCAAAAAAAAAAAAAAAAAAAAAAAATCTACAGAGAATCCGACAATGTGAGAAATCTTCACACATTAACGCTGACACGAAGGAATTAATTTCTGCTTGCTTGAGGACTCCTCACTCGTAATTACATTTCACGCAAATTACACACAATTACGCTTCCTTGGAAATGCATCACGCCTTGGAGGAGTCACTTAACACGAGACACTGTGCCTGAGCAAATTCGGGGAACAAAATGCAATTTTTTTTTTTTTTTTTTTTTAACATGTGGATTTAACGTTGAATTGTGTGGGTACTTCAGCATGCATGCATGCATATACTTGTATATGATATATATCGTATTATATATATTATATATTATATATATATATATATAGTATATAATATATAATATGATAATATATAGATATATAGATAGATAGATAGATAGATAGATAATAGATAGATATTATAGTAATATATATATATATATATATATATATAATCTATTATTATATAATATATAACTATATATATATATATGTATATGTGTGTGTATGGGTGTGTATGAGCATATGCGTATATGCATATATAATATATATACATATACATTTATATAGATAAATTTATATATAACTATATAAATATTTACAACATTTATTAGATAAATAAGAGAGCGTGAACATACTAGTACATACTACATACATAAACATGACAAGAGCGATCCTCATAAATGAGCACCGACTACGTTCTGCTGTGGCGTATATATACGCATTAGAGGATAACGTACTCTGCTTCCATTGATAAGACTGCTACGAATCGAACACGAGATCCAAAAGCAAGCAGCGAGCATTTAATCGCATCAGCCAACGATATCAGGATTCGCAAAGTACTGAATGTGCGGCGAGCCTCGTGAAATAGCGCGGAGCTTCACTTAGCGGTGATTACGATGGTAATAAGTCCTCTACGACTATTGTTCCAGTTCTCTCTCTCTCTCTCTCTCCTCAAGTTTCAGACGGTATAGTTTTCTCTGTAAATAACGTCCAGCAATCTGTGGATTTACTTCGGTTATTAAAAGGCTCTCTACGTTTACTTAAGATCTAATCAATTCGTAACATATTTTAATTTTTTTTTCTGACTTTTCTTTCAACTTCGTACAAATTTTTAATCCTTATAAAAACCTGACCCGTTCTTCTGAAGCTGTTAGAAGATAATTCCACGATATCCTTTCAATTAACTTTACAGCTTTCATGTCTTCATGTTTCCACAAAATCGTCCATGATTCTAATTATTCTACAACAGCTTTACCAAAACGAAACTCTTTTTTCGCTACAACTTAAGAGGTCGTTTGGAACATTATGGCTACTCGTTAACCCATGGTGAATTCGCTTGGGGGGAATCCAGTGTAGAAAATAAATTAAGAAACTGCAAGAATGGCACCAGAAACTTACAAGGCGACCCATGGCTACCTTGTAATTAACCAAACCCCAATTCTTCCTTCATGAACTGACGAGTTTCTTTTTTTTTTTTTTTTTCCTCCCCCAGATACATGCAGTCTCCTAGGAAGCACTGCACCTTTCAATTCAGAGAAAACTTAGCTCTGAAAAATTCCCAAAGTAAAGGGAAGGCCCCACATAAATGACTGAAGTATCTGATCAACATTTGCAATTTGCCCTCTAATCATTCACCAAACATCAGTGCCTTTCTTACGCTTTGATTCCACGCTAGCATTCAATACTTTCCGTTTTAAGTTCATTTCACCTTTTGCAATCTAATTCTTTAACTTTTCTTTTTCTTTTTTCTCTTTTTGTTTACTTGGTATTCTGTACAGACACAAAATGTCTGGACCATTTATGGACGACCCAGGTCTGTCTGAAGAAACGAAAACTTGAAATATTACAGCATGCCAAGGGCTCACAAGCACTTTATACGCTTTCTACCTATATATTCCAGCATTAAGCCAGTTTCCCAAAGCAGGGGCGCTCCAGAGAAAAAAACAACACTTTTAATCTACAAGCAAGGAAGCACGCACACACACATACACAAGCACGAACGCGCGCGTCTAATAAAGATTCATCGATTACCGAAAACGCCGCTGATCTATACACTATCAAAACACCTAGAGGCTATCCACAAAGATTGAATATCTATACACTGAATAATTCAGCTCATAACGTATTCAAAATACGAGTGAGAAACACACGCCATCAGACAAAAACGTCGGATGTATAATAGCTTTCTACATTAACAATTTATATAACTTCTACCCACCACTTACTCGAATCTATTCTTATTGTATTTTCATTTATAGATGAACAGTGTCGGGCTAAATTCCTCATTTTTGTCAGACAGAAAAGCGTTTGAATGTGGCCATTCCAATGTAGAACCAACAACAAATGGCGCAAGAAAATGTAAAAATAAGGATGTTCAGGAATTTTATAATCCAGTCTGATGATTAGAGAAACGACGACTATAATGCAACTGGCTTATAAAATACACAATTGTATGTAAGTACACGTATACATATAATATATATACATACACACACATATAAAATTCGACTGAAAAATACAAAACAAATAGGATGCAATTCAAATAATTGCTTCATTACTTGCAATGCTCCTCAGGGGTAATATCAGCTAATCCAATTCATGAAAAACATCAGAAAATAGACAGAAAGGCGTCAAAACTGGGAAATTTCAGCATTTCGTGATTATATAACTTATTACACTGACTAAAGGGGAAAAATGAATGTTATAAATCCATTTCATAAAATCAGATATCTAAGATGGGAACTCATTTAGGATAATCTGGTAAACTTTATAATGAAGTAGGAAATATAACTAGCTTATTCAACAAAATACAACGAATGAAAATAAAAAAAAACATTCTTTTACATGTTTCAAAAAATACCTACGGGATGAAATCGCTGACAACAATTCATATAAATAAAAAATAAATTTCAATAATAACTTTTCCCTGGATGACGCAAGATGCTCAAGGCTAAAAATAAACAAAGAATTTTGAACATGCATATAAAAAAATGTCTATCGCAATTCGACTTCCTTCACCCAATACAAAGGGGAAAAAACGTGAGGGATTGAACCTTGGCCTTCCAGAACAATGAGTAAGCTGGGTGACGTAATGTGAAGCCAAAAAGAGAGTCAAATTCTTCTCGAATTTAGACGAAAACAATAAGAATGAAAAGTGAAAAATTCTGAAGATCAAGACAAAAATCTTAGGAGTCTTTTGAGACGTAAGCTGGATGACTATAACTGGTTCACTTAAGGTAGATTCTTGGGTGATCCCTATGCCTACGAGACGTTAGTTTGGCGGCCGCTGATTGGCTGGGAGCTGCCTACCTCTCAGTACCAGCCAATCAGCGACCACCAAACAAACGTCTCGTAAGAATAAGGCTCATCTGAGACTCTACCTTAAGTGAATCAGTTATAGTTAAGACGTAATGAATAAATTTCTTTCCGAATTCAGACGCAAACAATAAAATTAAAAATTAAAAATAGAGATTTTAAGACAAAAACCTTAAGAGCGTTTCGAGATGACGTAATATCAAATTCTGACAAAAATATAAAATAAAATACTCAGAAGTTTAAGACAAAACCTTTGGAGTCTTGTGAGACAACATCGGAAGAGTTGGGTAACGAGCTGCTACCTTACGTTAGCCTACGAAAGCCCCCCCCCCCCCACCCACCACCCCCCTTCCCCCTGCCCAACCCCAAGACCGACGTCATCGTTACGTTACTTTCTTACGAGTGATGCCGATGCTCCAAGGTCACTCGAACGGAAGAACACTTTTGACACATACGTACATAACGTAACGTAACGAACGTACGGATGAGCTCATGGGTCTCAGTGCGTACGTACGTACGTTAGACGTCACGCATCCCCGTGAAGGTGATAATTATTGCATTAATAAAGTTTAGTCATCCATATTGGCCACCTCTATCTCTCTCTCTTCTCTCTCTTTCTCTCTCTCTAGCTTTCCTCTATCTCTCTCTTCTGTGTGGTGTGTGTGTGTGTGTGTGTGTGTTTGTGGAGATGTCATGGTCAAGGATCGGCAGGAATGTTCCATCAATTACCCCAAGGTTCCTTGAGAAACTTCAAGGTTAATCATGAGCGAGTTTCAAAGGCTGATTTACAAATAAAAATCTTCCTTTTATTCCACAGGGTTAAACCAATATTTTTCCAGGTAAACAAGCCTTGTTTTTTATACACAATATTTCACATATTGCTTCCAGGGTGCACGAATTAAAAGACAAAATTAGATGAATAAATAAAAGAAAAAAAAATCATTCTTGCGGCGGGGGGGGGGGGGGGGTGTTACTATGCAAATTCTTACTCGTAAACAATGCATCCTTTACGAAAATATCTTCAAGGTCCTTTCAAAATTCGGAAACCATAGAAGCTCGTGCAATTCCAAATAACCTATGCTTAGACAGAAACTGAAGAGACAAATATCACACTACTTACAGTCTTCAGCAGCACTATAACATTAACTGCATTACATTAGCAATTTCGCGGCTGAATTTATTTTGAATTATATTTTTCATAAAAGATTGTAAATGCTTCTATATTAATAAATAAAAATTTAATAATTTTTAAGCGTTGTATTTTCTAGTAGCATATCATGCGTAAAAAATTATCAAAAAGTGGAAAAAGCAAAAAAGCACCAAAAATAATCAAAAATTCGTTGGATTCTGAGACCTTTGTTAGTGGTGCTAGTAATCCTTTTAGCACACTGTCAATCTATTTCCATATTTATAACACTTCCTGTAGCTTCTATGCGTAAATGCTGTATACTTCAAAATATAATTAATAAATAATAATATAGAAGCAGCTTTTATATGGAAAGATTACGAAAGGGAAACAACTGGAAGATACGCAAACTATTTCTGTTCTTAGCTATCTTTACCAGTGATACTAACTATCCTTTCTCTAAATCATCAGTCTGAAATCTGTCCCTTGCAAATACTGATCTGAAACCTTGTGTACCTATTATGAAGCTATTTTCACTATAATAAATTTTAATGGAAGGTTTGTGAACTAACCCAATTGCAGCTCCAACTGCAACGAAAGCTTTAATATCTATAGAAGTTAAAAATCTGTCCACTGATGATACCTTGATCTTTTAGGCAAGGCTACTTCTTAGCTACCACAGAATAGAATTATTTGTTTTACTATTTTACTACAATATAATTTATTTCTCAATATTTTTTTTTAAATCTAATTTTTAAGTCCAATTACCTTATGAGTCTGTATACTGTAAAGTATTATCCATTGTTTGGGATTATCATCATTTTATTAAACTTTACCCTCATGTGTATGGCACAGCAACATCAGCGCAAGAGTCTGTTATAGAGATCATCTTCATCACAGCATCATCAGCCTCCCCTTCGACAAGATCATGGTCATCAGTATCACAGTGAAATTCTGTACCAGAAGCAAAAAAAGCCTTGCCTCATTTCTTCGAGTGAAACTTGGTGAGAAGTGGAGGCCATGGGAAGACTTCAAAGAAAAAAGAAAATGCCTGATGTTGTCAGGGAAAGTTAAAAGGAAGCAGCCAGCTGACGAATGTAAACAAATATCTATACTCTCTGTGAACAAAACTCCCTTGGCTTGACTTATGCTTAATCTAGAGAAAATACTGTTTTGTATGGCAAATACGTATTATTGTTTTGTATAGCCAGCGTATATCTTAATTACAAAACAATTACATTTCGTAATTTCAGCGTCACATATCACCATAACGCCAAGAAGCATGTCGTTAGGTAGAATACACAACCACTACTATCAATGTAAACAAACCTTCCTTCTCAGTAACAGAAGAATAAGTAAGCTATATGTAACATGAACAGGATTAGGATACACGATAGACAAAACGAT
>NC_087212.1:7096616-7116616 GCF_015104395.2 Macrobrachium nipponense
ACAGAAAACATCTCATTTTCATCTAAGCTAACAGGCAGATGTGGTTACTCTCGAGGTCAGAGTCAATAAAGAGATGGATATTGCTTTCTGAAGGCAACTGTGGTTTGGTAAATGCCTCAGAATATGAAAATAAATTAGAATTTACAAAGTGAAACACGTCTTATGATTCACTGATAATTATCATTAAATTCCTTTGCAGACAAAATTTAAAAATTGCTGCTTCGCATCAATCACTATGTCTTCATTCAAGTTCTGATAATAAAATAACTAGTGTTATTGCCACAGCAACAGCAATAAGTCTAAGACGGCGGTCATTTTTATTATGCCATGCGATATCAGGCAAGATAATATTCATTGTAAACTGAGAACAATAAATGTTATTATTACAATAATTATATACAGATGACAATTCTGTTGTGGAAGTCATCTGGAACCGATCATAGCACCGTAATGGTTATAGGTATCTGAAGCAAAAAAAATAAATAAATAAAAAAAATAAAATAAAATTTTTAATGTAGTGAACAGAAGGGTTTCACTGTAAAGAAGGTCGTGCCCTTTACCAAAATAAGCGCTTCTTAAGGGAGCGATTAATCAGACCATTTTACCTTCAACTTCTCCCTTTCGCGAATATGAAGTCTTTCACCAGTTTTTGAAGTTTCTTTTCAATGTTCCACACTATGAAATTCAAGCCAATCATTTCCCCAACATATATATATATATATATTATATATATATATATATATATATATATATATATATATATATATATATATTATATATATATATATATATGTATATGTATATGTATATGTATATATATATATATATATATATATATATATATATATATATATATATTTAACACTGGGTCTATCCATATCTATTTTCATAAGTAAGTCATGGCAGCCCCAAGCACGGATATAATTGGAATCCTGAGTGTTTGATTAGCAAGAACCCATATCAACCCCCCGCCCCCAGCCAATAAGTGCCTTCTTAAAATATCAGGCATTACTTAAATATGGTATAAACCTTTGTGGTCATGTGCAAGCGGCAATGAATCATGAATAAGAACCAGAGACAAACAGAGACTCGCATTAGAAAAATATTCTACCCTCTCTTCATCTTGTCCCATTCACGTTCCGCCCCTATCATAACCAAACCAGTAACTAAATGAAATAAAACCATACTTCTTGCAATGAAAACAAACGAATCGACCAGGAAGCACTATTTACAAACCAACAAAGCTTCTGACGACGTAAATAAACCAATCGACCAGGAAGTTTGAAAAATGCAAAACTCAAGAGGCAATTCATCCCAACAAAAACAACTAATGATCTTCTAATTCAGCCTCGTGCAGTACCTGGATAGAATGTCAACCTTTGTCTGCAAACCACAGAACCACAACGACGCAAATTACACTTCGATAACTTCACTTCATCGGGGAGACCTGTTGTCACAAGTTCATATATATATATATATATATATATATATATATATATATATATATATATATATATATATATATGTGTGTGTGTGTGTGTGTGTGTGTGTGTGCGTGTGTTTATACACATATTAATTTAACTGGGCCCATGTATCCAGGATTATAGTAAGATAAGAGAAGCGAGTCACAGAATGATAGCAAGATGCACGCAGAAGTTATGGATTCCAAAGTAAGAACGTATTAAAAACTGTTAAGCCAACTTTCCTTTATGGAAGTGAAACGTGGATGTTGAATGTGAAGGAAAGAAAAATAACTGGAGTGCTGCAGGCCCGAATTGTCTTTGTATTTGTCGCATAAAAGGACCTGAAAAGGAGAGAGAAGTGAAGATACACATGTGTGGTAAAAGGTTTATTATATGCGACAAGATTCGTCAGTGTGTTTTGGGATTGTCTGGTCATGTGCAAAGAATGGCGGATGTAGATTGGTGAAGACAGTTGACTAAAAGGAATTGTTGAAAGGAAGGATGAAAGACAGACCTGCAAAGGTATAGATATAGTTACGTGTGATACATATTGGAAAGGCGTAACCTCAACATACAGGAAGTGAACGTGTGCAGTGTAGGCAGGTAAATTTAACACGCTGCTGTTGTACCTTTTGTATAAGTAGGTATGGAAGCGGTTAGTGTTGTGACTTTTTCTGTCCACAGGGTTCGTCCAGAATTCAGCAATTTAAGGTGAATGTGGCATTGATCGTTGCCTTTCCTGTTTCTGGGACAACTCCCAGTTTGGGAAAACTGCTTCCTCCATTGTGTATTATTGATAATAGTATTCGCATCAGAGGTCCTAAACACAACGACAATTTTTTTAGCCTACGGTTGACAGGTGCAGTGATGTCCTATTTAAAGAGCAGCATACTCAACTAAAACTTTATTTCGTTACTTTCCTTAAACAGGAAAGCTTATTCTTTACAGACACTGCAGAGCATAACCCCTTGGCCCCCTGACCCAGGGGAACTAACCCCCCTGGAGAAGAGGTAGAATCAACAACCATTCCCCAACCGGTCGGATTTTAAGACTTCACGTTTCCACACGTTAATTGAATCACGGCTCTGCTATTAAACTCAGCTAACATGCTTAACCCGCCGAATCTCTTCAAACAATTCGGAAAGCATTTAGCATCCATCGCCCTCACCAGAAATTGCAGAATCTGGTCACGAAGAACCTATGATAGCGATTTCTCTGGTTGGGTGGCAATGCCAACTTGGGCAGGTTCGCTAACTTTTTTGGGAAGTGAAGTCGCCCTCTTGATTCGGACAGCATCCCGTCTTGATTTTAAAGCATCGTTATCTTCTCTCGGACATCATCTCCGGCTTCGCCTTAGCGGCAACTTCCTTTGTGGATCTGGATAGTATCACAACCTTGATTTCGGCAGAAATCCTCATTACTGACTATGTACAAACAAACTGCAGTCAATAGGAATGTCATTATGGTTACAATCACCGTCTCCATTTCGTTAGGTCCACCATCTTGATTTGGTTACTGACAATCATCATTGATATACTAATTATCATATACATTAAGACAGCAATGACCACACTAATTTGTTATAACAAATGTCTAGATTTCATAACAGTAACTGACATGGATAGCCAGTGCAAACCTGCTTTGCAACAATCATCATTTTACAATGACATCAATGGCTGCAATGAACAAAACCTAATTCGTCATCTTGATGTGAAGAGTAATCATCATACTGATTAGTATAAACGACCAAAAATTTTTTTTATCATCAATTAGAACCTCAAAAGTTCAAGAAAAGAAGCAAGGCATTGTTACCATGCATTTTTATAATTTACTTACATTTTTAATCAATTTATTTTTTAATGTGTTAAAATATTTTTTTCATTTCTAATAAGTGATCCTTCTTTCTGAATATCCTATAACTTTCTGTTACTTCCTTCAAATGAACACCATAATATTCTTTGGAAGCTTGAATTTTAAGTCAATGGTCCCTGTGGGTTATTCCATCGAACAGGATTCCTCTTCTGAATAATAACAATATGTTGCAATAAACCTTTACAAAATTAAATTCCACGCAAGTGTCTGTTAGTAACCACTTGCAGTCGCGATTACATGAAGCCATTACTCAACGCACATTAAAAAAAAAAGTAAGCTGATTAGCTTCTTTTCCTTTCAAGAGACAAAAGGAAATTGGGTCCATTCGTCACATACTGCAATTGCTAAACCGTGAGCAAAGCCACAGTGCTTTTAGCAACAGCCGAAATCAGAGAGAGAGAGAGAGAGAGAGAGAGAGAGAGAGAGAGAGAGAGAGAGAGAGAGAGAGAGAGAGAGAGATTCAACTAATATGCGTTTTCAAATATTGAAAGGGGAGAGGGAGACTTGGCAGTGCTTTCATAAAAACCTGAATTCAATTGTAAATATTTGAAAGAGGGGAAAAAAGAGTTATCAATGCTTTCACAAAAAGCTGACATCAGAGAGAGAGAAGAGAGAGAGAGAGAGAGAGAGAGAGAGAGAGAGAGAGACGTTCTCCAGTACCTGCCACGAAATTAAAGCAATGCGTTCAACGTGAGGCAACGATACATCTTTCATACGAAGGTCTCTACTGCATTTAACTTACATGAGCCATTTCAGACGCCTCTTAAATCATTCTCTTTCTCTCTGTAAGTATTTCGCAAGAGCTCTCTGGAAGGCAGTACAAGTCACCTCGGGCCAACTGTGGTCAAACTTGTCTCTGCAACTGTTCCCGGCAATTGAGGGAAGAGGGTCTAAAACATAAAAAAAAAAAAAAACTGATGCGTCGAAAGTACTCAAGTTTCACTTTACCTCCGAAAATGTCTCGATAGTCTATTTTTATGATCTAATGAGCTACCGACTTTCTTATATCAAAAGTTATTTAACCTACTCTTGAATTACAGTATTAATATATCCAAATTTAAGAGAAATTATATAAACCTCCCTCACGAGGAACTTGATATTAGTAAATATGTAACAAGATTTCCCTGAAAAACCTACGAACCTTAAACACGACAAAGTTCAGTAAAAAAAATGCCTCGATTTTATTAATACATATCAACAATAATATATACATATAAACGAATACAACAACAAAAGAAGAAAATCTCGCAAGTCGATCTTCTGAAAAACACAAGGAATATACGTGAAAGTTGGGGGGATACAGAAAATGAATTTATTAGTTAACAACACGTGAACGCCAAGTACTGATAAGCTGTATCCAGTAGGAGAGGTGATTCGACGAAGGTGAATCATCGCATTTTGCATTATACTCCGCATATAAATGACCATCGGGTGTGGGCAAAATATAAAGCAAAAAATACGTGACATGATGTGATATTCTCCCTGACACGAGAGAGAGAGAGAGAGAGAGAGAGAGAGAGAGAGAGAGAGAGAGAGAGAGAGAGAGAGAGAGAGAGAGAGAGAGTTGAAAAATTATACAGAAGAGAAGACTAGCTAAGGCAAAGACGATTGGTATGGCAAACTCAAAGACGAATGGTAGTATCATCTTTACAACAATGACGTAACGTACTGCTGAAGGGCACAGCGCTACTCAGAACCTGTGCAACACACACACACACACACACACAACCCCAAGGCCGTCGCACGAAATGGGGGCAAATAATATAGGCAGCACAAAACAAGCAGCGTCTACAGTGGGGATAAATAACTTTCTTCTTTCTCGAAGGAGATAACCCACTGAAAAAAAAAAAAAAAAGAAAAAAAAAGAGGAGACTGGCTGCCGAGTGACCTTCCTGCAGGATACTCACTACAACAGGGCGTGTTTCGCCCTGCATGCTCGAGTATCTTAGGAACCGCCTGTGGTCACTTGGCTAAGTATCTACGTGGCTCGCTTGCTGCGCCTCTCTCTCTCTCTCTCTCTCTCTTTCTGGGTTTAACTGGGGATTCCTTGTTTTGGTTAGCTTACTTCAAAGAATTCAAAACATGGCTATACTATTATTATCATTGCAAAGCAATAGCCCTTAATCTTTGTTTATCTAACTATGAAAATGTTGATTACTACGATCTCTCTCTATCACACACACACACATTCACACGTACAATACTCTACATATATATATATACATATATATATATATATATATATATATATATATATATATATATATATATATATTATACATACATACATACTATATATTGAGAAGACCTCGGCTAATCTCTAGGGGACACTGAAACTAATTCCTATGCCCTGTCCTTGACCACAGATGACGCCATCAGTACCTACGGAGGTCACGAGTGGAGATTGAATCAACCTGTTGCTTAACAAACAAATAATTAAGATACGCCCTTTTCTCCATGTGTCCAAACTACCACAAGAGAATTCCGAACACTCTTTTATTATATTTGCCACCTTACCATAAACTCGTTTACCTACAATTTAATTCTTCGTGATCCAGAAAGCACTGAAAAAAAAAATCTTTCAATATTTCCACCTATTTTTAAAATTAGAAACTCAACGTCCACACTTGCATTTAAACAGTCATATAATCAGACAGTATACAAGCTAAGTCACCTAATTCTTCCGTTACAGGCAGTACAAATTAGGCTTCTAAACCAACTCCCGTCTCTCTCTCTCTCTCTCTCTCTCAAGAGTGACTGAGTCAAGTTCACTGTGTTCTTAACCCTGAAAATAAACGCCTGCCAAGGCCTTGAATCAGTCACCCTCGAGTAGCCAGGTTCACCACGATATGAAGATTAGAATATCGGAAAGACACTCCCCGCATGACAGGCCATGCAGGGAAAACCTTGGGGGGGAATCTTCAATCTTCAGCATGAGTGCTACATCACCTCAAGGAAGCTGATGCAAATAATGTATTTTCTCTCATATTCATGAGAGAGAGAGAGAGAGAGAGAGAGAGAGAGAGAGAGAGAGAGAGAGAGAGAAAGAATAATGTTAAAATAACTGTTAATATCCAGGTTGTCCATAAAGTATTTATGGCTTCTAATGGTACTGTGACTTAATGGACCACCCTGTATGATAATTTAAATACACTGACACTATTAATCTATAATCCAACAGGCTGCTCCTGACATGAATTAATTTAGAATTTACTTCAAAAACAAAAAGTATTTGAACCTCAATTTACTACTTCCCTACCTTATAAAATGACCATTTGGAATCCCAGACCAATGGGAACATCCTATGATAAGACGAGAGAGAGAGAGAGAGAGAGAGAGAGAGAGAGAGAGAGAGAGAGAGAGAGAGAGTTTCATCTCCATCCCTTTCTAAATGTGTAGAGGAGTCCACCAGCTTCCCAGCAGGTAAGAAATATGGCTAACCGAACCGAAGCCGAGAGTCGAAAAGAGTGTCTATGGAAACCGCCAGATGTTCTTTTCTCCCATCACAGTTACCCAGAGGTCTGCTGCGCAGTACGTAGAATGGAATCCACGGGAAAGTGTAATGGGTGGCCAGTTACCCAACCGAGTAATAGTTGGTCGAGAGTCCATCTTCGTTAGCTTTCGTGAAACTGTATACTATGCGTCTATATATAATATATATATATATATATATATATATATATATATATATATATATATATATATATATAAAGATATATGCTTAGTAAAGGACGTGGAAACGTCGAAAGGTCTCGCAGTTACTCCTTCGTTTATTTTTCCTTCGTGGCATATATCTTTATTTATGGATTTATCACGTTCCTAACTTTCGTGATTCAGTTATACATATATAAATATATACACACGTGTATACATATATAATTCTTATATACATACATACATTCCGGGGTAATAAAATATAAGACGAGAGAGAAGAGAGAGAGAGAGAGAGAGAGAGAGAGAGAGAGAGAGAAGAGAGAGAGAGAGAGAGAGAGAAAATTTTATTTAACCATTGTTATGTCGGTCCCATCTGCCCATTTAGGAACTCCATTTATGGGGGTCTTCGAAAATGCTTCCCTTTCTTAAGTCCAAGGACACGAGTGAGTGAATGTACTTTGCTATTCTTTTCCAGTGACGGTTATGCCGAGATGTTTTTAGTCAATGCATTCAGCAGTCAAAAGTTTAAAAAACAAGGCTAATCTTCCCATTGGCATTATAATCTAACCAGGGCATATTTTCTTGCATTACAGGTTTTCTTGCAGTGGCTTTCATACTCATTTAAAGGTTATGAGGCCTACCTTGTATTATAAGGTTAATGAGATACTTGCCAGTATCTCATTAACGTTATCTAAAACAATAACTCCTGTTCTTGAAAAAGGTAAAACAATTAAAATATGTCAGATAATTCGAGCGATACCTACGACACTCTTATATTTTCGAATGGAAATAGAACATGATTAAGAAGGAAACATTTTTGCCATTAATTTTCTTATAAACAATAGGACAGTCACCTTGTGGACTCTTTTTTAACAGTATATGAACCACAAAAATGTCGGGTCTCTTGTCTGACCTCATTAAGAATCAATGTAAAGCACCTTCATGAAAAGAAGCCAGGAAAATATGCATTAAAAGAACCACAAACAGCGCTTGCTCTTTTCAACCCTGCAATTACTTGCGCTTTGCAAGAACATTCACGGGAAGCAAATATATAAAAAAAAACCTGTTTGCAAGAGAGCAATGTTACTGAAAGCAACTGCCATTCTTGCGAGTAACTTTTTATTTCTGGATATGTCACTCGCTTGGATGAGAATACTTAAAAGCACGTTTGACTCCATTAGCCTGAATTAAAACCGGTCTTGCAAGTTATCAACAAGACGGGACCATTAGCTACTTCTAATGCTCGGTGATCTAACGTCGAGACTAACTGAAGTCCACTGCCCACAACGGCAATAAAACGAAGCAGCTCCCAGATTACACATTAAGCTTCCACCTATTATAAGGAGGAATGATGATATCAAACTAAAATCTCTTCTTTGCTAGAAGTTATGTTATTGCGGATTTGATCATTAACGTGGAGTACGCTGTATGATTCATACGGCGTACTCCAAGTTATGTAATTGCGGATTTGATCATTAACATGGAGTACGCCGTATGATTCTTCGAATGTGTCTGAATAGTGTATGACAAATAAATGTGCGGGTACCATCGGAAGCCATGGTTGGCAAGGGATCAGCTGAGAAGCCTAAGTAAGTAATTAAGAAATGACTGATTATAAATACACCCAAACAAAACCAAGTCTGCTGACTACTCCGAAGACAAATTAATAATAATAATAATAATAATAAAATTAGCATTTCCCAACACCTAGCATGAGTCAATAATTGCTGCAAAACATTAATGAACCATGCTAACACTGACTACGACAAACGAATGGCCATCACGTAATAAGACAAATTAAATAAATAAAATTGGCATCTGCCTCCTCAGACGAACTAATACCGCTAGCACTTACCCAGACGTAGCCGAGACGAATAATAACTAAGATGTAACCGTACCCAACACATGACATGGACAGTTTTAGAATACCAATAAGCCCCAATTATAAACCTGACCTCGAAAGTAGGAGGAGTCACGCAGGTAACCTTACCAATTAACCTTTTGATAAACTCGAGCGGAAAGCATAAGTACATGATAGGAGCAGCAGTGCTTTAAGAACATGGATAATTGGGGTATAAGGATTCTGCTTGAAGATGGTCTATCCTTGAACACTGTCCAAAACCTTCCAATGAGATCAATATTCCTGATCTGCATTAATTCGACACCTAGGGTACAAACTACCGAGAGACCACTATATGGAGAGAGAGAGAGAGAGAGAGAGAGAGAGAGAGAGAGAGAGAGAGAGAGAGAGAGAGAGAGAGAATGCAACACTAGCTGATTCTGCTATGGACATTTGCCCCGAAGAGGATTACTGCTGCCAGTGCACCTACCGTGGAACACTGTAGGCATTACTTAATGGTCTTTGCAGCGTTTCTTCGGCCCCTAGCCGCAACCTCTTCCATTCCTTTTACTGTACCTACGCTCTTATTCCCTTCATCCGACCTGACTTTCCACACTCTGACATTTGTTTCAAAGTGCAACTGCGAGGTTCACCTCCTGTTACATTTCTAAAACCTTTTTTTAATCCCAATTTGTCTTTCAGCTCAATATGACCTCATAGGTCCCAGCGCTTGGACTTTGGCCTAAAATAAGGACATTAGGATTTTTGAAGGACTTCCGGTTAGACCTGATTTGGTTTATTGACGGTCCCCAAGAATTCGCCAGTTAAATCTTATATTTTCTTAAATAAATATCTTATGTTTCCGTATGAAAACTTATTTATAAATGTGGTTATTGCTATAGCTATATAAACACACATGTATACATATATATATATATATATATATATATATATATATATATATATATATATATATGTGTGTGTGTGTGTGTGTGTATAACATACATATATATATATATATATATATATAGTAGATATATATATATAACACATATATATATATATATATAATAGATAGATATATATATATATATATATACATATATATAGATATATATATATATATAATAGATATATATATATCCATATAATATATATGATATATATGACCACCTTGGAACACCTTACTGAACAATCTCGATGCTTGCCTATATCCCACATCCGAAAATCTGTCCGAAAAACTGGAAGTAAAAATGCCTTCAAATTGGTTATTTTCCTGGCATTCGGTCAGGTATACATCACAAACCTACGTACATTTTCGTATATCCTAACGGATCATGCTTTTTCGTATAAACATAAAATATATAAATAAACAAAAACCATAAAAAGAATGCCTCTGCATACACCATCCCAGCCCCCCAAACTCACATTCCTATGTAAACATCGACTTTCCAACAAATAGGAGACTTAATACGAACGATTCGCGAGACAAAGGCTGCATTGTTTCTCCTCAATTAAACCAGAAGTTTCCAACGCATACAGTAACCCGATCGAGGCCGTTATAAACAAAAGCACAAAAGGTGAACTCGGACTTTTCGTACCGCCACAGGGAACGGGCGAAATGGAGGCTTTAGTAATAAATAAATATATTTAAAAAAAAGGCATGACGAGGAAATGGCGTAAACTAGGGAAACAAGACATGATGGAAGTAACTACGGAAAGTTGCAGAAACGATAGGGAACGGGAACGGGACAATATGATAGTAGGAAGGGAATGAAGAGGAATAGTAGGTATAAGGTACGAGAATGTGCCAAGGGAGGAAATGATCCAGGAACGTCAACGGAAAGATGGAAATGCAGAAAGGATGGAGTAACATCAACAGAACGGGAATGCAAAAGAAGGAAAGTTAAAAAATTGGGAATGCAGCAAGAAAAGGTAAAAGCAGAGGAGAAAGACCTCTGCAAGGAATGGGAATGAAAGGAGAAATGAGATTAGCAAACGAAAGGATTACAGGAGGAGACGGAAAGGTCAAGCAAAGAAATAAGCAAGGAGTAAGCAAGAAATAGAGCACATGAGAAAGAAGAAAGCAATGGATGAAAGCACAAAAAAAGAAATAAATATAAATACAAATATTCAATGATGAACCGTATTCATATGGGACACACGCTCACAGGAGTACCACTGATTAGAAATTCAAGCTTCCAAAAAATTAAGAAATTAATAATAAATACATAAAATGAGTAAAATATTAAAACGCAAGTTGAATTGTATTAAGGAAGTGAACATCCAGAAGCAATGGAACGTGGGATAGGAATAAACAAAAGAGAAGGGGAAATACAACAATGACATTCGCAAACAGAAGCCTTTTGTCCCGGCAGCCCATACTGACGAGACCTATAACAAAGATAAACTGGCATTGTTATACCTGTCCCGGAAATAAACTATAAAAGAAAATGAGAGTGTGAAGGTGAACAAAAACTGGAAATGAGAGAAACAGCAAGCAATTAAGGAAGATTTCAACATCTCCCGAGTGGATATCACTGGCGGTTGTGAAAATGATTGAAAAATCTATTAGTTCAACAGACCCATCAAAATCTTTTAGAACTCATAACCTGATGCTGCTATAAATTACAGAGAGCAAGAAATACAAATAAGAAAGACTTCCATGATCTTGATGGTGATCATTCTGGAACTGCCATTAGTACTGATGCTCATTTGTTTAAGGTTTATTCATTCTATCAAAGGTGACGCCAATAATTAACTTCCCAATTGGGTATCATTTATAATATATATGTATATAAAATACTTTGAGTTACTCTACATGGACATTGTGTCCTCCATACCATGAACATAAATATAAGATTTATATGTAGTACGATTGGTCGCGAACGCCAATATCGAAGCAAAAATTAAGACAGTCCACAATAATGTAGACATTATCCTTATAAAAAAGGAACCTATCATTTTATCTTTACCTGTAAAAATAAACGAAGAAGACGCCATTCTCAAGCAACAGCATCAACCATCCCAGATCGTTAACACCAATCGCGTCATGCACGACAAAGGCAAACAAAGATCCCGGCCAAGGAAAAAGGTCACTGTTGCCAATTAAACGCATGACACACAGTCATTACCGTTTATCTCAATGCGTCGGCGCGTTCTCCAAAATGTCAGGGGAAACTGAGAAAGGTTTTAATGAGGAACGCGTCCTTAACCAAAGAGGTCGTCACGAGAGTTGTCGGAAGATGCTAAAAAACGAACTGCATTTCCTAAACAAGTTGATTTAAAACGGGAGTCAATGAGTATATGTGCGTTTATGCAAATTTATTCATAACCGTGCGCAAGTCGACACGTACACACCTATGAAACACACCCAAATACACACTGTCCCCTAAAGCCAATATATTAAAACTCGTTCGTGACGGCTGTCCTAAACGGCGAATTTGTGTATCTGGTATTTACTCGACTATAGTGGGGTGCAGCTGAGGTGGGGGAAGGCATAAAATTTGATAGAATTGCTGATAATCAGAGGTTTGCATTCTCTACAGCGATCCTGTGAAATAGGACGAGAGCGTATTGTAGTTGTCATTTACAATTGCGTGTGTGTGTGTGTATGTATATATATATAATATTATATATGTCAATAATATATATATATATATATATAGATATATATATATATATATATATATATATATATCTATATATATATATGTATCTATATATATCTATATATATATCTAGATATATATATATATATATATATATATATATATATATATACATAATATATAGATAGATACCATATATATATATATATATATATATATATATATATATATATATATATATGTAAACGTGTCATTTAAAAAAGAACTGCTTTAACAACCACAACTACAACCTCAACCCTCGAGCTTCTTTAACAGAAATTAAATGGCTTAAATATATAATACACCATCAGCCACACAATAACCTTTCCAGGAATGCTTTATATACTGCTTCCTGGTAACTTAACGACTGATGAACAATACTAGAAACCAATTATTTAATTACCATTAGCAAACATATACAGCTGCATAGCCTATATGACTCAGAGACAAAAAAATAATAAAAAAATAAAAAAAAACTTTGATGAGAGAGAGGATAACTACATACAATAATGAGGGTGGTTTGATAATGATAGGGGTGGCATGGATGATAATTCTTGGGTGTGTACAGGTACTTAAGAGTGGAATGCTGAATTCTTGATGTCATCTTTTCTGTTCTCTGGACGAGGGCATGGTAAAGAAATAAGAAAATGACGCATTCTCGAAAAAAAAAAAATTCTTAATGTCCTCTTTTCTGTTCTGTTCTAAGGACGAAGGCATGGTAAAAAAAAAAAGTAAGAAAATGGCGCATTCTCGAAAATAAAATGAAAAAAAAAATTCTGAGGTACCTTTGGCCCCTAGAAAAGAAGCCCAGCCCCGCAAAAATGATTTGAAGCCAAATTGAAAATGATACATCGCTCACAGCTATATTAAAACTATTAAATATTAATTCCAACAACGCTCTAAGGAACATGTTCAATTAGTCAAGATTGCAAGCAATCATCAATGATCCACCTTGGGGACCTTTCGGCTTTCTCAACTCTACTTCAAGAATACGGTGCACATTTGCACAACCGCCCATGAGAGCTGTACACTGGTATTAATAGTATTACCACAAGTACTCAATTGATCCACACACATCTGCATGCATATTGCGAGTTTGCGTATCGGGTCTAATAACATATTTTTATGGCCTGTCTTTGTTTAGAGACAAACATTTTTGCCCGCATAGAGGTGACAGGTGTCATTATCTGGTTAAGTAAAAATGATAATGAGAGTGCGAGTATTTATAACTACGCGCATACAAAAACGCATGCGTCATTTGGGTGGCCAAGCGTATATTCGTAATATCAATTTTCATTATGTATTTATGCGTGCATCTGGTTCAACAAATTATTACATAATCTCTCCACAGTCAATTATATAGGCATAACGTGTCCTGATGTGCCTCTACCACCCCCAATTCCATAATTAAATGGGACAAAAACTTCAAAATAAATAGCAGTAAAAGATTTCTTTCCATTATGATATATTAAAAGCACGGTTAAACCACCGAACAGAAAGTCTTCATCTACACCTAGGAAACTATATATGATCTCTGCGCACATACTCAGAAAAATTTCTGGGTGAAACCTTGAGATCCCTAAAAGTACACAGAAGTACACGCAAGACATTCCCAGGGCCCGTCATCTAAACAAAAACCTCTGGCATGTTTTTAACCAAAGGGGGAATGTTAAATGGGATACGGTGTTGCTCTGTTAATTGCACATGAAGTTGAGTAATTCTCTCTCTCTCTCTCTCTCTCTCTCTCTCTCTCTCTCTCTCTCTCTCTCTCTCTCTCTCTCTCTCTCTCTCATCGTCGGTATTATGACTAATCAAAATAAAATGTTGTCCGGATAACTTAGTAAAAATTCAATGAACAAGTAACTAATCCAAAGGTATAACGCCTTTATAATTTCAGGTTAAATTAATGAAAATTTGTCTACTACAGTAACCGTGAACTCTATCAAGGCCGCGAAAGCCTACAGCGAATTTTATATTAGAAGACATATTCGAGTCAAGCCTGAAGGGAATTACAATGTAATACCAAAACACACATACATACGCTAAACACTTTCTGTCCCACAAGCGAAATACCGAGTCGTAACGAAGCAACACACACACGCAACCCATATGCTGTTTAAAAAGGTATGAAAATTGCGTCAACCATCCCCCCGTTCCGATGAGCCTACGGCAATGTTATGATAACTCGCGGCCTTTCTTATTATCACCAATCCAGTGAAAATCCTATAAACTTGTCACATGAAGCATTTCTTAAACGGCTTGGAGAAAGCAATTCTTGCAAAGACTAAATAAAAGCACCTGTAATACTCGTGAATAATTTTTTTTTTTATAATTGAGAAAATCTCTTATAAAACAGGGGAAGGCTGACCGGAGTCAGGTCACATTGACTCATGACACATCCCGGAAACTTGTCTTGTCCACTAGACAGTCTTGATGTGACCCTCAAGATGGGCTTCTGCTTCTGTAGTGTATGCCTTTATAGGAGAATCCATCTCCCAGGCTTTATTGTTACTTAACTGGTCAACCATAATTTTCCTTCAATGCGCATAGGGTTATCCCTTACACCACAAAAACTAGCAAACTTCAAGCATACCTTCCATCTTGAAGTGGGACAATCTCTGAAGTCGACGGACGAGTTTTACTGTAGTATTCCAATACAAATCCTTCCCTGTTTTGAACGCGGCGAATTTAGCACCTGTATCACAAATCCATTAAAATTAGGCCTCTATCCACCTGGAAACATATTTTCCATCAATCCTCCTCAGTCACTAGAAGCTCATTTCAGTCGATATGCTTTTCGAAGTGAATACACAACGGGAATTACAGCGACAACGCACCGTCTTCCACCGAGGCCAAACAGTCACTGACAAGTGGAACTTCTGACCGAAGCCAGTACGACAAAAGCTGCTGCAGCAACTGGCAAGTCGTGGGACTCCCAGTTGATTTGGAGACTTGCCAACTTGTAGGAAGGTCACCTGGACGGCTGAGTTGCCGGTTTATTTGTAGTTTGCGCATTCTTGAAATCACGGGAAATACAACGAGCGTCATTTGTGCCGAAGAGATGTGACGAAATCCATCGTAGGTTTTCTGAGAATAAAATGATCATCAGAGTATTAAAAGCCAGAAACCCGATACTCAGATAAGACGTCTCTCGCGATTCGCATAAGACGTTGAAACGCAGTTGCCAAACAGGAAAAACTTGATGACAGTTTTGCTTGTTGATCTAGATTAGAGTTTCCGTCCTATACCAGTCGCTGCAGGTCAATGGATAGAGTAATGTGGACGACCAAAGTCCGAACAGTAAAATAACTTCCAAGGCGAGCGGAGAAAAAGCTCGGTATCTACACGGCGTTAAAATCACCTTATGTGCTCGATGGCGACTGCATACCGCCGAACAAACGCCGATTTCCCCCGGGCAATGGCGGTGTTGGGGTTTATGTGACGGCCTCTATCCCCCCCAAGAAAACTCCCAACCACAATCCCCCCCTCCCCCCGTCTCTCTCTCTCTCTCTTTCTCTCCCCATCCAGCATAGCCTCTGCCTCCTCCACCCCCCCCCCCAAACAAAACACCATCCGATCTCAAGCAACTATCTCGGCGTTATGTATAACTTCTGCTTCGATTTCAAAACTTACGAGACATGATAGATGTTGATTTTAAATATAATACTGAATAATAATTATTTACTACTAAAAAAAATTATGGCGGGACCAACCCTACAAGCAATGAACAAATTCGGCTTTAAACAGATAACAGAATCATTCGCTAAGACTAACATGATTGAATTATCTTCAGAAAAAAAAAAGAAGGCTTATTTTTCCTTCCTACTTCAAAAGCAGGAAAGAGAAATAACCAGGGTTCACCGACTGGCCTCTGGTATACCAACTCCGAACGCCGACCTCCTCGTCCCAACGTCTACCTCTCCCCAACATAAAACCCACCCCCACCAACAACCTTCCTCGACTTCCTAAACAGCTATTCTCTCCTAATCGCGAGAGAACTCAATGCCCTCAAATATTTTTTTTTAAAACTTCGTTTAACACTTGTGATGATAACTTAAAAGGTGAATGACTGCTAACACGGTAATACACATTGAGTCGGGCACTTAATAAATACAATTCCATACCCAATTACACAAATAAAGTAGAACTGTAGGAAAGTATTATTCGTTACGAAAAAAACTATACATATCAGCCTAAAATAATGTTAGCTATAAGATCTTCAGAATTATGTGTCGGTGATTATTTTCTCGACATTAAAAAGTAAGTAGCTACCAGCTCGTTTAAGGTCATCAGCGGTTAGCCAGCTACCATTAAGCTTAATGGAAATGTTAATGCTGTCTCCATTTCCCTTAGGGCTTTATTTATTTCTGTGAATACCTGCTTAGTTAAATGCAGGATATACACAGTGATTGCATAGCTACGTGAATGGAATAGTATTATGTTCGTTTATGCTATTTAACATAAATCTGGAATTTCATACCTTTTTCACCTTCGTTTCATTTTGTTGTTGCGTCATTTACTCTGTAAAAGTTCAATGACTTTCTTTCTCATTTCCTTCTGTATTATCTTCCAAGACAAGTTCTCGGCCCTCTAATCTGTTCCAGCAGAATTCGATCTCATTTCAATAATAATAATAATAATAATAATAATAATAATAATAATAATAATAATAATAATAATAATAATAATAATATCTTGGACACAGACCTTCTTTCAAACATGTTCTATTAATATAATGGTAGAATTTACAGAATTTATTCTGAACAAAATAAATTCTGTAAATTCTGCCATTATATTCAATAGAATAATAATAATAATAATAATAATAATAATAATAATAATTATACAAAACCTTCTTCCCCTTCCCACACTCACTTGAAGGCACCATTCTCTCTCTCTCTCTCTCTCTCTCATCCCACCACTATGCTATCTTCCCTTTGTCCCACGGCCGGGCCACCACCCTTCCTTCACCCACCGTGGTCATAACGCTGGTACTTCATCTCAAATTTCACATTTTCTTTATTTATTTTTTCATTGTTGGGACAGACTCTCATACTGTGAATAACCATGATTTTCTTATTGTTAAAGTTCTGGTATTATGATTAATCATTATTATTATCAATCGTTACTCTTTTGTTACTATGTAATAATCCTTATTTTAATCATTATTGTTCATTATTTATGTTGCACTGCATTATTATTACCATTAGTGTTATTATTTAAACATTACGGCTTTCCACTTGACTTGATCATGATCTCTGGACAAAAAATCACTTGGGAAAACTTAAGAAAATCTGTCTGATCCATCACGACTTTCAGCTTTCTATTTTCTCTCACGCGACACACCAAGCTCTCATTTCAAAACATAGCGTATAGGTAGTAAAACCAAAGATTTCTCGGAAAAGGTAGAGACACCTATCATCCCCAATCTCTCTCTCTCTCTCTCTCTCTCTCTCTCTCTCTCTCTCTCTCTCTCTCTCTCTCTCTCTCTCACCATACACACTTACATACAAACCTCAGAACATGTGGTGCCATTCAACCAAAACAAACCACTACAACTACCACTATTACTACAAACCAGCACCACCACCACTCCTACTACTACTGCTACTACTACTACTACAACACCATAAACAAAATACAGCTGTTATGGTTAATACTTCAAATATGAAATGGACGTAAATGTCATATCTATTTATCAACTAACGTGGACCATGAACAGCATCTCACTTAATAAGAAGTCGAAGGGATTTTTTTCAAATATTTTTTTTAAACTTCGTCTGCTGCTTATGTGTTCCCAACAACAGAGTTACGATTCTCGCTTGGCTCCAGCTGGGTGAAATAAGGATGCGAGCTGGGGAAGTACGCCAGAACAAGCCTTAGGATCTAAAGGAAAACTTGAAGAAAGCCCAAGTGAAAAAAAAAACTATAAAAATAGTAATTATAATTGTATATATCTGTATCCTTGGTTTTCGAAGTCCGGCTACCAGATTGATGGGCGAGTACGCAACCCACTCGTCCGATGAGGAACTAGGATAACATGTAAAAACGGAGATGTGTGCAAAAGCACGATGCAAACGAATAACCAAAAAAGGTAATGGTGAAATCACTTCAGAGCAAAGGAAAATCTGACAACACATTACGCGAAAACTCGCTGGCAATCCAGTCAAATATAGTATAAGCAATTGCAAACCATTAGCAACCAATAGATCAGTAATTGGAGATATCAAAGTACGACAAATATCCATTACTAACTGTCACGAAACAATGCAAGCTGGTGTGTAGACGGAGTGGCAAATCAGAACTGAGAACCGATTAAGAAAAGTGATCAGTAAATGAAAAGAGATCAACGTGGCGATTCTTTTGTTGTTATATAACAATAAACATTACATCACTGTGCAAGCAAACCATGTGAACCTTCGTCAGTCTGTGGCTCGTACCACAACTTCTAATATGACGTCCTTTTCAGAGAAGAATAAAGGTGATTATGACAACGTATTTGTCCGAATCTAAAGGGAAATGTATTTCATACCATATAAATATAAACAGACAAAGAAACTGAACGTCATAATACAACAAATATATCAAGAGCAATTACACACACACAGACATATATATATATATATATATATATATATATATATATATATTATATATATATATATATGTGTGTGTGTGGGTGTGTGTGTGTGTATATATAATATATATAATATATATATAATATATATATTATATATATATATATATATAATATAACTTTCAATATTTTATTATTTTATTGTTTTTTTATTTAAATTTTTTTTATTTATATTTTTAATTATATTATTACTTTATATTTTATTCATTATTTTTAATTTTATTTATGCATACACACACAATGGACAAGACGGGCAATACCAATAAAGGTCTGACTCAGCATATATAAAACGAGTAAAGGAAAAAATGCGACCCACCATTTAAACAAATGACAAGTTAAATCCACTTAAGTTCCCCAAGAGACATCACACTATCAACGTAAAAACTCGTCCTTCTAAAAACCTGGTACTCGAGACGTCGAAGATCCTGCGCGCCATCTATTGACAGATCGATGAGATCCCCTATATTGAAATCATTGCAATCGAGAGTTCTAAACCTCTACAGTCCTGCCGTCAATTACCTTTCACATTCAGTAGAGAGTTCAGCCCATTATCGGACTTGGTTCCGAACAATTCCTCTCCGGCGTAGCCATTAATAGAATCTATTTACTCCTCACATCAATAGGCATCCAATTGTCCAGCGACAACAATAAAATAATCGTTTATACAGGTGCAGGTAACGAGGCGTCTTTGTATTATTAATTGATGACCCGTTTTTTCCTTTATGCAACAAAAACGATACTTGTTTATGTTTACGATCAGTAATGCACAGCTCCAAGGATAAAACACATTCCCACATACGTACATAAATTTCCATCACATACACCGTGACTTTTCACATTCACTAACGATGTGACCTACAAATGTCGTTTAACATCCAAATCGC
>NC_087212.1:7121616-7144116 GCF_015104395.2 Macrobrachium nipponense
AAACCCTATGATGTTTATCAATAAGAAATCTTAAAACATTTACATCGGAATTTGTCATTCGATTACCATCGAAAAACACTAATACATTTTGCAATATCAAACATATGGTGTAATATACCTTCACGTTGACAGACTGTACCTATACATGGAAGGAAATCTTAACTCATGCCCCTATATTGTGAGATTTTGAGCACACCATTAATACGGGAATTGTACTTGACACTCTACAAATACCAACCCCCCACAACCCCTACCCCACCCCTCCTTCTGTACCTGACCTTCGAGACAGCACCCACTTGACTAAGTTATCAGCAGAGCTGGTTTCTTTCCTCACTTACAATTTATGTTACTTGATAAAGATATCTTATATAGATCAGACCAGTCAATTTTAGTCGCCTTACCTTCTCACCAGCTCTCTTCATTGTCGATATAATGAAGGGACGTCATTTCAGATGTCCAAACCGCATTAATAATAATAATAATAATAATAATAATAAATGTGGACAGTAGACGCTATTTCAAACGGGCATTATTGAAATGATGACTGTCAGCTGCAATCAGTTTTTATAGTTTTCTCTATATTTAAGCTGAATGTAGCCGACTCAGTCATCACTATCTATAATAATAATAATAATAATAATAATACTAATAATCATTATTATTATTATTATTATTATTATTATTATTATTATTATTATTATTATTATTAGTACTTAGGTCACAACACTAGCATTCATTATGCAAGCTAAAATAAAAAAAAAATAACAATCACTCCCGTCCTGCAAAAACCACCGACTGCAATATTAAATATTACAAAACTTTTTTTAATATTTAGGCTATGGGACATCCACCTCTGTACATATTTGCATATTAGTATCACTTGTCTCATGCAGAGGTAGAAAAGTATTTATGCAATTTAAGTAGACTTCCCAGACAAGCTTTCGTTGCCTGTATGTACTCTCTCGGGTATACGGAAGGAAAACATTGAAAAGTATTTATAGTCGTGATAACTGCGTCAGCAATTCTTAAACACACTCTCATTGTTGTTGCAATTTTATTATTAATGAGCGCAATATATGACAGTTTCGAAAGACAAACTAAATCATCAATTCAAAATTAAAAAATAAAAAATCAAATACAATTTCTGAAAATCTTGATCTAGATATTTCCTTTAGTTGATATAAAACGGGAAAAATATAGTAAGGAATTTGACACCTTCTACAGTGTTTCTTTGAACTTGGCACTTGAACGGATAATGTGGGTCAACACTTTCGCAGAAAACCTCTAAATATATACCTGAATTTACCAAAGGTAAGAAGAAGCCTGGCTATCAACACATCAATAAGCCTAAAGGTGAAGTTCTACACATACGGCATAACACCTATCTTGACTTTGCAATTTTTATTAAAAAAGGTTACAATATATACCTATATATAAAGAAACACAACCTAGAAAAATAATCGAAAAACAAGTAGAACTGGAATATCTAATAGTGGCAGAAGGTCGATCATGTTTCCAATATTAAATACAAACAGTCCTCCAGGGTTGTAGAGGTGAGGGTGGGGGTGGGTGGAAAATGGGGGGTGGGAGGGGGCGGGGTTAAAGGTAAAATGCGGGTTCACTTTCCAAGGGCACGGACCTTGTGAAGCTGAACAGAATGACTTCTAATTTCATCATACGTCTATTTCAAGGGCATGGGCTAAAGGTGAAATCATTTTCCAATTTTTATTGCATTCTCTGACTTTGTAAATATTACATGCTATAACAAATGGAAATGATATACTATTGCATCTTATACTATGGCCATGTTATATTATCTTGGGAACTATCAACAATTACTCAAACCTTATATATGTTTACTGCTATCCTAAATTATGACATAACAACACGCAGAACACTGTCACAATCATAATATTTGATAACGACCACTGTAGCATGATATTGTGAATTACTGATTACTGTCCAACTTAACAATCCAGGAAAATCTTTAAGGTTGTCATAGACACCTTCATAACAATGCTGAGGAGATAGTTACAACTACTGTTTGCTATTTTGGAATAAAGTGGAAAAATCACGCCAGGAATACAATTTTATAAAAATCATGCAAACTTTCAATACAAACCTAATACCTAATTAAATAGAATAGAATAAAATATAGAATTTGGGCCAAAGGCCAAGCGCTGGGACCTATGAGGTCATTCGGCGCTGAAAGGGAAATTGTAGTAGGAAGGCTTTATAAGTGTAACAAGAGAAAAACCTCGCTGTTGCACACGGAGTCAACGTTTAGAAGGTGAACAGAGGTACAGTAAAAGGAATGAAAGGGATTGCAGCTAGGGGCCGAAGGGACGCTGCATAAACCCTTAAGTAATGCCCTAAATTATACCCATCTTGAAATATGCTAAGGAAGTCTAAGCTAAAACATGTTATAGTAATCTTGAATATACTTCCGTGTCCATGCAAATATTTCAAAACTATTTTTTAAGAACTCCACAACAACTCCGACATATTACAATGATCTTAAAATATTTTTAAAATAAAGCATGAATGGAAAATGGCAAAACTTTCAACATCAACCCCAATTCTCCCCCCCAAAATATCACCGTCGTCTTAATACACGCCACTAAATAGTAAGACATAGCAAACACCACTGATCACAATATGTTACATTCTCGAATTATGGAGCTTTATAGCAATAACAAAGCAAGCTAAGGTACACATATTCTAGCATTCTCGGAATACATGGCACTTGTTATCAAGCTATGCAACAACAATTTGGAATGTCAGATGCATTGGTTTTATTCTCGGTTCCGTCATATTTATTTACTTCTCAGCTTTTTCTACAGGGTGTCCATAAAGTCTCAGTACCATTACAATCAATAAATACTTGTAATGGTACTGGGACTTTATGGACAGGCTGAATTTCCTTTGGAGCACTATTAGGTCCATAGTCTGTTGGCTAGTCTAGGCAGAAGGGTTTTTAGCTGAAGATTCGCAAAAAAAAAGAGTAATAACGAATGAAAGAAAGAAAACGACAGAAAGATAGAAACGAATAAAAATATGATGTAACTGCCAACAAATGAATGCCCCAAGACAAGCTACTGAAGGAGTATACTTTCGCCTCCTGTTTGCAAATAAACGTCATGCGTACGTATTGATTTAAATTCGATCGATAACTTTTCCAGTATTCATGAGAAATTAATTATAAAAAATGGCGCAGTGCCTCTAAAATGTCAAGGTTAACCACGTGATATCTCTTGTAAAAGATTAATCAAAATTAAACTTTATGGACATTAAACGTTATGCGATTGCATACGATAGGAATGAAAAATTAATTATACTCTTGATATTTAAAAAAATATAATTCAGAAAATAAAAGCATATTTTCAAATAGCTGCATCTCCAGATACATACCAGGATTCATACATAAAGCATACCAATGGATATCTCACTGTTAAATACTTGTAAATATATACCAAATCCATTTTCACAGTATTCCACCCTAAATCTCATCTTTGAATTTAAATCCACGACAATACAGTATATCCAGCTAAATTCTCTCTCTCTCTCTCTCTCTCTCTCTCTCTCTCTCTCTCTCTCTCTCTCTCTCTCTCTCTCTCTCTATATATATATATATATATATATATATATATATATATATATATATATAATATATATATATTTGTGTGGGTGTGTGTATTTGCTTTCTATTTCCAAAGCACACTACTCATATGAATATATAATATATATATATATATATATATAATATATATATATATATATATATATACACATATATATACATATATATACTATATACGTATGTATATATATATATATATATATATATATATATATATATATATATATATCCAGAAAGTTAGTATCTATAATATAAGCTCAAATTCTTAAATTAAGTATTTCTAGCAGATCTGACCTCCTAATAATGCCAAGAACCACAAATGAAGCATACCAAGCAGTATAGCTAACTTTCGACTCTAAATTATGGCCAAGGTTCATAAATGTTTTATTCCCGGCTAAATCTCGTCTCTACATAATATACAGAATCATAAAAATATACCACAGTGTACATAACCGAAACTCTTCTTGGGATGTATACCCAGACTGTATACCAAATAGAATGTCTTCTCTTTGATATATGCCCAGATATTTATAGACAGAATATACTGCGGCCCTCATGGTTATTATTATTATTATTACTTATTATTATTATTATTATTATTATTATTATTATTATTATTATATTATTCAGAAGATAAACCACTATTCATATGGAACAAGCCTACAGGGCTACTGACTTGAAATTCCAGCTTCCCAAGAGTACGATGTTTATTGAAACAAGTTACAGAAGTTACAGAAGATAATTGCAAATACAGAAAAAGGAGATCAGATACTAGAAAAGGAAAAATACATAAATTAATAGATAAACAAATTTAAAATTTTAAAATCAAAAATAAATTAAACATTGTTCAAAAAATGCAAGGTGAATTGCTTTAGGGCAAAAGTGCTTTGCATCTTCGCTGGAACTGTTCAGGTTCTAAATGAACAGCATCCTCTGGGGAGACGGTTCCACAGTCCTACGGTGTGCGGGATAAAGAATCTCTCGAATGAAATATAAAATTTTGGAAACGGCCAAGCGGTGGGACCTATGAGGTCATTCAGTCCTTAAAAGGGAAACTGAGAGTAACAAGGTTTTAAAGATGTAACAAGAGGAAAGATTCGCAGTTGCACTACGAAACAATTGTTAGGAGAGGGTGGAAAGTAGGATGGAAGAAAGAGAATATGAACGGAGGTACAAAGTAAAATGAATGAAAGGAGTTGCAAGTAGGGGCCGAAGGGACGTTGGAAAGGATCTCAAGTAATGCCTACTGTGCACCGTGTGAGGTGCACTGACGGCACTACCTCCTAATGGAAAGGAGAAACTGGAATTCATCTCTAGATGCAGACACCAATTCATGGATAGAGACCTACAGCTTTGCTCAAGGAAATGGCACAATGGTGCGTCACCAACAATAGAACTGCAATTACTCGATGCTCGGACTCCTCCTATTTCGCTTGAAAGACTTCCACCGGACGACTTTCTTAGAAAGAAAATCCCGGACTTCTGTTTGCTTTCTCTTCAGAAAGTTATTTGTTTGTTTGTTTGTATGGTGTTTGTACGTTGCATGGAACCAGTGGTTATTCAGCGACGGGACCAATGGCTTTACGTGACTTCCGAACCACGTCGAGAGTGAACTTCTACCACCAGAAATACACATCTCTCACACCTCAATGGAATGCCTGAAAATCGAACTCGTGGCGAACGTGGTGGCACGCCAACACCATACCGACCACACCACTGAAGCACCCAGAAAGTTATTTGGAAAAGAGGCAAATCTATGGAAATGGCTATTTCTGTTATTAAGAGTATCTCCTAAAATAATTAAAACGGAAACAAGGGAAGTTATATATTTATTTTCAAAATACGATACCCACTAAATATACCTATGTCGAAAATACAAGTATTTTAAACATTAATATAAAAAATAGTATGGCCATTTCGAAAATGGGATACTCTCTTATAATATTTACTTTGTAAACACAACTATTGCTACAAATTAGAAAAAAGAAACAGGAGCCTGGGAACATGCTTATATGGAAAAAAGGATTAATGACAAAAACAGATATTTTGACAAACAAGAGTCGCTAAAAAATACTTGGAGGAAGCCAGATTTCCTGAAAATGTTTACTACAAAGATCACAGGTTAAACAAATTTTTTTTTTAAACGTTTATTCCCAAAATAGGAAATCCTATAAACAAGCCGTTAATTCGAAAGTATGAATCACGATAAATATGCACTGGTTATGTGAATAAGATAGATTAAAAATATATAATTTCTATTTCGGAAATCAGACGAATATCTAAATATAAAGCGTCGAGAATATTAGATCCCAAAGAAAACTGAATCTAAAAATCTAAAACATACAAACCCTGAGATAACAGCGCGCATTCCTGATAGAAGGGAGTCTGGCTAAATATAATGAGATACGCAGAGAATGAGTGACAGTTGGTTTAATGAATATTATAAATGGTTAACGTTTCTAAACAATGTCTGTTTAGACATGTCTGAAACTAATGCGTGTATTACACCAGAATATATTAGACTGCTATATAGTATTTGATGTGCTAATATTATGGTTATATAAATACAATTATTACTACCAACAGTTTCAGAATAATAATAATAATAATAATAATAAATAATAATAATAATAATAATAATAATAATAATAATAATAATAATAATAATAATAGTATGAGTTACTTAAATGGTGAAGAAATCCAAAGTGGTGTATATATATATATATATATATATATATATATATATATATATATATACATAAAACACATATACATACACATATATTATATAATATATATATTATGTAATAATAATATATATATATATATATATATATATGTGTGTGTGTGTGTGTGTGTGTGTGTGTTACTCAAGGTCTCCCTATACAAGTGTCAGTTACTAAGTAACAGCAAACAATGCATTACGACACAAAAACAACAGATATAGTACCATATACCAAACAATGCACGATATCTGATTCCGTACTTAATAGGAAAACAATGACATTGGCTGTCAAAGGGAGACTGAATAGCACATTCGTCTAAAAACTATATACTGATGATATCAACACACGAGAAGCGTCAAAATCAAATCGTGGCGGTAGATTATTTAGATAATAAAAAACTATAAAAATTACATAAATCATTATTAAATAATAACATGATTGCAACAAGAACGAAGCAAATTAGATAAGAAATAGTGAGAACGCATTCATAAATAAAATTCCCAAAGAAATAGAGAGAACTCATCCATATAAATAAAATTAGACAGAAGGTGAAACTCATCCATCAATAAAAATTCCACGAAACAGTGAGAGCTCATCCATAAATAAAATTCCACAAGAAACAGTGAGAACTCATCCATAAATAAAATTCGAAAAGAAATAGTGATCAATTAACTGGAAATAAAATTCCACAAGAAATAGTGGGAACGCATCCACAAATATGTTTTAACTTACGTATGATATCTAAAAGACAAATTTCAACAACTGAATAAGCACGACAAACGATAAAATTATTCATACTGCGTAGTCTTCTATCCAATCTAGGGTAAGGAAAACTTCCGAGCGAGGGGGTTTTCAAACTCGAATCCGCAGAGAAATGCATAAACGAATACATAAACGCGCCTTCTTCGCCACAAAACACTTATGCAGCAAGCTTCGTTTGTGTGCTGAGAGGGGGAATCCCCTTGGTATGCATTCGTTATATAAGCATAGATAAAACTGACAGACTGACGGATATATAAACATTCCATATATACACACAGACACAAACAGAGACACACACACACACACACACACACAGGGTCAACCTACGTTAAGTTCAGTGCTTACTGCATGCATTCTGACCCTCCTCATGCAACCGTCATTTTCGCTTATTCGGGCTGTAAGACTACAGGACCGTAAGACTACAAACTACTTTGTTTTTGTTGTTGCTGTTGTTGTTCTTGCTGGGGTTAAGAAAGGTCTATGAAAAAGGCTAAAAAAAAGGCCTGGAAAAGTGTTTTGCGTTTAGTTGAAGGTACTGGAATTATAAGATAGGATATTTATGATTTATTTATTAGAATGGAAATGTAAAAAATTAATTCATGTAAATGTTAAACAGTACAGAACAATTATTTCTAATAAAAATAGCTTATTTATTTCAATTTCCGTTGGTGCAACAAGGCTCTATTTGACCGTAGATTCTAGCAGGTTTTAATTTACGTTAAAAGTTAATAATATGTTCACAACTTATGCATGAGGGGAAAATCTTGCACACGTCCAGAGTAAGCTGGAGGTCAGATCACGCCTTGTTTATGCATCTTGTTGGATTCCAGCCCAAAATAATTCAACTCCAATCACTTTACTTGGCACCAGCAAGAATACGAAAATGGTTCAGTAGGGATTTAATGCGTGAACTGGCCACTGTACCGAACACTTTCAACCCAAGACTCGATCAACCCTGTGGAATGACAAGAATGGGTCTTCTACTTACTATGGGCATGATGTACGCCAGCCTTCAATCCTTAATAAACAAATAGGATCGATCAGCCATGCTGAATTGAAAAGGGCTGGGGACTGAATCCTAGTCTACAGCCTCAAGTCCCCATAAAATTTGCTCATCCTATCTGGATATTAAAAAAAAAAATAAACAAAACTTGGAGTTTAACGTGTCGGAATCCAAAACAAAACCTGAAAATAATTCCGCGAATGCAATGTAGAGAGAGAGAGAGAGAGAGAGAGAGAGAGAGAGAGGAGGAGAGGAGAAGAGGAGAGGAGAGATAGAGAGAGAGAGAGAAAGAGAGAGAGAGAGGCAGCTAACTCGATGCCAGAAACGAAAGTGAAACTGTCTCGTGAACAATGCGGGAGAGAGATTCACCAGCACCTGTCGTCAGAGCGAACGAACTGAATATTCAGCCTTTCTCTGGACGTCGCTGCAGCATCCAAAATCTACCTGGCCAGCATCGTTAACTAGCTGTCTGTCTGTCTCTTATAAGCTTGAGAGAATGGAATACAGATGGGCCGCTCGCTTAGCCTTCGATAGATAATTCATAATTCATGTGCCATCTGGAAGGCGAAGCTCAGACGCATCAACTTCGACGAAGCCAGAGATCTTGTGGAAAATGCAACGCGATCATTTATTTAAAGTGATTTCAGCAGGAAGTATAAGAGCTTTGTTTAGTATATTAACTTTCAAAAAGTGCAGATTAAGCTCGTAAGCCCAACAACATCCGGAATCAAAATGAATAGCCGTAACAAACGAGCTATCGAAAGTATTAAGTAACATAAAAACAGCCCATACATAAGCTTCAGGAATTACAGTAAACATCCTTAACAAACGATTTAACGTAAGTAATTAAGAAACGTTTAAAATAAACAGAAAAAAAGACTGAATGAATGTAATGTATAAAGAAAGAATAAATAATAAATCTTTTAAAAAATGTGCGGTGTAGGAGGAAACAACACCCGAAGGAACATTACAATAAAAACTGAAAAGTCAACAACAGACTAAACTGAAAATAAACAGGATGAAAACCTGAAAGGCACAAGTAAATTAAAAGAGAACAAGACAAATAGGCAAAATAAACAAAGAACAGGAAAGATGAGAAGCCACAAGACATAGCAGCTAATGTTGCAGAAAGAAAGCTAACAAGAAGTAAAAAAAAAAAAAAAAAAGCAACCAATAAAATAAAAGACCAGAACATATATAGGTAACAAAACAATACAAAATACGAGTGAATGACGTTGAACAACACTGATAAACTAGAGAAAAGGAGAGGAGAGGAAAACTTAGATTTAAGAGCTCGGATTAACACGGGAAAGAGAAAGAGCTGCAAAGCAAGAATGAAGTCGAGGAAGAGAGAAGAGAATTCACAGTTGAAAAAGACGTATTCTCAACTGAGAGAAAGACAGAAGGCAAAAGAAACCAACGAAACTTTTTTCATTTTATTATTTTTATTCGCATTTGTATTACTATCTTTGATGTTTAATATTTACGAAAGAGAGAAAAAGTAAAAAGTTTAAATGCAAGAATATAATAAAAACGACGGACCTATGGCAAAATGTCACGAGTAAATGAAGAAAGACGATTCTTAAAAACGGTGTATCAATACACTAGAACTAGTACGGAATTAAGGGCTAATATCCGGTAATAATAAATTAAGACACTAAAACGGCACAAGTAGGTCAGCAATAGCAAAACCAATGAGGATGAAATATAAAAGTAAATTAACGAAACAAAAATCAGTTCTAGAGCAATTCTTCGGCTAAGAGGAACAAATTCACCAAAGCAAGAAAGCGTATCAGAGGTGGCATCTTAGGAATTGCATGATCGAGGACCCATCCAACCTCCCCCGACCCCAACCCCTCACCCCATCCCCGGCCATTACTCCTCCTCCTCCTCCCTCCTCTCGCCCCGGCCCCACCCATCCGCCTGGACAGCCGAGACAGGACCCAATAAGTAGATGGGCACAAGGGTGCAGTCCCAGCTTCTGTATTGTTTACATTTTGATGGACTAACGAATACACGACTTCTCTCTCTCTCTCTCTCTCTCTCTCTCTCTCTCTCTCTCTCTCTCTGTCGCCGTTTGGGGAACCGAACGTTGGTCCCTTAATTGGTGAGCTACGACTTTGCCAGAGAGAGAGAGAGAGAGAGAGAGAGAGAGAGAGAGAGAGAGGTTAAATACTTCTGTTAAACCAAAATCAACACAAAACCTGAAAACTATTACTGACGTAAAGCAAGAAGAAAAAAAAAGTTAAAGAATTCAGTCAATTATAACGAGACTGGAATGAGAACTAAACAATAAGAAATAAATTTGAAACTCAGTAGCTGTATAAACACCGGAATTGTCAGAATGAAAAATAAAAAAAACTCAATATCATAATAAACTGTCACACTTAAGGCAAAATTAGTTCCAAGCATAAAAGCTAACACGTAAAAACTGTTATGGTCTAATTATAAAATGAATAAAATTGAAGGCGGACAATGGGCTGAATTAGAAAAAATCATGGTTCTTTTATAATCAATACAAATACACACATACATACAAGTGTGTATGTACGTATGTAGGTATGTAAATGTATGTCTGTGTGGAAGCATATAATTACTTATAAGTTTATCAAGAAAGCACAGCAGGCAATCCTGTGAAATAACCTTAGTTCTTTTCACACAACAGTCACCTATTTGTTTTATATGACTTGACTCATCTCCATCACCATTAGTATCATCACTATACGAAATCAAACCACACATAGACCCTTCAAAACAAACATACAAACAAACAAGCCCCCACAAGCAAACAGACGTAAGTTCAGGCTGACTAGACAAACGCACAGCGCAGGTAGCCGAAAACCAACACGGCCCCCTGAATATGGGCCAGGTACCAGGGTGAATCATGCACCAGCATGGCAACACCTAGTATATAGATTCCGATCACCCCCCCCCCCTCCCCCCACCCCCCATCACGAAGCTAATGAACTTTTCATGGCCAAACCAAAGCATTCTTTCGGAGACATAATTCAGCCGTTGATTGTTCATTTTACTCGTCATATATTTTTGGGGTGGAATTTTCTGAGGTGGCTGTCATTATACTTTCGTTAATTACTGCCATTTTCAGAGGCAAGCGCAGACAAGAACCGGTGTATTTTGCTCATAAGCATATTTCTAATAGTTCACTATTTTTTTTCGGTTTTCTAAACTTTTCTTTCTATTTATCGAAATGATTAAGCTTCTATTTCAATATTCTTGTCCTTTTCCTTCTCTCAAACAAATATACAATTCTCTCTCTCCCTCCCTCTCTCCTTCCTCTTTCGCACCATTGATTCTCTCATGTTTATAGTCTCCCTATATGAAAATTATGTATTCTTCATCCCTTCGCCTCTCCTCATTTCAAAGGACGCAGATGGATCAAATGTAAACGGGCCCCCCGGCCCCCCCCCCCCCCAAAAAAAAAAAAAAAAAAAAAAAAAAACTATTCTTCCCTTTGACGCTTTACAACTACGCAGCATTTTTTCCAGGCGATTATCGATTACCGAGCGATCGATGATAGTTTTTTTTTTTTTTTAATACAAATTTTATCGCAAAGTTCCTGTCCCTTAATGGTATTCAGTCTCTCGGTGCATCCAGCATGTAAGCTCAGCCTTGACTTTCTTCTTTCAAGAAAACAGGAGTGTCAATGGGCATTTGCGCGCGCGCGCGTTTATGTGGGAGAGGAAGAATGCGCATTTGTGTGTATGATGGAAATGGAGATGGAGGTTTGTTAGTTAGAGACGATTTGAGAGAGAGAGAGAGAGAGAGAGAGGCAAACTACATAACCCTACCAAATCTCCGGAATGCGTCACAAATCCCCAATACATTACATCGGATTAAGAATAACATTATACAACATTTACAGCCGACTTGAATTCACTTTACAAATACAATATTCTATCGCCATCTCTGTCTTTAATACCAGCGAGGTAATGACAGCTCTACAATTTAATTTAAGTCAAGACGAGCGCGGTGACATTTCTCACGAAGAGGATTACAATGTTTTTCAAAGTGATTACCTATCCATCAATCATATTTACTCGAATCTTGCTGTGAATGTTTTTTTTTTTTTACAATGAACTTCTGAAACTATATTATAGTCAGCATTAATTTGGAGTATTTATTCACAGATGAAGATAATTATTTGGGCAAGTGTAGGTATCCATCCAAAGCCCACCAGTGATGGGGACCACATAATAATAAGGTATTCAAAGAAAACTCATAATCACATGAGTCAATAAAATGTTAAAAGTAAATCCACAGTAGTATTGACAAGGAGGACCGTGCAGGTCATCGAGAGCTTTCTGCTGTATATATTCTAAAAAACAAAATCAAACAGGCATACTGCTGTGGATTTACTTTCCCAATAAGGTATTCTTCACAATATGTGACATTTCATATATAAACCTTTCTCTCTCGCTTCTCACTTGCTGTGTATATAGATAAACGCTTATCAAGTTAGGTATACATCTCTCTCTCTCTACTTCAAAACGTATGTTATAAGATCTCTCCCTCTCTCTCTCCCCCTCCCTCAGATTAAAGAACATCATGATAACGTCATCAAGTTACACTAAGGTACACGATAAGTCATTCTAACAGAAGTAAATTACTTTCTCTACTGTTATACCCATTATTTGCTTCCCCCCAAAAAAAACATGCGATTTATTACCAGAGAAAATAGAAACTTTTCAAAAGTAATTCGAACAGGTCCTACCATCCTATGTTTATTGAATCAGCTTGACTGCTCAGATCAAAAAGTTCCAATCATCTACTGCAAATTCTGTTGGCAGAAACAACCCCTATGAATTTGAAATTACGTTGTCAGTACAGTCTCCAAAGTTAATTTCAACTTCTATAGGTCAGCCGTTAGCTGAAACATATACTGTCAATGGCAAACTTAACTTATTTCCGAAGTTTCTAACTTAAGCTTTCAAAGATAAAGACACACACAGATATATATATATATATATATATATATATATATATATATATATATATATATATAATATAATATATATATATATTTAGTATGTATAACGTGATTTATAGCCATATAAATCACGTTGTAAGTTATGGCTACAAAATCATTGTTAGTTTGGCGAATTTATAAGATCCTTCAGGACCTTACGCCTATGGAGTTTGTCTTTGCAGGTATCAAGATAAATGTTGAAGGAGAATAGAAAGGGCAGTGTGAGCAACTGGTTGAAGACGTTGTAGCGAGGAACATGAAAAATTAGTGCTATAATTACGGTTGTAATTATTTTAATTGTTAAGAAGACTGCATATGACAAATATTCTTTTTTGATGAATGACGCTCCTGCCTATGTTTACAGTCATGCCACTGAAGATGACAGTTTCGATATATGAGAGGTTTAGAAAATCTTCAATTCAAAGCTTGCGTTATGGTCAAAATGCTGTCATTGTGGCTATACAATCACACACACACACACACACACACACACACACACACACACACACATATATATATATATAAAGGTTTTGCCACGAAGGAAAAATATGAAAAAGCCTTTATTTATACATAGCATCACGTTTTCTATACTTCGTGATCAAGTTATTCTATATATATATACATATATATATATATATATATATATATATATATATTATATATATATATATTTTATATATATATATATATAAAGCGTGTGATTGTAATAGCCACAATGACAGCACTTTTAAATAAAGCTCGTGGTACTGACCATAACGCAAGCTTTGAATTGAAGATTTTCTAAACCTCTCATATATCAAAACTATCATCTTCAGTGACATGACTGTAAATATAGCCGGGAGCGTCATTCATCACAAGAGAATATTGGTTGTAGACAGCCTTATTAACAATTAAAATTAAATTTTTCAACTAACTCTTACAACCGTATTTATAGCACTAATTTTTCATGTTCCTCACTACAACATCTTCAACCAGTTTCACATACACCGCCCTTTCTATTCTCCTTCAACATATATCTTGATATCTGCAAGGACAAACTCCATAGGCGTAAGGTCCTGATGGATATTATAAATTCGCCAAACTAACAATGATTTTGAAGCCATAACTTACAACGTGATTTAAGCCATATCCGGCAGTACTAATAACCTATGTTGTAATTCGCAATATTTGTCTTCATTCCAGCTTATGTTATAACTGAGAAATCACAGTCTATCCCATCATCTGCAATCACTCTTTGCAGTCACATCTGCGGCATTTGTGGTTTAGTCATAACCATTGTTAGTATTTGCGGCTTTATTTTTCAGTCACTCTCACTGTTGACTTTCACTTTATTGTCAACTACATTATGCGTCATCTGTAGTGCATGCAGTCAGTCACAAAATACGCTTTCGACCACAACGCAGGTTGCCATTTGTAGCTTCCTGTTAATCAGAAATTACGAAATTAACTCTCTCTCTCTCTCTCTCAAGCTATGTTATTGTTGTAATGGAATATAGAGTTTAGGCCAAAGGCCAAGCACTGGGACCCATGAGGTCATTCAGCGCTGGAAAGGAAACACTGAGAGCAAGTAGGTTTGAAAGATGCAACGTGAGGAAAACCCCAAAGCAGTTGCTCTACGAAATTTTTGTTAAGAGAGGGTGGATACGAAGACGGAAGAAAGCTAATATGAATGGAAGTACAGTAAAAGGAATGAAAGGGGTTGCACAGCCAGGGGCCGAACGGACGCTGCAAAGAACCTTCAGTAATGCCTACAGTACACCCCATGAGGTGCACTGATGTTTTTGTTGTTTTCGTGCACTATCTTTGCCTTTAATGACAGCCTCTGTTTCCGTCAGAAACGAAGGAAGGAATATTTTTACGAGACATCTTACATCAATCAAATTTAGGTCATCATTCGAATGGTTAGCAAAACTAATGGATTTCGAATTAATTACGAACAAACTTGATAAAATTGCTGAGATAACAGAAGTTCTATAAATACTTTTTTTTTAGGAGAAAGTTTAGCATAATACTACAAAAAGTCTTGCTGTGCGTTACATCAATTTTATATACGTATGTATATATTGTGTACACACATATATAGTCAAGGTTCTACATCATCTAACGTTTAAAAAAACTTAAAAATTAAACAGTTGCAGGCACTGCGGCGTATTGCAGCCTTTCCTGAACTTTTCAAGGAGCAAAAGCCCAAGCTGGCATAAGGCTACTTTAATATAATAGCGGGGTGGAAAATACAGCACGTGATATTAGGCATTGCAGGGTTGTAACAGTGCACTGTGAAATCATAACAGTGCACTGTGAGATCACGACCGGACACTGTCAGATCATGAATAGGCACTGAGAGTCGATAAACTGGCCACTGTGATATCGCGACTGAGCACTGAGCGATCATACCCGGGCACTGTGAGAATCGTGACAGGACACTTTGGGATCGTGAAGGGGCACTGTGAGATCATAACTAGGCAATGTGAGATCGTGACCGAGCACTTCAGGAACGTGACTGGGCACTGTGGGATCGTGAAGGCTGCCCGCCCCAGCCCCCCCTTCGCGAGGCGATTGGCACGCTATCACTTGAGAATAATAGGGACTCGAAGTATTGCTGGTAAATAATAAAGCTATTCATTTCGAGTAATTTTAAAAGTTGAAGCCTCCTTGGAGGACGCGACAGACACCAGCTTCATGTCATTTTTAGTAAGATTTCTTAAGAACGTCAGAGTTGCAGAAAAATAAAAATCGAGTGGAAAGCGACACCGAGCATCGTTAAATATTCAGAATCTCTGTAATAGGAAAATGCTCGCACACCCAGCAGAAAAAAAAAGGGGGAGGAGGGAGGGTTATTTCTCGTCTCTATTTGTCCATAACCTGCCTCGCCTACCTATGCACCCGAAAGAGTGGTGTTCCTCTTCTTCCCCGTTTCTGTCTTCCCCAAGAAGCGTTCACTTGCGTCCGGGGCACGCGCACACACACACACACACACACACACACATTAGCGGCACGTTCATCTTCGCTCACAGAAGATGTTCGCCATTATTCCGACTCTGTTCCCCGGCAGCGCAAATCGTCCGGAGTCACCCTCTCTCTCTCTCTCTCTCTCTCTTTGTCTAAGGATCTCTTGTCAACAGTCTCCGCTTCCAGGCGGAAACTGTTACGGGGGGGAGGAGGGCGGGGGAAAAAAAAAGTTGAACGCAAATATTTGGATATAATCTTTCCGAGTGCCAAGACGAGAGGCTTCACGTACAATGGATCCAAAGGTTTTCGCCATAAGCGCTCCTGACTCTTCTCTACTTTCATTCTTTTTTTTTTTTTTTTTTTTTTTTTTTTTATTACACACACTCTTCCTCTCTATTTTTCTTTATCATTTATTTCTGCAGTAGCCATTCAGACTGCTCCGTGCCCCCCCCCACCCCCCCCCCCTTTTTTTTTTAATAGGTCTTTGCAATACAATGGTTCTCTTACCGGCTTTTCAAAAAACTTTGGCAATAGAAAGCCTCCACCTCTGCTGAACTAAAAGAAAAAATTAAATTTTCTTTTTTTTTTAGTCAGAGTAACAGTAAAAGTTTTAAGGAACTCTCGCTGTAATTCGGATTCGTATTATTTGATACACTTTTTTTTTACCGGAATTATCTTTCTCTTCAATTATCTTAATAAATAAAATGCACCTCTCTCTCTCTCTCTCTCTCTCTCTCTCTCATCCTTCCTAAGAGTGTATCGCTTCCCTCGTGGTCAGATTCCAATCTTCTTCAATCCCCATTTTCGATTCCAACTGGCCCTGAGGGGAGGCTCTTGAATTCCATTCCCATCGGCCTCTGGATAAAAAGTAGATTTTTACACAACCACCACTCTGTCAACAATAAAATGAGACATGTCTTCCCAGAACAGTGTCTACGCTTTTGCCCTCAACGAAACATCTGGGCTTATGTTTCTGATAGACTGAATTTTGGAACATAGGTATTTGACATTTTGTTTCTTTTAACTGCATTCTCGTAATTTCATTTTCCTCTCTCCTCTACAGTATCCTGCCCAGTTTCTCCATATTATTCCCTTATGAACGTTGCTTACCATTACTAATATTGATGCCTTCATTTCTTCACCCTGCAGTCTGACTCGCATCTGTAATCCGTTATATGCATTCATTCATATTCATTTATTCCTCATTATTATGATAAATATTTTTTCCCTTTATCGTAACTAATCTGTCTTCCTTGTTTTTGTTTTGTTTGTATGGTGTTTTTACGTTGCATGGAACCAGTGGTTATTCAGCAACGGGACCAACGGCTTTACGTGACTTCCGAACCACGTCGAGAGTGAACTTCTATCACCATAAATACACATCTCTCGCTCCTCAATGGAATGGACGAGAATCGAACCTGCGACCACCGAGGTGGTACGCAAACACCATACCAACCACGCCACTGAGGCGCTTGTTTTCCTTGTGACCATGCAAACTGTCAGATGCCTTTTATCTATTTGGACGTCTTACAAGGACAATGATAATGATGGTCACGCGGAGAAGATGGCCGCGACATGAAAAAGACCGAACGATGGTGATGATTCGATAAAGACTAAAATAATGATTATGATAAAGTTAATTAAGAACTGAAGAGGTAAAATAAAGTAAAGGCTATGGCCAGGATGAAAATAAGATGATGAGATGAATGATGCATGGGAAAATGATAATGATTACAATAATGATGACAAATATCTTTTGACTGTCAGTGAATATTCGATCTTAATTCTATACTTTCCCAGTTAAGGAGTTCTATACTTTAGATAGGAATAACAATACATGAAAAACCAAAGTCAGAGAATAAAAATAAATAACAATATATATATATATATATATATATATATATATATATATATATATATATATATATATATGTATATATATGTGTGTGTGTTTGTGTGTGTGTGTGTGTGAGTGTGTGTGTAGTGGTGAGTGTGTGTGTATTTCTTGAAAACTTTGTCATTTATTTTCATTCCAGAAGCATTCTGCTCTCATTGCAACGCGCTGCACTTGCAACAGACCGTAAAGTCTTAGGGTTTGCAATCCAAATGGCTATCGGAAATTACTAAAGAAAAACCTTTTGAATACGGAGTGGCAGGACAGACGAATGACTACAATGGGCTATAATCTGGGACGAAACTTTGTTGTAGTTAGTTAGTTTATTATTATTTTATTATTATTACTTATTATTATTATTATTATTATTATTATTATTATTATTATTATGACCTTGGCAACATAACCTAATATGGAACAGGTAACCAACCATTAGTGCGCACCAAATACCTAAAGAAGAAAACAACAACAATAGAAAATTACAATTCTTTTGTTTAAATACAAAACTTCTCATAAAACTTCTTATACTTTTTCATTCTTTTAAAAGATTATCATCTATGTTTGTAAAACAAAAGTCCAATCTCCTGGTGACAGCATCAGGCTGAAATTATGAATAATTAGGCTATTATGATCTTGGCAACATGATCTAATAAGGATAGGTAACCATGTAACAGAGTGCATCAAATACCACACCCCCCAAAAAAAAAAATCTTAAATACAAAAGATCAAATTCTTATATAGAGTACCATTAATATTTCAAAGACAAATTCCATTTCCCCATCAGAGTGCAGCAAACACCTAGAAAAAATAATAATTAAAAAATGTATTTAAAAAATAAAATTTTTGTAAAAATTATCATTCATATTTGAACGACAAACTCCCGTTTTCAAGGACCAGCATCAAGCAATAAGAACTTTCTTACTGACAGTGCCTCTATAAATAAATTAAATAAAAAGTAAAATTTTAAAAAATCAAAACCTTCTCCTTGCAGGAAAACGTTCAAATATTCACAAACTGACGTCAAAGCTCTTCAGAAAAAAAACGAAAGGTGGTAAACACGACTCCAGCCAGAATGCGCTCACTGCTCTGGGCAACACAAACACTCACAAACACTCACAAACACAGCATCCCGAACGGGGACGCAAACATTCACAAGCACTGTCTCTCGAACAAAGATGGCGGACTTCAATTCTCGCAGACAAAAACCAGATTCTCCAAAAAATACGTGATTGGCGACTGGTATAACTGCGAAACAGATGTGTTTTGAGATAAGACGGCGAGTCTAAATTTTTGCTAAGGAATTATTTGTGGCTGGAAGCAGAATCTTTTGAGCAAAGATGGCAAATATGAGATTCGGGCAGGAAAAGTGTCCTTCTGAGAAGCTGGAAAGATAAATTCTGGTGACTGGATTTCTAAATGGGCGTTTTTCCACAATTATGGGTTCCCTACAGAGCAAAGTTCCCTACTTCAATTAAAAAAAAACAACATATATCTTATCTTTTGCGTCAATCTTTTATAAGCAGGCGATTGCAAGAGGTTATACGTTGTCCTCAAAATCGGAACAATTTTGCTAATCCGATTCAAAGCTCAAATATCTCGATATGCTGTAACTGCCTTTTGTCGAATTCATCTGTTTGCGAATATGAAGGTCATCTTTCCGAATAAAGCTTTGCTAACATACACCAGCTGCATTTTTCGCTCGTTAATCAAAGTGGTTCCATGTCGGTTTATCAGTGAAATATATATATATATCAATGTGTGTGTGGTGGGGGGGGCGGGCGCCGTGAGGAGGAGGAGGAGTTTTCGAAACTGGGAGTCACCTCAAAATTATTGCTGGAACAAGTCTAAAATGTTATTAACATCTAAGGCTAATTTTCACTGAATAAAATGTCTACAAATTGTCACTGAAGAAAATGTCTACAACTGAAGTGAATGAAAAGAGATGAAAAAACTAACTAAATGTAAATCAGCACAATCACAATATATAACATATAATATATAAGATATATATATATATATATATATATAAGATATATATATATTATATATATATATATATACATGCATCATACATACACACACACACACATAATGTGTGTGTGTGTGTGTGTGTGTAAAACTTGCAACAGACAAGCGGTGCAGCTTACAACGGAGCCTGAAAACCAACAGAATGATTCCAGCACCATTTGTAATCGCCACTGTTGTAACAATGGTTGGGATATGTTATAAGCAAACAAGCAAAAGGTCCCGGAGGACAGTATCAGAGCAAACCTTGTGGCTCAGAAAGTAAACAAACCCAGAGGAAATCAAACATATCGACAAACAATGCCAAAGCACACAACGTTAATACCACTGGTTAAACGCTGCAGGGGCTTAAAAAAAGAAAAAAAGAAACAGAAAAGGAATTTGACAATCACTTTGTACATGATTGAACAATGTGCAATCTACAATTGCAATAGTTATCATTATTATCATTATTATTATTATTATTATTATTATATATTATTATTATTATTATTGGCTGCAGGTTTACAATGATATAGCTGTGTGAGAGTTGATGATTATAATTATCAAGAGCTTTCGAACCCTGTGCTAGGTTCATCCTCAAGTGGACACTGTGAATAAAAATTCGCTCACTGGACTGAGGCTAAAAACCTAGCACAGGGTTCGAAAGCTACTGATGATTATAAAGAACCAACGAACCATCAAATCTCACACTGCTATATCACTGTGGACCTGCAGCCATTGCCATCATTTTCTACACGGAAAACTGTGCCCATTATTATTATTATCATTATTATTAATTCAGAAGATGATCCCTATTCATAGGGAAGAAGCCCACAAGGGCCACTGACTTGAAAATCCAGCTTCCAAAGAATAAAAATCTCATAAGGAAGCAAGAGAAGGTGAAAGGAAATAAAGAAAGAAAACATCTCACTGGAAAAAAAATCGAAATAAAATAAAATAAAACTCAAGCCATTCCTTACTAATATATTTCACAGTATGAGAAATTGTCCAAGTTTACAATAATTCGGTAACTGAAATGAGTAAAATGTTTTGAATGTAGAAAAAAAAAAAAAAGACTTCAAAACTCCCTACTCACTTCAACTATATACTCAATTATTGTAAACTAGAAACTGGCCTTTGTAAGTTTGAATTTCAAGTCGATGGTCTCTGTGGGCTTGTTTCGCATGAATAGGGTTCATCTTCTGAATATAATAATAATAATAATAATAATAATAATAATAATAATAATAATAATAATAATAATAATAATAATAATAATAATCATGAGGTCCACAGTATCTATGTCTATAAATATCTAGGCATATGTCTAAGAGAAGAAATTCTAGTATGTATATGTATGTATGTATATATATATATATATATATATATATATATATATATATATATATATATATATATATATATATGTGTGTGTGCGCGCGTGTTTTGTGTGTGTGTGTGTGTGTGTGTTCCATTTATATTTTTAAAAATTTAAGTTTAGGTTTCATTAAAAAGGAAAAATTTGATTCAGTATAACAATAAAATAAATTTAAAATCAGAAACAGAGACAACGGCAAATATTACTCACGAAAAAGAACGATGAAGAAATTTAGCACGAACATTACTATTTGAGAGAGAGAGAGAGAGAGAGAGAGAGAGAGAGAGAGAGAGAGAGAGAATGTGCTCTCTCCCTCTCTTTCTTTAATGGCTGTATGACACACGTATTCAACGAGCAATCATTCAGACATAAAATAACGAGTAATCGCTCCTTTTGTTGAAATAATGACTGAGGAGAAAAAATAAAGTGACATTTACAGATATAAATGACTATTTAATTGCATGTCGTTCATGAAGTCTCACGCTAGATAAGGTATTTCTCCCACTACTTTCATCCATTAATGAACAAGAACACAGTAAAGGAATAAGTGAAAATTTAATTGGCATAGATAATTATGCTACAGAATTAACACCTCATCTGATTAATACAAAGTATAATGTCAAATTGTTAAATACATTTTGATAAAACGTTGACAAGTTATTTCTATAATTATTTTTTTTTTTACTCAACCAGCTTAATATACTCCGCAACCGTTTCTGTTTCATAATGAGGTCACCAGACAAATACATTAGAAGTTTAATAATCGTATTTCTCTCTCTTTAAATGGGATCGTGGACTTTGTCTTTTCATGGTCTTATTTCGCTCGGGAAACACCTTTCTTCTCTCCATCTACTCTTCTCCTTCTCTCGCTCTCTATCATTATAATACATACAACAGTTACATCATATATATATATATATATATATTTAGATATATTTATATATTATATATATATATATATATCTTATCATAATATATATACACACACACACACACACACACATATATATATATATATACCTATATATATATATATATATGATATATATCCACACCACACACACACACACACACACACACACACACACAATTATTGGATACTCTGCATTCACACTCATGGGTTCACTACATAAAGATCGGTAACTAGTCATGAG
>NC_087212.1:7149116-7154116 GCF_015104395.2 Macrobrachium nipponense
TTGAATGATAAGCACTTTGTGTTTTTTTTATCTTAAAAACTTAGCGTTTTGTGCTATATTTCTTGAATGCTATTAAAATACATTGCCATAAACACTCCTCATAGCATAATTAGAAATACAATCATATAATACAAACATACCAAGGAGTCAATTTGCTCTCGGTATTATCAAGAATAAAAGAAAAGAATAAAGAAATATACATACACACACACACACACACACACACACACACACACACATATATATATATATATATATAATATATATATATATATATATATATATATATCCCAGGTAGTTAATTCCCTTTAACATAATTAAGAACACTAACAAACTATGAAACAACATGAACATAAAATCATTTCCCCTGGGCATAATTTGAAACACCAACATATAATGAAAAACATTACCGGAAATCAATGCTCATTAGCATAATTAGGAACACAATCATGAGAAACATTACCAAAAGTCAGTTCTCATCAGCATATATAAGGAACACCAACACAGGAAAAACAAGACCGGACGAAAACGTTCTCATCAGCATAGCAAGGAACGCAAATATATCATTGAAAAACACGACGGGATGTCACTTCCCTTCAGGATAATCAGGAACACACACAAAAACCAAAAGATACTGCCAGTCACTGAACGTCTCTCTTATCATAATGAGGAGCACCGGGAAATCACGAAACATTACTCCAATCACCACTGGTAGAAACGGCGCCAAATAAAGGCGGGCAATACCAGTAAATCAACTCCCCTTAATAGAGTATGGGACACTAAATTACATAAAACTATCGCACAAGACGCCAGGCCCCCTTAACGCAATAAGGAACGCTAACAAATCACGGGGAAACATCGCCGATATACTTAAGGAAATACAAATGAAACAGCCCACACGGAAGCAATCAAGAAAATGAATGGGGAGGGGGTATTGGGAAGGGGGAGGGGTTGGAGGGTGGAAGTTCGACCTGGTCACCTCTCTAATAAGCGATGATTAATAAAAAAAAGTAAAAAATAAAATCCTTTCTAAGGGAATGGGAGTTTGAACGATTCTGGCGGTCAGCAGCGGTAAGTAGGGTCGGAGTCACGGTCATTAACGTTGTAGGAGTAGAAGAATATTAGGTGGGGGGGGGGGTGGGCGGGGGACGATAGGGGGGACTAAGGATAGAGCTCAGCAGACATCCTCCTCTCGGCTTCCATCCCATTAATTAGGCCTCTCATTCCGCCGCCTTTGAAACTGTGCTGTTATTACGACTGTACAAACAATCATTTGCATATTTTAGACGTAATTACGTATGTTTCTAAGTGAAATTTTTAAATACTTATGTGGCATTACTGTAGCTCTCTCTCTCTCTCTCTCTCTCTCTCTCTCTCTCTCTCTCTCTCTCTCGCACCCACACACACATACACACACAACATATATATATATATATATATATATATATATATATATATATATATATATATATATATATATATATTGTGTGTGTGTGTGTGTGTGTGTGCGTGTGTAACACAGAGACCTATAGTTTATTTAAATACGAGAATCTCCAGTAATCACTATTTTGCAGAAAAAAGAACAAAAAAAACTTCGTAGATATTGGTTACAGCATACCATTTGGCAAGGTAACTACACCAGTAAAGTTAGCTTATACAAAATATTCACCATACTTGAATGCCATATTGTTTATCTAAATAACGAAAAGGCAACAGTTAACTGAAACGAAAGAATTTTAGAGTTTTCTTAAAAAAATTACATAGAAGGGCCCTTACAAACTTGAAATCAAAGGCGGGTAAAACATTATTTCTTACGCCATCTTGTAATTACCCATAACTTTTCAGCCTGAGAGAGAGAGAAGAGAGAGAGAGAAGAGAGAGAGAGAGAGAGAGAGATTCATTCCATTAACCACCTACAAACGTGTGATTATGACAAAAAAAATGTAAGAAATTATATTATACAGGTGCAAAAAGAAAAAAAAATTATATCTTACTGCCTACAGCTCATTTGTTATGACTAAAACTAATTTAGCATAGCATTATTAGAGTATGCTACCTGCTGGCGTTAATGAGAGAGAGAGAGAGAGAGAGAGAGAGAGCAACATTTACATTTACAACTATATGGTATATTTATATTATTCCACGTTAATTCCTTTAATGCAAATGAATTCAAATCTTCAATAAAAGGTCCTCAAAGTTCGTTTTAATTCCAAAGCATTTTTTAAAATAAGTATCTCTTGTCCTCCTATTTCCTCTCTTTTGCCCTTTTTCTCTCTTTCCCCGACGAATCTTTTTTTCTCTCCTTCTTTGGTCTCTTTACCTGAAGAATCTTGTTTCCTCCCTTATTTTGCTCTCTTTGCTCTCTTTCTCCTTCCATTTTTTCTCTCTTTCTCTCTTTTTGTTTTTCTGTTGCCGTTCTGGGTCGAGGGTCCTTTTCAACCGCATTACGGCTTCAAGAACTTACTATTGTTCAACTCTAGATGAAAGGAATCAGTGATATAAATAATACCATGCAGATAACACACACACACCCACACACATATGTATATACGGTATTATAGGTAAATAGACAACACATCCACACATATATATATATATATTATATTATATTATATAATATATATATATATATATATATAGATAGATAGTAGATAGATAGGTAAATAGATAGATTTAGATACACACAAGATAATTAGACTCCGATCAAACGTTCCACTACGCGGGTTCTGAACTAGAGCGACTCCATTAGTCGGTGGCAAAAATGCTGCCTCAGAGGAATGCGCACGAGGAAAAAAAAAAAAATATTACAGGTTCTGATTTTACAAATAGAAAAACTTACTCTAACACACACACACACATCTGCTTGTATTTATAGTGAATACATAAATCTCAAGCAAAGATAATAAAAGACTGCTAAATCATGACAAAAAGTCAATATAAACTAACGCAAGCACATGGGAGGCTGATGCAGTGGAAGTTTGCTGCACACGGGCTCATTCTTAATTCAGCTATTACAATATGAACGTAATATTGACCGTTGTCGTGTTTTTTTCTGTGTATTTTTTTTTCAGCTAAGACATCACGGTGGCATAAAAAAAAATTGTAATATTAAGAAAGTATCATATGAAACAAATGAATAAGAATCTTAGGTATTTTGTCAATAAGTTGTATTTTGAGTCCCAAGTTCCCAACATTTAACTTTGAGATGCTTAAGTTATAAGTAAATTTAATTAAATTTTATGTACAGCGTGTCTTGTTTATCAAGTAAATCTAGGAAAACGAGGGAAATTGATTAAAGCCAAAGAAACTGAATGAAAATTACTCTACGATATCCCTCAGACATTTGTCTTACTGCCATTACTCATAGAGAAACAACGTGCAAAGACAGTTTCATATATCTATCAAAATAGAAAACAAGCAAATAAAAAAAAAACTTAAACAGGAAATATGGTTACCGAATTTTTCAGAGAGAATAATAACAATCAAAGGATGGGTTTCCCAAGCCACTATTGTCAATAAGCAAGCATCTATATTCTATACGATGGCGGATCATCAATGCCTCGGTTGAGAGCGAGCGTTGCAACATTGGAAATCACGGGTTTCCTTATCAAATTGAATGAGTCATAATGACACAGTAGGAGTCTTTCGTGACAGGAGGAGTTTGAGAGAGGGAGGAACGGAGGGAGGTATGAATATACTAACTAGTATAATAAAAAGCTAAATTATATCAGTAAATTGTGGTATTTGTAAGACGCCGTGAATTTGTAGTAGTAGTAATAGCAGTAGCAGTAATAGTACTAATAATGGTAATGTTAGTTTTTTTTAAACCCTCGTCCTGATTCAGACGGAGGAAATAAACTCTACCATTACTATAACTACTACTGCTATTACTATTACTAACAAAATATTGTTTCGTGATTAAATGGTTGCTTATTCAAGATACACAATCATACTGATACAGTCCTTTACAAAATACTACAGTTTACTCATATAATTGTGGTTTTTTAATGTCACAGTTTAGATTAGCACTAAGACGGTTATTTTACGTTTTGATTCATTTAACTTAGACTATATTTTGTTTCCTTTTTCCACAAAATCTCGTTTCTCTTTGTCTCTTCCTATCTAAAATAAATAAACAAATAAACAAATAAATAAATACATACCCACCACATTAATTTCCAGATCAGTGAATCCTATCGCTATCACTTCCTCTCGGGCTGTTTATTATCTGACGCAGAGGCGTCGCGCAGGGCCGGAAGCGCCGCTATGGGTGTGGACCTTTTCCTTTTCCTTCCTTCCTTCCTTCCTCGGTCTACCTGTCCGAAATTATTGGACTTCCCCTGTTGGGTGGGGCACGAACTCCGAGCGGAGGGAGGAAGGCTGGCGATGCCTCGCATGAATTTACACCATTAGCTCATTAAAACTGGCCTGATGTATGAGGTTACTTACTAATTCTGCTCTAATTAAAATTCGCAACGAGTTGCATCTAACGCCCAGATGACCCACTGAATTCTTAAATGCAGTTTATCTAATAAATGTGGGTTTCTATACAATATTCATCCAGAATCACTTTTTTATGTAATTGGGACGGTCAGCCGATGCTTCAAGCGGGGAAATTTGCAAATAACAATCCTTGTCTAACCCAAAAGAAAAAAACATTCTAACAGACTAGAATTCTAACTTCGCCTAAATTATTCATGACTGTCTCACCCCGTGCCAAAAGTTCAATGTTCTGGCCTACATAATGATGAAACTGTTCTATTAAAAGGGCTTAATGCGCTTTTAATATTTCATTTCACACTGGCACTATTTGCGCATGATAAAGAACCTACGAGTACGACAAATTAACAAAGGACCACAGTCAATCTATTCCTCATTACATTACCATTATTTCCAGTTGACTCCGCGATGACAACCAAGATTGACATTGCAGTATCTAAACGATGCCATTTTCCATCTTCCAGTGCATTACTTTCTACACTTTGCACGTAATAAAAAAT
>NC_087212.1:7161616-7199116 GCF_015104395.2 Macrobrachium nipponense
TAATAATAATAATAATAATTATTATTATTATTATTATTATTATTATTATTATTATCATTATTATTATTATTATTACTATCATTATTATATATGAAATAATAATAATATTGTTTTGATATTTTCGTATTTTTGAATAACTACATGATAATTAGCTCATTTGCAATTTTTCTTATGCTCTCTCTCTCTCTCTCTCTCTCTCTCTCTCTCTCTCTCTCTCTCTATATATATATATATATGATATATGATATATATATATATTGTATATATATATATATATATATATATACATATATATATGTGACGGTACTTACTTTCTTTGCACAGATCTAAGGTAACGTGTGCCGTGGAGGCTTGTACTTTGGGGAATTAGGTAAAGGGTTCTGTTAGGATGAGAAATTAATTGATATGTTTCTTTGCATTACGTTTATTCTTCGTTAGGGGTTCTTACATGTTTTCCACCTTCTGAGTTACTGGGCGCTCTCGGACTGATAAAACTTAATTGGCACTTGTTGCAATTAGAGTCTATAGGCCACGAGGGAAATTTACTGAGTATTGATTGTCACTTTCACTGTCTTTGATTGCTTCGCACACACTTTTACACTGTACCTTCTTCTTCTGGGGATTCTTCTGTCCTTCTCTGTTTCACGGCCATGCCACTGCAGTTTCTCCCCTCAGGCTCCCCGGTGGTTCTCTCTCTTGGCTTCTCTGTTCCCCTTTTTTTCTCTGCTTCTTTTCTGCCTGCTCTCTCTCTGTCTCGCCTTTTTGTTCAGTTGAAATCTCCTTAGCCCCGCCTTTGGATTTTTTTTGGATTCTGACTGGGTGTGGCATTTTCTGAAAGACTTTTTGTGTCTTAGTGGCTGCTAACTTCATACGAGACCGCCTTCCTGTCAGGTTCTTCTACAGTAATTCGTAGGCTTTGAATTTGTATACGCCTCCTTCTTCATGTCCTGGCTTCTTAGGGCGTTATCCCTTGGTAACCTCATAGGTCATTCGTTGATACCCCTTTTGGGCTGTCTTATGACCAACACTCATGGCTTTTGATTCGTCGATACTAGAGGCCTACCTTTGGAGGGTGGAGCTTTTAAGAATTTGGTACTTCCCTCTTTCTAACAACGGGTCATAGAATTCCTTTTTAACGTATGCCAGATGGCTCTCTCTGACCTGTTCACGAAAGGAACGCCGATTAGTCATAGGCGCTAATGAGAGTAGTTCCAATTTCTCGAAGATGCCTGGGCGATATCGCTGGTCACTAATCGCTGGTACGGACAGAGGCTTTTTGGGTTTGGGGGATTTTTTGAATGAAAACCAGATGTCTAATGGCTAAAAAGCCTATGTTTTGAGTAACAAAATCCCTTCGCTAAGAAAAATCATTATCGTATTATTCCCTTTCCCTTTCTTCCTTATTATCCGTTTCGGCCTTTTTCTTAAGTATTATTAAGTTATTGTCTTTTGGAATAACGACACCTGTGCCACACTATTACAGTCTCGGCCCGCGACCTCGCTGACTCCGACAGCGTTATCTAAGCTGAAGCAAATATTATACCTACAAGAGGACTCCTAACTTATGCTTCTTGGAAATCATATTGAAACTTTAACTCAAAAACCATCAAAAGTGAATGTAAACATGAGCAAATCTTGATTAAGTAACGTTAAGGACAACAATCAAAATTGAATGTAACATGAGTAAATTCTTGAGTAAGTAACATTCAGAGAAACGTTAAAAACTGAATATGAACAAATACTTGATTAAGAAATATTAAAGGAATCATCAAAGTGAATTCAAATATGAGTAAATCACATTAAGAAACAGGAACTGAATGCAAACAAAATAAACCACAGCCAAAAAACAAGAAAACTGAAAGTTAAACATATATAAGCCCTTGAGTCACATAAGTTATATAAATGCATGGTAGAAGCACAAAAAATAATGGTAACTATCCAAGTTTACAGTACATGATTGGTTCAGTCCTCAGTCCTATTCTATCTAGGTGGATATCGTTTTTCTTTTATGAAAAAAATAAATTTCGTTTTTCGTTGACGACACTTGATGGCTTCTTTTGTTTGCTGCGACCTGCTGCTTGGAGACAAGTCCTGGGAGAAAATATCCTTGTGTATTTTTGTTATGCAATAACAAGTGTGTCCTTGACTTCCTACTGAGATTGTGTATTGTGTTTATGGAAATTTCATTGGGCATTCTTATGTAATTCTGAGTAATCCTTGTACATTAAACTATATAACTTTACTGCTTGATACTAAAACAAAATTGGCAAATCGGTTTAAAGGAACCGGTTAGTGGTTAATACTTGTAGGTTTCTTCTACTGTGACAACAATAGGTAAGCTTTCACCAATCAATATCTTGTTAGTAAGTTTTCAACAACTACTATCTTGTTAATGATCTTCATCGATTAATATCTTAATTAGTAAGTTTTCATCAATCAATAATCTAATGGATTTGAACAAAGTAAGTGTATTAATTACCCCTTCAAATTCTTAATCATTTCTGAAACGAATTCTCGTATCTTAAAATCTCTTAATGTCTATCTTAACCCGTCTTATTTATTCTTTTACTTCTAAGAATGTTCTTATGGAACGATTAAACTTAATATACGTCTTGAAATTCTTATACTGCGCATTGAATCGTTTCTTACATACCTAAATAAAAATAATTCCCTTCAAGTCAAAATAATTTGAAGTTAAGTGCACTTAACTAAAAAAAAATTGCTACAAAACCAACTAATTAAAGTAAGAATTGCAACAATAAAGGATTATTCCTAAGTCGAACCATGAGAAGTAAACTTAGCAATAACGAAATCAAAATAAATACATGGGAATAATTGGATGAATTAATGGGTTTGTTCTTCTGTTTCACTGAAAAGTGACTCTTCTATTTCTTAGGTTATATCTAGTTCCTTCTTCTGGAATTTCTTCTGACGTCTCTGTCATTTCGGATTCTTCGACTTCTTTGGTTCTCTTGACCTTGTCCTTGTTTATCCAAAATTCTTCTTCTTCTAATGATTCAGCATATGTGCAAGGCATTTGGTTATTCATTTTCTTAACCTTTATCTTAGTTTCTTGTACGTCTACGACCTTGTATGGTCCTGTGAATTTGTGGCTAACTTATAATTAATACCACTTCTTACTTCCTTCTTAATATAGACTTCATCCCCTTTCTTGTAGTCTACAGGCCTTAATCCTTCTTGATGCTTCTCTATCATATTCTGCTGGGCTTCTTCTAAATTCTTGTGCAATTGCTTGTGGATTACTTTAAAGTTTCTGATTCTTATCTTCATAATATCTTCAGAGTAATTTGGCTGTATTGGCTGATTCAGCCATGCATAAGGTAATCTGGGTTCATATCCCATCAAAGCTTTTATGGGAGTTGCTCGGGTACTCGTATGATGCCTTGCATTTAATGATAATTGGACTAAAGGTAAATTGACGTCCCAGTCAGGATCCTGTCCTACTGTTGTGACGTAATACGTCTAAAAACCTTCCTGTTATTCCTTTCTACCAAGCCATTACTAGCTGGGTGATACGGCTGTATCCGCTACCTTTTCTACCTTAAAGGCGTTACAAATTTCTTGAACTAACTGATGTTGTTGAACTCGGTCCCATTATCAGAAATAATGAGCTGTGGGGCAGAATATCTGCAAAATATCATTATCGAAGAGTTCGGTTGCACAATCCTTGGCACTTTTACTAGTTAGTGGTACCAACTCTGTATATCTCGTGAGCGCGTCGATACATACTAGTATATTCTTATTCCCTTTACTCGTGGTATGAAGATTAGTGATAAGATCAATAGATACTCTTTCGAAAGGAGTCTGTGGGAATAGATCTTTCCCTAGTGGTACTTCCTTGTCTGTTCTTCCCTTGAGCTGTTGCATGTATTGCAGCTCTTCACATAATTACTAACATCCTTGTGAATTCCCTTCCAATGGAAAGTTCTTTGGATTAATCTAATTGTCCTCATCCCTTCCTGGGTGAGCTCTCATGTCATCGTCGTGCATTAGCTCAATGACCTTGTTTCTTAGACTCTTAGGTTCTAACCTTTTGTGCAGTACACCTAGAAATTGACCAATAGGGTCATATTCGTGACACATCCAAATTAATACGCCATCTATGTCCGTTATTGCATCTGTGGGACATCCAACCTTCCTACCCTAGTTCGGTTAAATCTTGTTGGCTGTGTTTTCTTTCGTTTCTAAACGTATTTAAACAGTTTCCCTTATATCTTCATCTTCTTTCTTGTTCCGTTATGAAATTTTGCCCCGGGAAAGCTCCTCTGTATAATGCATGGTGAGTACATTTATGTCATTGCACATTGTTTCATTCTTTTCTTCTTCTTGATTATCATATTTATACTATCACCTTGTGACACATATCTTGATAATGCATCTGCTACCTTATTCGTCTTCCCAGGGACATATTTCACCTCCTATCATAATCTTGGGCTGTCATGAACAACGGGCCCTTCGTCCAGAAAAATTAGGATTCTTTAGCATTTCTACTGCAGCTGAATGATCCGTGAACACGTTATCTTGTAACCAAAACTGATATATCTGAAATGCTTTAAAGCGTCTATTATAGCTAGAGACTCGAGGTCTGTTACTGAGTAGTTTCACCATTCTGAGGGCTTTAATTTCCTACTGTAATAAAGCTATGGCATTATACTTGTTATCTTGTCTTTGCATTAAACATGCTCCTATACCAATGTGGCTTGCGTCCGTGGCTAAAAAGAATTCTTTGCCAAAGTCTGGGAAGCTAAGTACTGCGGATGTGTTAATCTTTCTTTCAATTCATCGAATGCTTCTTGCTGCTCGTCTGTCCATACAAATGATACGTGTTCCTTTAAAAAGTTCAGTTAGTGGAGCGGATATGACTGCAAAGTTCCCTATGAACTTGCGGTAAAAACATGCTAAACCTAAGAATGACTTTACGTCCTTCTTGCACTGAGGTGTAGGATACTCCTTAATTGACTTTATCTTTAAGTCGTTTACTTCTACGCCCTTTTCACTTAGTGTATGCCCAAGGTAGTCTATTTTCCTTTTAAGGAAGTTACATTTCTTTAGTTTAAGCTTCAGGTTGGCTTTTTCTTAATCTCTTTAGGACTTCTCTGACTAAGTCTATATTGTTCCTTCTATAAGTGTCTGTTGCTATTACCAAATCATCTATGTAACAGTGTACATCCTTGCCTAGTCAAATCGCCCAAAATTTTATCCATTAATCTTACAAAAAGTTACCGGGCTTGACTTTAGACCAAAGGGCATTCTTACATACTGGTATACTGCCGTTACTAGTGGAAAAAGCAGTCAAAGGTTTACTTTCTTCGTCTAGAGGGATTTGCAAGATCCCTGCAATTAAATCTATTGTGGTGAAGTATCTCTTGGACCCTATAGTGGCGATAAGATCTCGCATTGACGGCATTGGATAAGGATCATTTTCAGTAATTTGGTTCAATTTTCTGAAATCCACAACTATTCTATAAGTTTTGTCCCTTTTTGGAACTAGCAAAAGTGGAAAAGACCATGGGGATTTAGATGGTTCTATTATTCCTTGCCTATTCATTCTTTGTACTTCTCTTTCAATGATCTCCTTCTGGGAATGTGCTACTCTGTAGGCTGGTATGTAGATTGGCTTTGTGTTTGATGGAATGTCTATCTTGTGCGTTATTTCGCGTGTATTTCCCAAGGTGTCGCCGATCTAGAGCGACTATATCATTATATTCGCACAGTAAGTCTATGAATTCTTCTCTTAACATGGTTTTCCTTAATGTCCTTTAAATGAAATCCTATCTTAGCTCTTCTCAGTTTTATGTCCTGAGCGTAATTTTCATTTCTTTACGGATCGCGGCTACCGTTTTCCCTTTCTACAACTCGGATAGGTATTGCGTATACTTCTGCTAGGCCTATCTCTGTACCTGGTGTTAATTTAACCTTTCCTCCTCTGTTATTGGTAATCTGTAAAGCTATCTTGCTCTGTCTAACTTCATGTAAACTAGAAGAATAATGTATTCCATTTACTTGCGACTTTTCAGTAAGCGTGAGAATTTCCTTCCCTTCGAAAATTGGGTTTACTGTACATTCTACCCACGTACTTTCTCCTGGTTTAAGTCTTAATTCCCTTTCTAACTTTAAATAAGTGCATTGATTTGATTCTAAGAGGTTAATGATCTGTTGTGAACTCGTGGTGCATTCTGGATATCTTCCCTCTGTCTTATCCGTTCTTTAAGAAATACCTTTCAGTGTGGGATTCTCTTGTAGTCTGGGTTCTTTTAATTAACTTGCATATTGGTATTCTAGAAATCTCACGACCGTTGTTAATCACTAGTTGTTCTCTAGGGCATCAATGCTTATCCTTGTCTAGCCATAGTTGGATAACCTATCAACAAATGAGCAAAAGCTAATTGTATATCTCTGGCTACCAGAACATTTTCTCTTAGAGCAATTCTTCCTAGCCTAAATGGAAAATCTAACTGTCCTATGACGTGGATATCATTACCCTGGACGTCTGTGATTCTACAATCTACTGCTGGGTTCAAACTTAAGTGAGAAAATACAACCGATACACCTTTTCTGACATTATATTCTTAGGACTTCCTGTATCAAAGAATGTAACAATAGGTTTCTCTAGACGACATGTGCTGGAAATAATGGTCTATAATTATATTCATTCCCTACATCAACTTTGCTAACCTGTGTAAGCTGGGCTTAGCCTTGACATTCCGACGTTCTCTCTGTTATAGAGGAAGATTCATTGTACCAGTAAGCAGAAAAAAAATTTCCCATTGGGTCGTCTGACATTGACTGAACTGGTTGATACCCTATACTTGCTGTTTGATTAGCATATCTATATTTGGGACGGAATCCCTATTTCCTCTAGCTGGGGGAGATTGACTATTGGTTCTACTTCTGCCTCTCGACTGAGATCTACCTCTAGGAGCTGAAACAAATTTATTTCTGCATTATCGAGCACTATGTCCAGTTCTCTTATGGAAGGACAGAAGGCCATCCCTCGGCAGTCACTGGCATAATGTCCTCTCTTCTGACAGTTATAACACGTGACTGTCGAAAATCCTCCTTGAGAAGATTTACCTGGTATCTTATTCTGACTTCTAGATGGTGTCCTAGATCTATTTTGGACCTCTTTCTTTTTGTCCTATAGCGACTAAAGGTCTGTACATAGGATTCCCTTCAGGTCTTCTACCTAGGATTTTGTCTCCATCCTCTTCAATCTCTGCTACATCATCGGATGTCTCCCACTTACGTGTCATCCTGCAATGACTTCCGTTGGCAGGCTTCCAATCATTATTGCTAGTCTAAATATTTTTTGTTTTTAACATGACTCATTAGCATTTTTTGCTTGCCTCCTTTCTACCTCTATCCAACCTGTGGATTCCATGAAGTTACCCCATCCATTCATCATATTGTTATACAACTGAGAGCTAAACTCTTGATAACGTCTTTTCGTCTAACTTAAATTGACGCACTATCCTTGCCAAGCTAGTAAACTGGATCTCTTTCACCCAACTGTGGAATAAACCTTCCTAAAATACCGTTTCAGTTCGGTTTTCCCAATCTTAAGATCTCTGGTTAAGTCTCGGAGTGGACGTAGCGTTCTAAGTCTCCTCCGGCTTCCAAATCAAGATAACTCTTGGCATCAATAAGCTTTTCTCTATCTGTCCCCGTTATGCTATCTAGGCGTGTCTCCACCTGCTCTATCCAGTTCTCTAAGTTACAAGCTAACTGACCATCCTTTCTTCCGCAAATTTAGCTATGTGATTAATCACATGTCCCTTATGTGTTCCCTTTTCCCATACTGCTGCGTTCGAATTCGTTCGGACTGTGTACCTTCCGGCATGGTTGATTTCCTGTTTGACTTCTCGTGAGCACAGGCGTTCTTACGTTCTGTTAAGGAGTCGGTCTCCCCTTTGAACCATCGACTCGTTAATGGAAATTTTTTCTTAAGTACTGTAGTATCATTAAAGTATCAAAGTTATGACAGTAATATCCCGCCCCAAAAAGAAAATAATGATAATGACAATAAATTGTTTTTTTTTCTTAAGTATTCGATCACCAAAAAAAAAATACAAGAATTTTCCCCAGAAATATTCTCAAAGTCTTACGTTACCGATAAGCGATTCTTAAATAACACAAACCCTCTTAACAGTACTGTAAAACGATACTGAAACTGACCGTAAAGTGTACGCTAACGAGAGACCTCCCGTGAATTACCCTTGTTATCCTAAACAAACAAAAATAAAACAAGTAAACGTTCACTCGACGTAACAGGTAAAAAGCAAATACTAAAACAAAAAAAAATCAAGTATAAGAAATCACAAAACAACCAAAATCACAAAAAAATCAAAATAAAATGACACAATCTAAATTAAAATTAAATTTAAAGTTATTGGTTAGTAAATACAAATGTTCGGGAAAAGGTCTTAGTAGCTGATTAGTTATAATTAGTAAAATGAAGAAATATAGAGTTTCGTTGCCAAAAAAAAAGGTTCAGTGTGAAAATCTTTTAATCTTGAAATACCAGGAATTGTCTAACTGAAATGTTAATCGCGTAATTTACTCTTAATAAAGTTTAATGTTATGTAAGTGTGGGACATTTATTTGGACTTAACTTCTTTCGTCGTCTTCGACACCCGGGTTTACGTCTGACAGCTTGCGTTCGCCTACCAGCGCGTTGAATGATGCGTTGTTACGTCTGCGGGAAGGGGACTTCTCTCTCTCTCTTCTTTCCTTCGGAAAGGCACTCTCTCTCCCTCTCCTCTTTCGATGGCGTTGACTGATGCGTTTTCGGAATTGTTTTCTTTCCTCTTGATATATTTTTATGCGTTAAAAATCTTCATCTTCTGGTAGAACGACCGTTCTTGTTCTTCGGAGTGGAGCTTTTCTTTCGTGAAGTGTGGGCTTTTTTGGAGTGCTTTTATTGTTACAACTCGGTAACTGTCTTTGTATTTGGGGAAGCACTGGTAACTGTCTTAGAGGAGAACTTTCTTTTTCGAGTGGCGTGAATGAATTGAAATCTCTTATGCCGACACTAAACTTTTGATTCTGTTTCGCGGCCGTTGTCTTTAACTGTCATTCGTGTCTTCGTATCACGTCGCTAATCACCATTTCTTTGCTGTGTCTTTATCTTCCTATCCTTACCACTCGACATCAATTAATCTTGTCACTATATCAATCTTTATCTCATCGTATCCCATCGCTCTGCCACCAATAAATCTGTGACGGTACTTACTTTCTTTGCACAGATCTAAGGTAACGTGTGCCGTGGAGGCTGTACTTTGGGGAATTAGGTAAAGGGGTTCTGTTAGGATGAGAAATTAATTGATATGTTTCTTTGCATTAAGTTTATTCTTCGTTAGGGGTTCTTACACATGTTTTCCACCTTCTGAGTTACTGGGCTCTTGGACTGATAAAACTTAATTGGCACTTGTTGCAATTACGAGTCTATAGGCACGAGGGAAATTTACTGAGTATTGATTGTCACTTTCACTGTCTTTGATTGCTTCGCACACCACACTTTTTGCACCTGTTCTTCTTCTGGGATTCTTCTGTCCTTCTCTGTTTCACGGCCATGCCACTGCATTCTCACCCCTCAGGCTCCCCGGTTGTTTCTCTCTCTTGGCTTCTCTTTTCCCCGTCTCTGTTCCCCTTTTTTCTCTGCTTCCTTTTCTGCCTGCTCCTCTCTGTCTCGCCTTTTTGTTCAGTTGAAATCTCCTTAGCCCCGCCTTTGGATTTTGGATTCTGACTGGGTGTGGCATTTTCTGAAAGACTTTTGTGTCTTAGTGGCTGCTAACTTCATACGACACCGCCTTCCTGTCAGGTCTTCTACAGTAATTGCGTAGGCTTTGAATTTGTATACGCCTCCTTCTTCATGTCCTGGCTTCTTAGGGGCGTATCCCTTGGTAACCTCATAGGTCATTCGTTGATACCCCTTTTTTTGGGCTGTCTTATGACCACCACTCATGGCTTTTGATTCGTCGATACTAGAGGCCTACCTGGGAGGGTGGAGCTTTTTAAGAATTTGGTACTTCCCTCTTGTTTCTAACAACGGGTCATAGAATTCCTTTTTTTAACGTATGCCAGATGGCTCTCTCTGACCTGTTCACGAAAGGAACGCCGATTAGTCATAGGCGCTAATGAGAGTAGTTTCCAATTTCTCGAAGATGCCTGGGCGATATCGCTGGTCACTAATCGCTGGTACGGACAGAGGCTTTTTGGGGGAGATGAAAACCAGATGTCTAATGGCTAAAAGCTAATGTTTTGAGTAACAAAATCCCTTCGCTAAGAAAAATCATTATCGTATTATTCCCTTTCCCCGTTTCTTCCTTTATTATCCGTTTCGTGCCTTTTTTCTTAAGTATTATTAAGTTATTGTCTTTTGGAATAACGACACTGTGCCACACTATTACATATATACGTATATATATAATCCTAATGGAAAGGAATAAAGGATGTACCCTTACTAGTCATCTTAGGTATATAAATATTTACTTTGTTGCTTCAATGAAGTCTGAGTATAAAAGTTGATCGGGGGTGGGGGTTAGGGTGAGGGGTGAAGTAATTTTTTTTTTTTTTTTTTTTTTTGCATAACCCACGGCTAAACTCACTTCCCCACCCACGAAAGCCACTACAATGTTTTTGTTGATGTGAAACGATGCAAAAAATAGATGCAAGACCGTTACCGTTGCTTAGGCAACCAGAATAAAATTTGTTTCGCTCGTAAGAAGCTGTTACACGAAGAATTCGCGCGAAAATTTAAAAAAACATATAATTGGTTTAGCTATGTTCGAGAGGATAAACCGAGTTAGGTAATCTATTCCCAAGACATATTTAACATCTACCCATCTACTGACCTAAGCATTGAATTATGCTACCCAATAGGTAGTCGACTGTGAAGGGTCGCTGTTATGACATGCGGTGAAGGTCATGGGGCAAATAGCCTCATAAAAATACTTTATTAAATTTTATATATATATAAATAAAAAAATCATATATATATATATATATATATATATAGAATATATATATATATATATATATATGTTCACGTATATGTATATAAATCAAATATTTCTCCGCATATATAATATTTCAAGTAATCTAAATTAATTTAAACGTCGTGGAAGACTGAAATGACATTTCGGCGAAAGTTTACTGAATAAGCGGTAAAAAAATCCAAAGCTGGGGGAGGGGGCTGGGAGGGAGGAGAGAGAGAGAGAGAGAGAGAGAGAGAGAGAGAGAGAGAGAGAGAGGATCGCAGCTCAAGGATGCTGACGTCAGCGCAATGTCAACAAAAGTGTAACGTCCCAATCAACAGATTTTTTTTTTTTTTTTTCACATACAGTTTCAAGGGTAAACTAAATCTTCCAACTATCATCTCTACCTTCATTGCTAACAGCCATTTCCTCTTACATTGCTAACTGTCATATCTACCTCCATTGCTAGATGCCATCTCTGCTTAACATTGCTAACGGCTATCTCTACCTACATTGCTAACTGTCATTTCTACCTATATTGCTACCTGTCATCTGTACCTACATTGCTCTCATATCTACCTTCACTGCTAACGCCCATCTCTACCCACATTGCTAGCTCTCATTAATTACCTTCATTGGTACCTGCCATCTCTATCTATACTGCTAACTCTAGTATCTACCTTCATTTATAACTGTCATATATACCTACATCACTAACTGCCGTCTCTACCTACATTTCCAGTCTGCATTTGGTACTGGCTATGTAATAATTTTGTTTATTTTCCCATGCCCTATGAGCCTGTCTGTTAATATATTATATTCACTAGTATTATTACGACCAATAATAATAATAATAATAATAATAATAATAATAATAATAAATTAATAATGCCTTAACAGTGCAACGTCCTTCCCTTTACTGAGCACACACACCACACCGTACATAAAAAAAAAAAAAAAAAAAAAAAAAAAAAACATAAAAACCCACAGTTAACTTTACGTGTAACTGAACATTTGTATAAACATTCTGCATAAATAACTAGTAATTATTTATACAATATTTTTAAAAATGCCTCCTCCTCCTCCTCCTGCTCCCCGTTCGCAAAGGAATTCGCTCCTCTCGATCGGGTTTATATAAACCGCAGCTTTAGAATCCGTGACGTCTTCGGCCGGAGCCTTGAAGACGAAGAAAAAGTGTCCTCAAGTTACGGTCGGTGGTCGTTGACCCCTTCCCCACCCCATCCCCCCTTTTTGCCGTCGTCCAAGTTATCGCACAGGAGTGGAATTTCCTGTAGCAGGAGTACCCGCGAGCCCTGGCCGAGGACCTCTTGCGGGAATGTGTTCCCAGCGCGTTGTCGGGAACAAAGAGATAGAGAGGTTACGTGAATGATGATGATGAATCATGAGAGAGAGAGAGAGAGAGAGAGAGAGAGAGAGAGAGAGAGAGGGAGAGAGAGTTAGAGAGAGACGAGGTTTTATATAAGCGGAATGACAGTTATGCTAAATAGTAGATAGGAAGATACATAGATCGATACACAGATAGGTAGATGAAGTTCAAGGAATGTGCGGTGATAGAATTATTATTATTGTTATTATTATTACTATTATTATTGCTTTTTTTTAATAATATCAAAGCATCTTACGTAATATAACTGTATTTAGATATGAATTCGTCTGTCAAAGAGACTGACAGATATTGTAGATATACATCACTTGTTTTTTGTACTCTTACAGCAAGCATCTTTCTTTCTCAAACTATATTTAGACATGAAATCGTTAGACAGACAGACAGATATTTTAAGACCTACAATTAGACTATAAATTAGACAGCCTGACAGACAAAGAGACAAAGGTACAGCTAAATTCATTATTCAATGGATATGTAATACTGAAGCATCCCAGTATTTCGCAAAAAGAAAGACAAGACTCTTATAATTTATATTTCGGATCTATATGCATAATGACTGCAATAACTTCCTAGCTACGAAAACTACAATTGGACAAAAGTATCACCATTCTAAAGTCCTTTAGCATCATTCATATTAGTGACTTTGACTAATATATATATATATATATATATATATATATATATATATATATATATTTTATATATATATATATAATCTACACCTCACTATCATGACTGTGAGTACCTTTGTAGATGCCAGCTCATATACTGAGATATAGCTAACACCACTCACTTCATGTCGCCCCTAGAGAAGTTAAAAATGAACAAATATGTATATTTCAACCCTAACATCATCACATAATTGCTAAAAACTAATTAGTATAGTTGCCAATATCATCAACAATCTTTCCCACCTATGTAAAACGCATCCAGACATCACTATTACGTACAATCCACTTTTTTAAGTCCCTTTTTTAAGGTCATGTTAATATGGACGTCCACTTAATATATTTCACAATCACTCACATTGTTTCTTTTTATCTTACAGTAGATTTGAATGAATCATTTCATATTGCAAAATGACCTTGCAACTGACAGACATGCTTATCGACGACAAATCTCAGTACGTGTTTTGTGTCCACAATTACAATTACAATTACGCATTTATACTTAATAAGCTAAACCCACTTACACTTATTAAAAGGCCAATAGTACATCCCGTGACACCGATGGCCTACGATTACTGCGCGCGTCTTCCTATGACTAATTACTTCCTACTGGACCTAGAAAGGTGCTCATTAGTTACCACAAAACTAGAGGAAATACGCAGAGAGAGAGAGAGAGAGAGAGAGAGAGAGAGAGAGAGAGAGAGAGAGTAAACTATGTAAGTACGGCAGAGAAGATTAAAATGCTTTTATAATTGAGAATAACAATCAGTTTATGAAGAGTTCACAAATGAGAAGACAAACAGCATTACTCATTGCAAATAACATCTGTGAATAATTAATAAACGTTGAAAAAAACATACATGATACAATAAATGTCGAAAGAGGAAACAGAAAGATTCAACATAATAAAATATACGAAAGAACTGTAGAGAAATGTCAACAGTTAAGCGGATTATCAAATAAGTTCAAAACCACTTCAATATTAGAACAAAACAATACATGAACGTAAAGTAACAGAACGAATGCAGAGAGTTAAATCTATGAAGAACCCTCACAAACAACACCAACAAGCAAAAAAAGTCATTAAATGCAAATCACAAGAAGAAATCGTAGCGCGTCCACGAACTCCCGAACGAGAGAGAAAAGTCCGCGAAGGTCGACCTGGCGTCATCTTCAAGGATGGCAGAAGAGGAGGAGGAGGAGGAGGAGGAGGTAAACACCAGCACAGGTGAAGGGAAGTCTTCCGCACAGGGACATCCCTTCTAATGGTAACCTTCATTCATTGCAATTATTTTAGCAGATTCGATGACTCTTCCTCACTTGGGAGGTTTTTCTCCGTTAGCAGATACCAAGGACTGTCCAGCCTCTTTCTTTTTATTAGCTCCCATGGGCATTTAAAGCTCTCTCTCTCTCTCTCTCTCTCTCTCTCTCTCTCTCTCTCTCTCTCACACACACACACACACACACATACGCACACACAAACACATGCACATAAAAAAGCACTGCATAGCATTTTAGTACTTTCAACATATTTCACAACTTTTCATCTCTCTCTCTCTCTCTCTCTCTCAAGTAACCGTATCTTTTAGTACTCTATCAGTTTGGTAACTCTCTCTCTCTCTCTCTCTCTCTCTCTCTCTCTCTCTCTCTCTCTCTCTCTAAACCTTTGTTCTCTCCCCCCCCTCCCCCATTTCTCTTGTCTCTCCCTTCCATAAACATAACTACACAATTTCAGAACTCATTTCCATCGTCTCTCACTCTTCCAATGACGAAATTTGTTTCACCTAATAACTAAAACATCATCCACTCTTTCCTTTCTTTCCTTGACCCGAAACTACAACGTTTCAGTTCTTGATCGTTGAAATGTTAAACCCGATTCCTGATTCAGGACTCGTCACGGCCTGCGACACCGTCCTTATTAAAACAAACTATATACAGAATAAATAAACAATGGGGTCACTTCGAATTAGCAGAGAAAGCTCTCGCAACGTTATTGACATCATCTTCTTAAGAAGGTATTAATTAAGCTTTAATAATATTTAAAGTTTCTTGAAGGCATTTATGCAGCCAAGGAAGTGGTGTAAACGAATACATTCCAAGTGGCTTTAAGTGATTAGAATCATAAAATATTCTTGCAAACAACCATAACCTGCTAAAATGTTTTGAGAACGTATAACCATACTGAAACGCTTTCAAAAGGTTAAAAAATACGTTTTGAAAACAAATAACTTTCATGACAGTTTCAAGTGGCTAAGACTGTCCTTATACAACAAATAATGTTGTGGAAACGGTAAAGCGCTTATATAACTGATAGCTTGACTAAGCGATCCTAAGTAACTACAGAAATGTATTGAAAAGGCTCAGATATCATATAACATAATGAACGATTCAAATCACAAAAAGACTGGGACCTCGTGTAATGCTAAAATGGGACAATGAATGACCGGCTATTGGTAAACAATTTAACTTTTTTTTTTTTTTTTTTTATTTTTTTTTTTTTTTTTCTAAGTAAGCATGGCTTATTCACATCGGAACAATGAATATTTGCAAATCCAAGAACTAGATAAAAGAAAAAAAATTTACCTATGTAGAATAAAGAAGAAGGGAGATACTGCTTTATACTTGATGAAAATCACATAGGAATTGTTATAAAAGGGGTGATTTTTCTCCCTAATCCTTACTTCGTTAAAATGACCTTAATATTCAACAGACAATCTAAGCAAAACTTCTTGATGAAACCGTCAAATATTACACAAACACATTTATCCAACACAAATAAGAAAACGATAGACACCACTTACACCTCGGGAGACTTGGAAGAAAGGAAGTACTTTAAAATCGGCTCTGACTCAGAGCGGACGATGATAAAACTTACAATTCAAGAACATGCATATCATTTAACCACCCTTCGGCATTGTTTAGATAAAACCTTGGTATCGAAAAAAATAAAATAAAATAAAAAAAAAACTTCAAGGACACTCCAGGTACCTCGCGAATACCAGGGGAACCGCAGCATCCCATTTCGGTGATCAAGAGGAGGACAGATGCTAACCACAGTGCTTCTATTGGGACTGGAGCAAAAACATTCGTGGTAATGAGACAATGATTTGCCATTTGATCAGGAAGTCGTAGTTGGGGGAAACAGATATATATATACTATTGAGAACGGAGCAAAAAAATTCGTGGTAATGAGACAATGATTTGCCATTTGATCAGGAAGTCGTAGTTGGGGAAACATATATATACCGATGACATTGAAGGACATATCCTAAAAAATTTGTCATGTTTATTATCCTGGATAAGAAAGCCAAACCACTGAAGCCACAACCACAAAACTGGTGATTCTTAAATTGCATTTGTTTTACAACCGCTGACAAGCTCTGGAAATCTCATCTTGCTACCAGCGTCCTTGAATCTCATCTCTCTACTATTCGCGATTCTCATCGAGCTCTACTACCTTCCTTGACCTGCTAATATTTTCCTTCATTCTCACCCTGCTACTATTTTCCATCATTCTCATCTTGCAACTGTTTCATTCTCATTCTGCAACTATTTTCCATGATTCTCACCCTGCTATATTTTCATTCATTCTCATCCTAACACCCTGCTACTATTTCCATCATTCTCATCCTGATACTACGTCCTATCATTCTCATCCTCCTACTATTGTCCATCATTCGCACCATGCTACTTTTACTCCGATTCTTATTCCTTGTTTTCATCTCACTGATATTTCCCTAACTCTCACCCTGCCACTATTTTCCCTGATTCTCGTCCTCCTACTATTTTCCCTGACTCTCTTCCTGCTAACATTTTCCCTGATTCTCACCCTGCTACTATTTTCAATGATTCTCATCCGTTCGCTCTATTTTTGCCCCTGATTCCCCCCCCCCCCCCCCTCCCCAACCCCCAAAAATGCCCCGTTTACTGTTTTTCCTGGTAATTCCTACAATCTGCCACTATTTTTCCATGCTCCACTCTCCACCCGCCGCTACTATTTTCCCTGATTTCTCAGCCTCCTTATTATTTTCCCTCGGACTCTGCTTCCTGCTACCATTTTCCCTCATTCTCAACATGTTTTTATTTTCCCTGACTCTCATCCTGTTACTATTTTCCCTGACTCTCAACAGGCTATTATTTTCCATGACTCTCATCCTGCTACTATTTTCCCCGATTCTTATCCTGCTACTATTTCCCTGACTCTCAACAGGCTATTATTTTCCAAGACTCTCATCATGCTACTATTTTCCCTGATTCTCGTTCTCTTACTATCCCTGACTCTCAACATGATACGATTTTCCATGAGTTTCATCCAGCTACTATTTTCCCTGACTCTCAATCAGCTACTGTTTTCCATGACTCTCATCCTACTACTATTTTCCTTGATTCTCGTCCTCCTACTATTTTCCCTGACTCTCAACATGCTACTATTTTCCATGACTCTCATCCTGCTGCTATTTTCTCTGAATCTGCTACTGTTTTCCTTGACTCTCACATCCAGCTACTATTTTCCCTGGCCCCGTCCTCCGTCCTTCAGGAAGCAAGTCTAAATTTATGCCTCACGGATTAGGCATTCCTTGGAGCCGTTCTCACTATGCGATGCAAATACCGCAGCCGCTTCCTGAGAATAGGTCAGTAATAAAGAAATTCTCTCCGTGACGATGATGACTAAAAAATAAAAATAAAAAAGGGGGATGTATAAAAAAAACCCTCACTGAAAAACGAAATTATCCTCCTTTAAAAAAAATATACTGCATGCTCTGAATACTTGGCACAAAAAGGGGCGATCTATCGCCGAGTGTAACCTTCATGCCACCCGTGAATAGGCAGGAAATAGCTAGCACGGATGAGCTGCCATAAAAGCTATCATGGCACCATAATGGAAACGATGGAAGGGTGGGAAGGGCGAAAGGAGGAGGGGGGAGGGGGAGGTGACGGTAGGGGAGAAAAAGGGAGATGGGGAGAGGGGTTGGTACGGGAGGGAGAGATGGGAGGGGTAGATCTCGAGATCACAGAGTCATCCTCCTATAATGATGCCATCAATATTCCCTCCGTCAATAACCGAGCCTGTTGATTGCTTTGAACAATGGCGACTCAATATGCAACAGCACAACAATAAAAGCCTAATAGTGCATTTAGCCTCCTCCCTTGGCCCTCTCTCCACCTTTTCCCTCTCTCCACCTTTTCCCTCTCTCCACCTTTTCCCAATCCTTCCCCCGGCATTCGCGCGCGCGCGCGAGTCGGCAGATTAATCATTAATGACGCGAATCAGTTGACGTTTGTTAATTAGTGCCAGGCATTAGCCCGAGCCCGAGAGAGTTGTAATTGCTCCGCGAAGTTGCTGGAGAATCTTCCGTCTCTTTCTGAGTTCGCCAGACGAGGAGGGCTGAGTTTAGTCATTACACAAAAGCGCTATTGTTGATGCAAACAATTACCTGAGAAACAATTCATATCGTTTAACAAAAGCAAGATATTCGTAGAAATAATTAGCAATGCAACTATTTACATGGCTGATTACATACACGAAGAACTGTAACTATTTCGACAACAGTCAAACACCCTAGAACAATTTTAATTTTAACCATGCAAATATATTTACAATTATACAGACTTTAAATAACTAAATATATATACACACACACCCACGCTTTTCTTTAAAGGAATGTCTAACAGAGCTTTTGGGAGTTTCAGTTTTGATGACAATGACAAATATTTTATAAATTTCATAAAAAAAATATTATGGACTGAAAATGTAAACTGCTATTAAACACGTGGATGTTTCAGCGTCGGAATTACCGAAATAACATATTTAAGAAAATATAATTAAACAGCATTTAAAACTCTGTTTCCTATTTAGCAGACATCAATTTCTAAAAAAAGTTAAGAAACTCTCCACTCTCTCTCTCTTCTCTCTCTCTCTCTCTCTCTCTCTCTCTCTCTCTCTCCTCCGTCCTCCTCCTCCTCAAAAAAGTGGCTTTAGGGTATGACAAAAAAGACAAAACATTTTTTTTCAAAACACACACACACACCCACACCACACACACATATATATATATATATATATATATATATATATATATATATATATATATCTATATATATATAATATATATATATATATATATATATATATATATATATATATATTTATATATATATGTGTATATATGTGTGTGTGTCTGTGTGTGTGTATAATATATATCTGTAATTACCAAAAAACGGTGTAACTCATATGTACAAGTTAAAATACACAATGCAAATACGCCAAACTTTCCCCTCTACTTAAGAGAATCCAACAGAGATCAGTCTTTCTACAACAACTGAAAGTGCCCACAGAAAGTGAAATTTACCACAAAGTTAAACATCATCAGCATCTTGCCATAATGATAAACACCTGTCATATGACTTAAATATGTGTTATTAATATTCACAAAAAACAAATAGGCTCACATGCTCGTAGGTTTTGGTTTCATGCGAACCAACGTTTATGTATATGCAAGCCCTATTGGTGGGAGGAACCAACAGTGAGTTGCCAATTAACCAGAGAACTAAGAGTGTAAAAAAAAAAAAGAAATAAAAACACCTTGTTAAAGATTCTAGCATAAAATAACCAAACAGCCACATAACACAAATTAACGAAAAGACTTTATCAAATCGATCACAAGAACAAATGATCACGTAACATAAATATGTTCTCATCTTGCATGAACAATTTCTCACCTGCATGAAAAAATTCTCACCTGGCATGAACAAGTCCTCAACTTGCATGAACAAATTCTCACCTGGCATGAACAAATTCTCAACATGCATGAACAAATTCTCACCTGGCATGAACAAATTCTCACCTGGCAAGAATTCATTCTTATCCGGCATGAACAAATTCTCAACTTCCATGAACAAATTATCACCTGGCAAGAAATAATCCTTACCTGGCTTGAACAAATTCTCAAATTGCATGAACAAATTCTCACCAGACATGAACAATCACCTGGCATGAACAAATTCTTACCCGACATGAACAAATGCTACCTTAACATGAGGAAATTTCACGCAACATGAGAAAATTCTTGCGTAACGAAAGGAAATTCTTAAATGGCACGAACAAGTGCTGACGTAACACAGGGGAAACTTCTGCAATGAAAAAACAAAAGCAAATTCCCACTTACTGCCAAACCTTCCATGGGCTATAAAATGCAACTTGGCCGCATCTGCTGTTTACAGCTCAGCGAGTTAAAACATTTTGTTTATGGTGTATGTATTAATAAACTATACAAGAGTTTTTAGTTTTAAAAAATCGTCATCTGAAACGAAACAAGTGGGCAATAATAATGAGCAAAGACTGAAAAATGCACCAGTTTATATTTGTTAAAATCTAATATAAGTAAAATTGATAAAACAAAAGTTATCCCTAAACGAATGAAAATATTACCAATATAGATAGCTAAGACAATCTCATTTAGCGAAGACTAACGGCTGTTAATCAAGATATATCATAGAGAAGAATGGCAGACATGAAAGATAGTACTTATATCTAATTGCTTGGGTTAATTATTGGATGCCTGGTAATTACCTGAGTGCTACCTGAAGCTTTGGAGTGCCTGGTAGCACTAGGCAATATTATTTACTTTTATAAATTAAGGTTCCTCAGGCTATGGGTCATCAGAGAACAGATGCTCAAAGAATGTCTCTTAGTCATCTTTGGGACTAACTGGTGCATGAAACATAAGTTAATTATTAAGAAGCGAGCTAATGAAGTGACCCTATTTATTTTCTACCCTCGTCGCTGCTGCAACAAACAGCCACTGCATTTAGCATTCAGCCAGCCACTTCTTCCCTGAAATACAATTACAAATATGAACTCTCTCTCTTTTCAATCATCCAGCTTAATTACCCAGACATCTGCCTTTAGCACCAAGGCGTTAGATTTATCACAAAGGAATAAGACAAAAACCTTTCAATTATTACAGGTACTTATGGTTATACCTATCGAAAGGCTTAAAAAATCTCTGTACTGTATCGCTTTGTTGTTGTTATTATTATTATCATTATTAGTATTACTGTATCGTATTATTATTATTATTATTATTATTATTATTATTATTATTATTTAGAAGATAAGCCGTGTTCATATAGTACAACCCCACAGGAACCAGGAACCCCTGACTGGAAATTCAAGCTTCCAAAGAATATGGTGTCCATTCGAAAGAATTTACAGAAGGTAAAGCATAAATACAGAAAGAGGAGACTAGATATCAGAAAATCACACAAATCAACAAATATAAAAAAACACATAAAAATGTAAATAAAAGATTAAAACACAAGGGTAGTAATCGATTGCATGCATCTTCCCTTGGACTTCTGCAGAATTTCCAATTGCAATTACCTCTGGCTGATGTCCACGAATTATGTTCTGAGGGCGTTGAAAAACTAACACTTCCAAGCTTTAACCAAATGCTTGTAATCAATAACAAAAGACTTCTTCCCCAGATAACAAATCGACACCTGATTGCAGGTAGGTTTACCTGGCTGCCTAGAGGAGCCTTGGATAATATCTATTCGGCCTTAAGCACGGAAGGGAAGGGACCAAACTCTCCCTATTATCATTACCCATCTAACCACAGGATCAAGGGCGTGGCTAATTCCCTGCCATTCCCCCCCCCACAACCTCTCTCTCTCTCTCTCTCTCTCTCTCTCTCTCTCTCTCTCTCTGGGCAACATTCGGGGAAATGGAACGTACTACAGGGTTAAGATTCAATTACGATAATTTAGCCAAAATCGTCGCGAATCAAGTAGAGAGAAAAAATGTTTTAAAATATTCTCAAGGATTTATTATCAAACTGATATCTAAAAGTTCATCATTAAAATAAGAGGTAAATCCAAAATGATGACTGATGTTGTACACTGCACCGTGGCATAAACACACTTAACAGTGGCATAAACACACTTGACAGGCAAACATGATTGTACAAACACACAACCCAAACATACGCTGCAAACACTGCTCGGGTCATTTAAATATACATAAGCCATTCCGAATCACACTCTAATAATGGACGTATTTTTAATTTAAACTAAAAGCGAACTTTTATCCTTTCGCCCAATATCCTCGCCTAAAAAAAAAAAAAAAAAAAAAGCCATTGCCACTGATACAGACTTTTTATGATTAACTGCACGCTGATACGGCTTTTTAACAAACTGAGCTGAATTTAACACCTAAGGTTTTATGAAATTGCTTTTGCGTTGAGGTTGGTGGGGTTTTTGGTTAAGGAAATATTATTTTTCTTTCGACTAATCACACACACGTCTTCTCCTGCGATCTTTAATATATATATATATATATATATATATATATATATATATAATATATATATATATATATATATAGATAGAGAGAGAGAGAGAGAGAGAGAGAGAGAGAGAGAGAGAGAGAGAGAGAGAAGAGAGAGAGAGAGTGAAAATATGGAACGTGATAAATCTATATATATATATATATATATATATATATATATATATATATATTATATATATATATATATATATATATAGTATATATAGATAATATATATATATTATATATATATATATATATACATTATATATATCTATACATATATATATATATTATTATATATATATATATAATATATATATATATATATATATATATATATATATATATATATAACTATAAAACAAAGTCCACTACTAAGGGCAAAAAGAGAAACGATGGCATTCTACAAGGCCTTTCGACTTCCTGCCCTATACTTAGCTACGTAAAGGACAAAAAGTCGAAAGGCCTTGCAGAATATATACGTGTGTGCTGTATATTGATAGACGCACACACAAATCATGATGACTTATTTCCTAATCAATCTGCTTGAGATCCTTAAATGTAAAACTAGATAATGATACTGACCGACAATAAAAAAGGACAAAACTGTTTTCCCCCAAACCAAGTACAGAATGGGGAAAAGATTAAAGTACAGGAAAATGATGTAGGAGGAGAAAGGAAAAATGTAAAATATAATAACATACAGAGAGAGAGAGAGAGAGAGAGAGAGAGAGAGAGAGAGAGAGAGAGACTGCTGGGAATAACGGAAGCAAATGCAAACAGCCCTCAGCCCGTGAGATAATTAAACGAAGGCTGTGAGCAGCAGGAATGTGGGTTAAGCAAATCTAGAATTCAGGTGAGTGGAAGAATGGAGATGGAAGAGGAGAGGAGGAGGAGGAAACTAAAGGACCCTAATATAAAGAAGATGGAGAAACGGGGACTTACATGAAACTAAATGAAGATTAACATCAAAAGGCAGGAGAAAGGACAGAGATGCAGAAGAGAAGGGGTAGGATCACGAGTGAGGAGGAGGAGGAGAGAGGAAGAGAAAAATATGCAAAATAGAGAAGTGGGGGGGGGGGGGGGGGGGAGAAGGCGGAGGAAGAACACGACAGACGAACGAGCGCCCTTGCACCTCCAAGGAGCAGAGAGTCTTCCCTCCATAGCTCAAGCCAGAATGCCTATGGAATGGCCTTCAAGCCCCCTCCCCCCTTTCCCCCTTCAATCCACCCCCATCCCCCCATCCTCCCTACAGCGTTGCCTTTTCTTGCACTCCTGAGTGAAAGGTCAGGCTCATCATCGCAGTCTCCATTAAGTTCGTGGTTGCAGGCGACGAACTGCTATGAGGTGTTGAATGATGTTGAAAGTAAAGGATGGAAAAGGAAGAATAAAAAAACAACTGAGAAACATAGATGGAAAAATGCATTAAAACTGATGTATATGAAATGAAAGTAACTCTGCGTTTGGCGGTTACAAGAGAACTGCTACGGAAAGGAGTAAGGAAGAAGAAGAAGGGAAAGAAGGAACAATGAATAGAATGCGCTTAGAACGAATGGTGACAAGGAGAGGGACGAGAAGAAAACAAACTAATAACAATAATAACTAAAGGCAGAAAGATATACTGTAATGAAATAAAAAATAAGTTTAAAAAACGTATAATAAGAAAATATAAGTACAAAAAACGTATAATAAGTTAAGAAGGGACAACAATAAAACAGGTGCAAGACAAGACGAAAATACAAGAGTAAACAACAACAGAAAGATGGAATAACAGATAAAGAATAAATCAGAAATGACAAAATGTAGAAATGATAAGACGAGAAATTAAATAATACACATACACGCTATATATATATATATATATATATATAATATATATATATATATATGTATTATATATTAGGTATGTATATATATATATATATATATATATATATATATATATATCACACATATATATTATTCAAGCTACAAATGTCCTTTAATATCTAATTCGCTCTACCTCGGAATTAATATATTTTCATACATGTAAACCGAAGGGGAATTCCCCTTCGGTTTACATATATGAAAACATATAATCTATTTGGAGGTAGAGCGAATTAGATATTAAAGGACATTTTGTAGCTCGAATAATTTATATGAATTACGGTGATGTGATAAGTACTCATATATATATATATATATATAATAATATATATATATATATATATATATATATATATATATATATATATATATATAAATGCTTACCCCTACCAAGTTCTGGATTCGATTCCCGAACGAGACGCTCAAACCCTTCCGTTATATCCCAATCTGCCTCGGTTAACGCAAACGGACAACTATGCACCTGGCAGTCGGTCAAATGCGCCGGGTCGAAATCAGAGCGAATATCTATTCTCATAGGAAGAAGTATGTAGTGAAAAACATATAATAATAACAAAATAAGAGAAAAAAATAACAGGTATGGAGACAAATAGACGGAAGACAAATAGAAACAATAAAGGAAGATTTGACTTTATAAAAAAAATAATAACAAAATAGACGATGAAATGCTTCACTGAATGACAAAAGGTTTTATCGGAGATGAAAGGGAATTTTACATCAAGGAAGCAGACGGAAAGAATGGATGAATTAATAAAAGGAATTGATTTCACAGAGAGAGAGAGAGAGAGAGAGAGAGAGAGAGAGAGAGCTTTTTTTAGGAGAGAGAGAGACCACCGAAAGCTTTTACCGGATTGAAATATATAACCAAGATTATACAAAAATTTACTTGAAATTGATAGAAGAAAAACTATTTTTAATAATTGAAAATGATAAAAACATCAGTATTTGAAAAAAGATTCGGAAATGTAATGAAAAATATATTTATAAAATATCAGAAATCACAACTGGAGTGAAAAACTTATGATGATCTGTGTGTGTGTGTGTGCATACTGAGAGAGAGAGAGAGAGAGAGAGAGAGAGAGAGAGAGAGAGAGAGAGAGAGAGAGAGAATTAAACGTATGACCGAATATACACTTATTTGCATCAAGGCGAAAAAACCTTAATAAATTGAAACAATAATAAAAATCATAACTGAGGGGGAAGGTGAGTTTTAAAGTTGGGAGAAAAAGAATGTTCAATGTAAAAGTCACAAAACTAATAATAAGGGAAACTGAATTCTAAATTGATGCCAACACATCATGAAGGATAATTGAAACTGACTGGCTGATGGCCACTGCTAATTAAGACTTGACTGATCACTCCTGACAAGGTGACTGACGCAACTTATACAAAGGAAAAAAATAAATATTGCGTGAATAATTTAAAATGGTTTTATAGTAAATTCCTGCAAATCACCAAATAATTTATAAACAAAGAGAAAAAATTCATTATAAACGGGCAAATAACCAAATTAAATTCCTGCAGATCACAATCAGGTAAAAACATAATATTATATTAATAGACAAAGACAGAAATCATAATCAGAAAAAGATGATAACATTCTAAATTAAATAGAGGAAAAAAATAATGAAAAAACATGATTTCACCGAATCTAAAAATTTAACTACCTTAATGGCTTCCTTTCGGTAGGGATACAAGGGAAAATCTATAGTATGAGGGGAGACGCTAATTACACATAATAGATATGATGAGGCTCACTAAAAGATTGGAAGGCTCTACATATATATATCTATATATAATATAAATATATTATATAAATATATATCCATATATATAATATATATAATATATATCATATATATATATATATAATTATATATTACAGGACATTGGGGGGAAAAAATTGGAAAAATTTTTTTTTTTTAAACAATTTTTAAGGGGGTTAGGTTTTAACAAAAAACCAGTGGGAATAGTTGGTTTTAGGGGTTATTACAATTTTTTATAGGAATATTTTATAAATTAATAACTAGATAATTAATTAATATAATTTACATTATATAATATATATATATAATATATAAATCTTATATTAATTTATAATTAATATATATAAGATATATATATATATAATATATATATATACATTTAATATTATATATATATATATATATAATATCTATATATATATATATATATCTACACACACCACACACACATATATATATACTATTAAAATAAATATATATATATAATATAGGCTATATTATATATATATAACTCAAACACAAAACCAAACATAGTTTGGATGACAAAATTTAAGCTAAACAAAAAAGGATACCACACACAACAGGAAAAAGCACAATAAAAAGTGTACGAACCCTGTAATTGAACCAAAATAAAAATGAAAAAATAAAAAAAAAGATAGCCCATTGATTCGAAAATAAATTCCTGCAGATCACAAAAGGGTCGCAAATGGTGCAGCAGGCCGAAAAAAAAACCCGTATAAAGATAAACAAAAAAAATGGCAAAATATATCGCACATAAATAGAAAAGGGGGAGTTTGGATATTTCCATCCATGGCGTCAAATCTCTTTGTCAGGGGAATATGCGCTGTATACATTATTCAGCGGGATGAATAAATGCATCCTCACCACCTGGTGTTTTCCTTTCATCCCCCCCGATGTATAACTAACGACCGCCCGTGTGAAAAAAAAACTCATTCCCCAATGATCTTGAATAAACAGAAGTGTATATATAAATTAAATGAGAGCGCAAGGTTGTCGGCGTTATATTCCTGGCTAAGCGCTTGTATGGGATTGTTTTTTAATAGACACATATATATCATATATATATGTGTATGTGTACATATACACACATAAATATAAATATATACATATATATAGAAACACACCCACAGATATAGTTATGTATTATATGTATACAAATACATAATATATATCTATAGAGACACATCAACATAAGCGTGTTTGAGCGTATACGTGTGCGTGCATGTACGTATGCATCTATGCTTGCGTCTGAAGTGTTCTCTGAATATCGCCAAAACGATTTCTTCGTCAACGCAGATTCCTTGATACCGCAGAGGACTATTACGCGTCAACAGAATGGCTGCTAATTGCAAGAAACTTCTGCAAGCCTTCGATAAAATGCACGGCTAATAGGAGGAATATTTCCGCCGGTATTTTTCTCCGTCTAATGATAGGCGCGTGTGGTTTGGTTTCTATGCGACGAGGACGCTGCTATTATCTGGTAGTGCTGAGATGTCGTAACTGGTCCGGCCATCTGTGACGTTACTTGTGTGCATAAACTTGAATTACTTGATTATTTATATATATATATATATATATATATATTATATATATATATATATATATATATATATATATATATAATATATATATATATATATATATATATATATATATATGTGTGTGTGTGTGTGTATTTCATATATACATATGTAATATATTTTATTGAGTTTTATTTTGTACTTGACTTTCGGAGCTGGAATACAGTTTTAATTTCAACAAATAATAATTAAATATAGGTATTATACATATATACATACGTATATATATATATATATATATATATATATATATATATAGATATATATATCTTATATTATATATAATTATAGATACGTATCCATAATACACACATATATAAATATTATATATATGTAAAAATTTATATCTATGTATGTATATATATATATATATATATATATATATATATATATATATATATATATATATATATTATATACCAACAAAAGCAGTGAAACTGGCGAACAGCCAAACGAATTCACAGGGAAAACGGTAAAATGTCAGGCCAACCAAGGTGACGACGAACGCCGCTTTAAGCATCCACACTTACCCGCATTACCGGATATGAATGTCCGTGCCGGAAAGAGAGTGCCACGGTATTCAAGAGTAAAGGGAGTGGAGGATGCCATTCTGGACTGAGTCGCTGGGAAAATCAATTTTCAAGTGAGCGAAGTAAACGTCAATGAGGCTAAGTAATTCTATTACTAAGAAGACCGGTGTTTGTCCTTGTTAATGTTTTTGTCTATATAAAAAAATCCCCCCTCTCTCTCTCTCTCTCTCAGTATTTGTCATCAGATTTGTCCACAAAATAGGGAACACAGTCTGTCTGTCTGTCTGTCTGTCTGTCTGTCTGTCTGTCTGTCTGTCTGTCTGTCTGTCTGTCTGTCTGTCTGTCTGTCTGTCTGTCTGTCTGTATTTGTCATCATATTTGTCCATACAATAGAGATCACAGTCTCTCTCTCGCTCTCTATCTCTCTCTCTCTCTCTCTCTCTCTCTCTCTCATCAGATTTGTCATCATATTTGACCACAAAATGGGAACAGAATATCTCTCTCTCTCTCTCTCTCTCTCTCTCTCTCTCTCTCTCTATCTCATCTCTCTCTCTCTCTCTCTCTCTCTATATATATATATATATATATATATATATATATATATATATATATGTATATATGTATACACAATCGTGAAATAAGTTGAAATCTAGTGAAGATAACCTGCGCTTCCCATCTGTCTTTTAGATATACACAACCACGCCCAAGGCCATATAAATATATTAATAGCCACGCCATGTCCTTCCTATAAATCTTTCCTACAACATCCACACAAATATACAGAGAAATGTGTATGAGAGAACAAACGCATGTATATCACTGTTTCGGCTGTGTATATTCAGTATAAAATCTTTTATGTTTGAATTTTTCGTGTTTTTATTTTTGCATACCTCCAGTTTAAAGCTTTTCATATTCGTCCTAAACTATGGGAACACTCTTCTGTGTCTGAATATATAATAATAATAATAATAATATAATAATAAGAATAATAATAATAAATAATAATAATAAGTCTTTTTGTTTTGAAAAGGATTGCTGCATCAGCTTCATTAATTTTGTATAGAGTCTTCTCTATTTTCCTTATTAAGGATTTCTCAATGTTGCTGAAACTGGCAAGCAACGTGCCAAAGGGGATCGTCAAATCCAGTGTTACAAGTTTCTCTCTCTCTCTGTCTCTCTCTCCCTCTCTCTCTCTCTCTCTGACATTTCGCCCAGATCTGCCAAGGCATGGTCGCAGCGATGGTTGCTGGAGGACTGAATCTTAGTGGTGAGTCCTTCGTTATATATCATGGACGTGCGGGGGCTCACGGATGTAAGACGAATAAAGAAGACTATAACAAATTAAATGCCGTGGAAACAGCTATTATTTTCAATTCAATAATAATAATAATAATAATAATAATAATAATAATAATAATAATAATAATAATAATAATAATAAGAATAAAAGAGTGCATGGGAAGATAAGGACTATAAAAGTAGACGAAGACCCGAAATATACAGAGACAGGAGAAAGACAGAAAGAACAGAGGACTGGCACAACAAACCAATGCACGGACAATACATGAGACAGACTAAAGAACTAGCTAGCGATGACAATTGGCAATGGCTAACAGAGGGGAGAGCTAAAGAAGGAAACTGAAGGAATGGATAACAGCGGCACAAGATCAGGCCCATAAGAACCAGATATGTTCAAAGTACGATAGACGGAAAAACATCTCTCCCATATGTAGGAAGTGCAATACGAAAAACGAAACCATAAACCAAACCCATAGCAAGTGAATGCCCGCACTTGCACAGAACCAGTACAAAAGAGGCATGATTCAGTGGCAAAACAGCCCTCCACTGCGGAGCCTGTTGCAAGAAACATCAGCTACCTTGCAGTAATAAAAGGTGGTACGAGCACCAACCTGAAGGAGTGATAGAAAACGATCAGGCAAAGATCCTCTGGGACTATGGTATCAGAACGGATAGGGTGATACGTGCAAACAGACCAGACGTGACGTTGATTGACAAAGTCAAGAAGAAAGTATCACTCATTGATGTCGCAATACCATGGGACACCAGAGTTGAAGAGAAAGAGAGGGAAAAAATTGGATAAGTATCAAGATCTGAAAATAGAAATAGAAGGATATGGGATATGCCGAGGGAAATTAGTACCCATAATCATAGGAGCACTAGGCACGATCCCCAAGATCCCTGAAAAGGAATCTAGAAAAAACTAGAGGCTGAAGTAGCTCCGGGCCTCATGCAGAAGAGTGTGATCCTAGAAACGGCACACATAGTAAAAGAAAAGTGATGGACTCCTAGGAGGCAGGATGCAACCCGGAACCCCACACTATAAATACCACCCAGTCGAATTGGAGGACTGTGATAGAGCAACAAAAAAAAAAAAAAAAAAAAAAAAAAAAAAATAATATAAAAAAACCAATAAATTTTAGGCCGGCATAAATTTTTTTACAAATTTCAAACATAGGGCAAAAAAAAAAAAAAAAAAAAAAAAAAAAAAAAAAAAAAACATATAAACAAAAATTTTAAATAGGCAAAAACATGCAGATACCTACCATCCAATTCTATCCTGATTGAATTGATTTATTTTTTTCTTTAAATCACCATCGAAAACAAAGGAATCTTTAAACGAACTGAAGCCCTGGAGAGAGAGAGAGAGAGAGAGAGAGAGAGAAAGAGAGAGAGAGAGAGAGAGAGAGAGAGAGAGAGAGAGAGAGAGAGAGAGAGAGAGAAGGTAATCACGAAACGTCACTTGTGAATCAAAACAATACCTATAAATATTAATATCTGTCTTCAGCAAAACTCAAGAAAAACTAACTCTCATGCAAGACACTGAAACAAAATTACAATTACAAAATCACCCTATAGCATATATAACTGAATACAAAATCACACATATAGAAAGAAATTAACTCGTCAAGTCCATGTTTTCCTTAATCCTGATGAATATCATGAATCCTTACAACAGACAACTGCCAAAACCCTTGTTCTTGATAACGCCATCTCCTGTTCTCTTTAAATCCTCACGAACACACTGTCGAACATAACCTCATCACTAACAAGCCAGTTCTTGAAAATAACACTTATGCGAATCCCTGAGAGTATTCAACGCTTAATAATCATACGTCTACGACATTTTCTTTCAAGGAAACCATTTCAATCCGCTGAGGGCAGCCGTTAAGAACACAATGGGGAGGGGAGGACGAGGAAATCCTTCGAGTAATTATTCAGCGATTAAAACACGGCCTACCAAAGGCTTATTACACCTGTCAGGACGGAAGGGGCTTCCTTCCGGTGCGGGAGACGATACAAAGGGACCTCTCTCTCTCTCTCTCTCTCTCTCTTCTCTCTCTCCTCCTCTCTCTCTCTCTCTCTCTTTCATGCAGCAGGACGCTGCCATGGTTCCGTCTGCATGATTTGGTGGAAGTTGGACAAGAGCATGGAAAATTACAGTAATAATTAGGCTTGATAAGAGAGAGAGAGAGAGAGAGAGAGAGAGAGAGAGAGAGAGAGAGAGAGAGAGAGAGAGAGAGAGCATTTAGGAATGGTTTCTTTTTTTCTTGTGAGGTGAGGAATGACCATTCGAGAACCTCCCGTTTTGATGGTATACATTTTGACTAGGCAATTGACTCTCTCTCTCTCTCTCTCTCTCTCTCTCTCTCTCTCTCTCTCCTCTCTCTCTCTCTCTCTCTCTCATCTGTGGCCGGCAACGGTCGACTACCAACTACCTACAAAATTTACTGCTTACGTGAATAGAACGCGTTTCCCTATAAAATACTTAGGACACTGGTATATATATTTGCATTTAACTAAACAGGTGTGTCGGTAGTAACATTAATAAGCACCTTTAAAAAATAATTAGTTTCTTAATAAGCACATTTGAAAAATAATTAAAAGATAAAAAAAACTCGCTACCTTCTAAAGCTTTCAACACACTCCTACGGTTTGATTACCCAAGGCCTATAATGACTGTAGCATAGCGTATGAGGAACTGTGACATCGTGTAGACCACCACTCGCTGCCACAAGGCCTTCTTATCATTATTTGCATTCCGAAGAGCGGAACTGTGACACTGTGTATCCAATAAGTTATTACGGTACCTAATAACCTTCCGCTGACTTGTATTAAATCCGTATTATATACGACTAACCTTATAACCTTCTGTTGACTTGTATTAAATCCGTATTATAAATGACTATAAAAAATTATACACGGAAGCAAGAAGATGCAATTCATTCTCTCTCTCTCTCTCTCTCTCTCTCTCTCTCTCTCTCTCTCTCTCTCCGACCTACAGTAAAAGCCTCGTTAATTTGTTTCCTTTCCCTCCACTGACCGGATCTGCTTAATTACTGAAGGGGAAAATTAGTTATGTGTTATTCTTTAACGTTTGCACTACAAATTCATTAATGTGGTTCGTCTGCTATATATATATATATATATATATTATATATATATATATATTATATATATTATATTATATATATATATATATATATATATATATATTAGTCTGTAATATAAAAAATAATTCACATTGGAAAATATAAAATCAACGTTTACTTACTAATTTAAAAAGGAATATATATAAGAAAAACTAAAGCTACTCATTAAAAGTAGTTGTTAAGAAACTAAAAACTCTAATTATCTACAAGGTGACATTAAAAAATTGACGAAAGTTAAGATTATACAAAAGAATATTAACCTTCGCATGGTGAAGAATAAGAAAGGAATGGCTGTATGGACCGTCGTTCGCCCAGACCCAAACTCAGACACGCCAAGAAAAAAGTTGAGCAGAGGATTCACTATATAGAATTGACCGGGAAGGAACGAGGTGCTTTATATATATTACATACATAGGTATATATATATATATATATATACTATATATATATATATATATATATATATATATAATAATTCTAATGTTCTTCAATTATAATAACATCAGCAATAGCAGCAAAACGGTAAAAATTTTAGGGAGGATTCCAGTAAAATTCCTCAAACCTCACGTCTTGTATGAATTTGGAACCCGAAAATAGCTTGCTCTCTCTCTCTCTCTCTCTCTCTCTCTCTCTCTCTCTCTCTCTCTCTCTCTCTCTCTGTAAAATATATTATATATATATATATATATATATTATTATATATAATATATATATAAATATTATATATATATAATATATATATATCACTTCACTTCCCAATATGGCCAAATAGTATAGCATAGCATAGCATAGCATGGCAGAGAGAGAGAGAGAGGGAAAAACTCTGCAGCATTTATCAAACCTCCCCATTTTCCCCACCACTTTATCTTGCAACCCTTGTTCTTTACGATTTTTTTTTTTTTTTTTTTTTTTTGTTTTTTTTTTTTTTTTTTTTTTTTTTTTGAATCATGAGTTAGGGGATGAGGACATCTTTCGCGATTGCAAAAATGGAGAAGAAGAAGAAGAAGAAGAAGAAAGAAGAAGAAGAAGAAGAAGAAGAAGAAGACAAAAAATGAGATGTGAAAAAGGACAAAAGTTTGTCCAGCAGAAGGAAGCGTCTGTCTATTCGCTATATGTTTTTTCGTGTGTTTTATTTCACTTCATGGAAAAGAAGTCTTGTGTTTCTCACATTTTACTTCTGTGGAAGGAGCTGTCCTGGTGTGCTTTAATTTCTTTCTCGTGTTTTATTCATTTTATTTTACTAAGAAGGAGTATTCGTAATTTTTTCTACTTCCCAATACGGCGTCTTTGTGCATATCTATTATTATTATTCTGCTTTGGAAGGATTTGTGTGTTTTGTTTTTACTTCCTGGGATGTAACACTTGTTAGTGGTTTATCATCTTGGTCAGGAGTCTTTATGAGTGTGTGTTTTAGTTTATCCCTTATGAAGGAGTTTTTGCGTGTTTTTATAATGCTTCTGATTAGGGAGCATTGGCGTATTTGTCATTCATTCTTGGACCGAATATCTATTTATTTTTCTTTTCCTTTGGACTTGCATTTGCACAAACTATTTTACCTCGTAATTCCTTAGGAAGATATTTGCTTGGCATCAGTATCTAACTTCCATGGAATGCATCTTTATATCACCTCTCCTTTGACGTATTTTTTAAAAGCACATCTATTCCCCATGTAGGCGGAGCTTTGTCTACCTCCTTAGTGCGTCAGCAGGTGAACTGGCGTAAAGAAAACGACCTTGAGCAGTTACCTCTAAGATACGTCGTCGATTACGTGGTTACCTCAGGTGGGAGGGAACACCACCTAATTGGGCAGACGTTCTCTCTCTTGTCCTTCTTGGAAGGGGTCTTGGTGAATTTATGAACTTATCTTACTGCAGTTTTATTCAAGTGGAAGACTAGCGAAGAACGACCGTGGTGAAACGGGCGAAATGTTTATCAATGCCTTGAAGGTGCTTACTTGAAATGAGAGAAAAATTATGTAAATACTTAAGCCATAACAAGAATTGAGCAAGCCATAATCCCTTTCAGCAAAGTGAAGGACAGACAGGCAAATGAGAGAGAGAGAGAGAGAGAGAGAGAGAGAGAGAGAGAGAGAGAGAGAGAGAGAGAGAGAGAGAGAGAGAGAGCAGGAAAAATTGGATTCCTACTAAAATAAGAAACGCCATAGAAAATTTACGGCTTTCAATAAAAGGCAAACTTTGGCAACCAGTTGGAAGAAAAATATGAACAGTTTAAAAAGCAATCAAAGTTCAGCACCGGACACGTAAAATCCAGTTATCTCTTTTGGAAACGTTAAAGTAATTAACCTACCCTACTACAACCGTTGCGCCATAGAGAAAAAAATATCATACGGCAAAGATTTTGCTCTCAAATAAAAATAAAAATGTTTGAAGCTCTACTGGGGAAAGGAAAAGTAAAATAATAATGTTTTTAAAAAATTCAATAACAGGAATAACAGCCCTAGTGTAATATTGTATTCAGGCGAATGTGTAAACAGCCTTAATGAAACACTGAACTACGGCCAATAAGTAATCTAGTTTAATGTTAAGGCAAATGAATAGTCAGGCTTATTATGAATAAATATTCGTATTGCAACATTGCACTGAGCCTAATGAATAAAACCCTTAAATATAACACTGCAGTACGGCCAAATAACGAACAGTATGACTGCAACATTGCATGGATATTGAGTAAACAGTTTGACTTAATGTAAAATTGTATATGGCCAATTAAACAGCTTTAATGCAACAACGCATTAAAGCCAATGAATAAAGTCTTAATACAACACGGCATAAAGCCAATGAATAAACAGCCTCGTTGCAACGTTGAATTAAGGCCAATAAGCAAACAACCTTAAAGTAACACTGAATAAAGACCAGAGTACGACGCCTTTTAAAGCAACATTTCATTAAACTATTATCATTATATTATTATTATTATTATTATTATTATTATTATTCAGATGACCCCCATTCATATGGAACAAGCCTACCACAGGGGCCACTGACTTGAAATTCAAGCTTTCAAAGAATAAAGTGTTCATTAGGGAAACATAATAGGAGGTACTTAAAGTAACTGTATCAAAGCCAAAGATTACGACAGAGTAACAATGCATTACGATTATCTTGAAACAAAATTTCCTTAATAACATAAAAAAAAAATAAAACAAGTTTGTGGTTCAAAGACCTGGAAGTGAGTTGGACAAGGGATGACCCCAAAGATGCGACCTGCTCAGATTGCATCTGTATTGGAAAGTTGGCCATTCATCTGACTTCACAAAAAGGATTCCTTATTTGGTAACTACTTTCTTGAAAGTAGACTACTCCTATTTCCGCCCCATCTCTCTCTCTCTCTCTCTCTCTCTCTCTCTCTCTCTCTCTCTCTCTCTCTCTCTCTCTCTCTCAGGGAAGGATGGACGAGAAATGAGCTTCCTTTTCAAGTTCTGAATATACATTAGTTTCAGAACAACTTCATCAACTGACGTGAAATAATACTAATATCAATACTGCTACTAATGATAATTATAATCTAGCATTAGTGTAGCAATTCTGGTAACTCCACACTCTCAAACTTTGCGTTTTCTCCTATCAAGAGAACAACGAAAACCTTCCAAAAAAATTCCAAGAAGACACAGGCCCAAGTTCAAATGGGTTTTCTTATACATCCGTTTTATGATAATTGATAATAATGTAAGAAATGATAGAGTTTCGGGAAAAAAATAATTCCAGCATTAGGAATGTGAAATAACTCTGAGCAAAGTACGCTAATCTACCTGAGGCACACTAACGAATGACTTGAGAGCAATCAGTTCAGCAGATTTCTTAGACCCGTGTCAAAATTAGTTTCTGGTCCATTGTCAGATGTGTCAGACTTAGAGGCTTTATCTTATTCCCGGCCAAACTATGAAAAATAATTTTCAAAATCCGAATAGCGTATGGAATTATAACTGCAAAGCTGATTTGTTCTTGACAGTACGAACCTTGGCTATGGCAGAGGGCATAAATGTGTAGACCATGAAGAGGGTACCGGAGATAAGCATGGTAGTGAGGCGTGCAGTTGCTTCTCTTTCATAAATCAAATTTTTAGAAATGAAAGGATTATAATTGAAAAATACCGTCATGCGAAGAAGAGCATGAAACTTCGAAGAAGAATATGTTGACAATACGAACCAAGGTCACAGCAGAGGGCCTAATTGTGTAGACCAATGAACTGGAGATAAACATGGTGGTGAGGCTTGCAATCTCACATCTTTTATAAATGAAATTTACGGAGACGACAGGAAGTTAATTGAAAAATAACGTCAAACGAACAAGAACATCGAATCTCAAAGCAGAAAAAAAAATATATACGGGAAAAAGTACAAAGCTGCCATATCATATGTCAGCATTTTCTTTTGAATACAAGTCAATAACGTCAAAACAAAGAAATTGCATACTACTTTTAAAAATGAAACTCCAATGCAGAAAGCAACGGTAACAAAGAGATGTACGGATGCTGCCATTGTCCGAACCACTGTTCCTTTGAAGGTGCATAGACAAAGATTCCATCATTGGAGAGAGAGAGAGAGAGAGAGAGAGAGAGAGAGAGAGAGAGAGAGAGAGAGAGAGTAATTAATGTGCCAAATATGTACATTATGTTCGCATGGCACGGCAAAATATGTAACAAAAAAAAAAAAAAAAAAAAACAAAAAAAAAAAAAAAAAAAAAAAAAACAGGAAATTGTAATTTGCATATTGGTTTTCTATTTTTTTTTTTTTATTACAAGTCTCCCTGATTAACAAACAATTTCCCCCGACTAACGGGATGGTTTAAAGCGTAACCGAGTTCACATATTAACACCTGAATAAAAGTCTAACACCTTCTTATGC
>NC_087212.1:7201616-7204116 GCF_015104395.2 Macrobrachium nipponense
ATATATTTTTATATATATATCTATATATCATGGCTATAAGCCTGCCAGCTATTGATGCTTCCTAAACCTCTCTCTCTCTCTCTCTCTCTCTCTCTCTCTCTCTCTCTCTCTCTCTCTCATCTACGCTGGGCAGGAAAAACCATAAGGATTTACGAGCTCTTACTGAGAATTATTGCTAGACTCCTTATACTAAATAACGCCCTTCAAAAAAATCAGAAGTAAAAATATAATAAATACGTAAAAATACATGACACAAAGAAAACAAAATTAGATGAAAAATAAAAAATAAAAATATATAACTCTTCAGTGATAAAAAATATAATAAAATACACCAAGAAAAAATCAGTGACAAAAACATAAAATAAAAATATACAACCCAAGAAAAAAATCAAATAAAAAATAAATAAAATTATATAACCCAAGAATAAATATATAACCCAGGAAAAAATAAAGTAAAAAAGTAAATAAATATATATAACCCAAGAAACAAATTCTGATAAAAACAAAACAAATACATAAAAAAATAAATAAATAAAAATACCGAATCGCCTTTCGGAGACGTTGATTTTCAGGTAATTCCAGGATGAACGTTGCTCTGCACTGATTGTCCTCTTAAATTTAGGCTCATTCTTTTCTTGTTTTTGTGAGTCCATTCTTCTCCGCCTCTCTCTCTCTTCTCTCTCTCTCTGGACCGTTCATTCTCTCCCGTAATTTCCGCTCGTTCTCTTCATGTGTCATCATTTCGGTCTTAAATGTCGTCTGATTCTGGTCACTCTTTTTCGTACCTTCCAATCGTTCATTCTTCTTTATCGCCACCTCCCTTTTCTTTATCTTTCCCGCATCGTCCGCTCGTTGTTTTATCATCGTCTTTCTATCATCCGAATGGACATTTATCGCCGCATGTTTCTCTCGCGCACTCTTACTTTTATTGCCTCATTAACTAGAGTTACTGGAATGATGATGCTGACAATTTCCGCGTAACGGCAACTCATTAACTCATCCGTTCTAACTCATCGTCTCTTAAAAAAAAAAAAAAAAAAAAAAAAAAAAAAAAAAAAAATCTCAATGTTCCTCCTAAGTCATTCTGTCCCATTGCCTACCAACTAACTTTCTTTCCCATGGATTCTTTAATAAAACGTTAAATATAAGCATGATGGCTTTATCCTCAACAGTTCTTTGTCTCTCACGTTTTTGTATTAAAAAAAAAAATTCATAAGAGAACCATCCTTAAAATCAACATATACATCTCACATCCATCCAGACTGTCTCCTGCACCATGCGATATGACTACATCGACTCTGGCCAGGGTCGAGTGGATGGCTAAAAGAGCGTCATTTTCCTGCATATATACTTATGTAATTTAAATTTCTTGCCTTTTCTATAATTTTTTCCACTCGTGAAGGTTTAAAACCGAATCGTGTTAGATTTTTTAAAATTTCCACTCGTGGAGGTTTAAAACAGAGTCTTTTATATATAGATTTTTTGGGGGGTGGGGGTGTTTCCACTCGTGAAGGTTTAAAACTTTTTTTCTTTCTTTCTACTCGTGAAAATTTAGAAAAGTTTTTATTTTCACTCGTGTTTTCGATTTTTTTTTCTTGAATTATTCAATTGGTATTACTTAAGCTATTCTCTATTGCCAGAAAAGAACCCAATATTTCTATCGGACTTTTCCTTTTTTATTTACTGATTTCCATCTCTTGTCTTTGCTTTCCACTCGTGAGGGTTTAAATCGGGTCGTCTTTTCAGTTTATTGTCTCTCTCTAATTGTTCAACTGGTTATCACCTTAGCTATTTTCGATTAACATTTGTTATATTACAAATTCTGAACATATGATTCTCAAGTTTTACTCAAAATCCTCATCTTTAATTACCATGCTTAACTTTACTGTTCTCAGTCTTTTTTCGGACAGAACAATTAACCAACCCATCCTCGCCATGGCAGGGGAAAGAAAGTTCTAAAGGGCCCCCTTACCTCCAATGTCTAAGGAGAGAGTTCTTGCTTACCTCTTGCCCCGGAAGAAACTACTTGTAATCCGTTTGGTCAATATACCCAGGTTTGATTTCTGGTCATTATACCTCCATTATAGTTCTAGGGCAGTTGGGGGTATGAGGGTGCTCCCAGTACATAATTAATTAAGAATGTTCTAAATTTTGAATGAAAAAATTATTCCGAAAGCTAACGATATATCAATGGAGATGTTTCTTCACAGTCCAAAAAAAAAAAGAAAAAAAAATTGCAATTAGCGCACGACTTTGGAGCAATCGGAATTAACCTTAGGTTGGGTACACACTGAGAGCCGAACCTTGTATGCGTTAACTGAGTTTACGCCATATACGGTACAAGGTGTCAAAAATGTAGAGGACGAACCGTAACCACGTAAGCACGTAACTTCATTTCAATCCACTGCGATCACCAGTCTGTCTCTGTCCGGGCTTGTTTACCGACGATGGCCACCATGCAAGTAGCAGCTGCCGCGTACATTTATACACATTATTTAAC